>NC_141076.1:2117500-2327500 GCF_041138505.1 Cibotium barometz
GGACGCAGTCTACATCAGGTAGGGGGGATGTTAAGCCCATTTTGGGTTAACTTAGCATCTCTCTCGAGGCATATCTCTCCATTACATACGAGAGATAGCACCATTAGTGTCATGAAATGACACTCTAAACATTGTAATTATGAGAATAACTGGTTATGCCAAAAAACTATGTAACTTGTAAGCTTCTAGTTCATCTTTCATTAAGTTTTGGGCACCCAAGTGTGAATAAGAGAAAGTTGTATAAATAACATTATTCTCATAATGCGGGACACAATCTCCCTGTGCCAATTGAGCTTGGTCTTATCTCCTTTCTCTCTTGTGTGTCTATGGTGCGACATAGTTGAGAGAGGAGAGAGAGCTACATTTTTGGTGCATGTTCCTCTTGTGCTTATATTCTTGAGTTTGACAGTATAGAGGAGTGAGTGTCCTTGCATGGAAAAAGGCAACCTCATGGTGACAACTTGAGGAGGAGATAAGAGAGTGGTGCCAGCTAGCATTAGAAAAGCTTAGAGTCTATCAAGATAGGAACTTGGACACCAGCAAATTCCCCATGAAGACAAGTTAAGGTAAGCATGGTCCATTGCACTAGGGGGTGTATTGTGTAGCTCTATAAATAGAGCTAAAGCATGCAAATGATTTAGCTTTGTTTCTCCAACACCATATACTTGGAACATATTCAAAGCCTTTTTATTATTAGGTTTACTAATGAGAAGGAGCCATCTAGAAAAGCAAGAGTAGCATATATGCATGTATCTTAAGATATCGAAAAGAGAAGGAGAGATACAAAAACACATGAGCATCAAGTTCTCTTTAGTTTGAATAACACATAGAGGAAAGGTTATAGTGTCACAAATAGCTTGATTCTCTCCTTTTTTTGAGAGCCATGAACTTTAAGTTTCCTTAGAAACTAAAAAAAACAAGATTAGTATACAAACCAAATCAAGGCAATTGGTCTCTTTTCATTTTCTCCATGTGAGCTAATAATCAATTATTGCATTGAAGTACCTTGTGAAAAGGACTTCTTTACCAACCTGCCATCATACTATTTATCTTTTACCACTTCCATAATTTTTTTCTACATGTTCTCTAATGCATATTTTTTTCTCAACACATCAATTAGTTAAAACCCATGGCCTTAAAACATAAATTGGCCATTATTGAGAAATGAAACTGTCAAGATCCTTATACCATCACGATGACTCCCTTCAAGTAATGATGAGCACTCCCATGATTGACATTTTATGGCTTCCATAGTGTGTAACTATTTTAAATTTATACATCCCTTTTTGATTTGTGTTGAATAATGTTTTTCCTTGATCAATCTATGAATGTTTGAAAATTTAGAGCATTTTAATAAATCTTATTTGATGTGAAATTCAAAAAAGACAACTTCTTTCTCATCTTTAAGACATGCAAGATATCAAGGAGTAAGTTTTTGTAATGTGTGCATGAGATTTGTTAGACTAGCCAATAGTATCAATTTACACATATGGCATAGTAGTCTATTTAGGGTAGAAAATAGGAGGCCAACATCATAATATAAATATAGATTGGTGGACATATGCATTTTGAATATAGACCTGAACTTGTATGACTCAACATTGGGTGAATATTTCAAATGTTTTTTTTTTCTTATGTGCTCAAATGCAGTGTAACTTTGGCTTATCTCCATGACTCACCTAAACACTAGTATTATATATATATATATAGATCACTAAAGTTTGTAGGCCAATATTCCTGGAGACCCCCTACAATAATAGCCTTGGGGAGAATTTTAGACCGCAGCTTTTTCCTTGCTTCTTTCTTAAAAGAATTCCTATGAGAAGCCATTAACTCCACTTACCGTGTTTATGGACCACAATGAGTATGTCGGTAATGGTTTTAGCAATATAGGAAGGGGCATCACCTATCATGCATGAGCACCCACAAAAACTTTGTCACCCGAATTTTGGCGAGGTGCCTTATAATAAAGAATTTGGGACTTACTGATCAAACAAATATTGTGATCATGATGGCATCAAAGGGCATCTCCTATCATGGACGAGCACCCACAAAAACGTTTGAGCTCTCAAAAGGCAATTGGATACGGCACTGTGGTTGAGGACTCGATGAGTACCCCAAGAAAAACATTGTAGCGCTCCAAAATTTAAATTTGGCACATGCCTCAAATTCGAAGAAGGGTTGCCTCTCAATTTTCAAAGGAGGCAGACAGCTACATTTTTCTTTTTCAAAGCCACGCGTTTGTTTTGGAGTTTCCTTCAACGGCCCCGATACGACCGGACTCGGGAGCCTTTAAATCGTGGACCTTGAACGTTGGTCTTTTGTCAAGCGAATCACTTCAGGCCACGTGTGGGTCTTCCTCGGTCGGCGCGGCGACTCCTCAGAAGAGCTTGATCTTCTTGCAGCAGGGGGGGCTACATGAAACTTCGACTGTTGATGATTCTTTGAGTTTTGCATCGACTCTGTAAAATCAATCAGAACCTCACATGAATCAATAATGCTCTTCCAAGCCCCAAAAAAAAGAGAAAAAAAACCCAAACCGACTCCGGCCGAAGTACACAAGATGGGAGCAAAATCAGGATCAGACGGGCGTATTAATGGATTGGATTTGATTATACCTGTCTTTTCGCTTCTCCAGAAAGCGGGCAAGCGATGCCTTCCTCGCGAATGGAAGTTCTGCAATCAGTATTACGCACGGAAAGGTCAGAAGGCGGCCAACAAAACACACACACACACAGTACACACACAGAGAGAGAGAGAGAGAGAGAGAGGCGAAGAGATCAGAGAGTAGTCATGTCAAGCATGCATACCAGCTTGGGATCGCTTGATTACAGGCTGCTGCAGCCGCTGCTTTCTTTCTACTTGTGTGATCGTGTATGGAGGAGGTGCGGAGGATCTAGATCGCACCTCACCGACATTGTTAGCTGTACTACTGGGCTCTGTGTCGATCATCGCCTGCGGCGCGGGCTTAGTCGACGAGCTAGGTTTATCATCGCAACCACTTCTACTGCTGTTGTTGCCATTCAAGAGAAGCAGCATGATAGCATTTGCCTGCAGGTGAGAGCTCTCATGTTAGCCTAAACTAGTAGGCACATTAAGAACAATGCGCCGTCCATTCTACTAATTAATGACGTGTGTTACAAAAATATGATTGATTACCTTGTCGGCCGGCACATCCTCGTATACGTTCACCTTGCCCGAGTAGAAGATTGTAAGCTGGCCTAGGCCGCCCATCGACAGATGACGTAGGGTTTCTCCAGCTCCTCCGGCCATGCTGCTGTTATAACTGTTGATTTGTGGACGAAGAGGGAGGACAGAAGCGTGGACGGAAAAAAAACTGCTATGGACGGACGAAATTTGCCGGAATGGTGAATATATCTATTAGGAAGTAGAGTTGTCTCTGTGGTGTGGTTGTGTTTGGATTAGCTGCCTACTGCCAACCAGCTTTTTATATACAACAAGTGGACGCGTAATGGCCACCGGCCCCACCACTGCTGGCTAAAAGCAACAGCACGTGCCTAAAGAAACACGTGCTTAAGCCTTAGGCTCGTGGTCCGTGGACCGTGGTGCCTGGGTTGGTTTTATATATAATGTTGACAGGCAATGAAACTTTACTACGTTGGTGGTGGCCCCGGCAGAGGCAATTTCTCCACATGCATTGCATTTTGCTTATGTAACGTGTCTTTGTTTCATGAACATGCACCCCATCATCGATTCTTCCAATTTCCTCCCCCCCAAGGTAGTAATTTGTAGTAGAGATTGAATAATGTGTAACTAGTATAAACATACATCCCTTTTTAATCAATGTTGAATAAGGTTTGTCCTTGATTAATGACGATGAATCTTCAAAAATTCACAGCATTTTGATAACTCTTGTTTGATGTAGAATTCAAAAAAGATAACTTATTTCTCATCTTTAAGACATGCAAGATATTAAAAAGTAAGTTTTTGTAATGTGTGCACGAGATTTGTTAGACTAGGCGCGATAATATCAATTTATGCATATGGCATAGAACAATTTGCTAAGTGAGAGAGTCTGGGCAAGGTAGGGAGGATGCGGAGTGAGCAGAGTGGGGTGTCCTTGGGTGGTAATTAATCCACACGTCGGTTTGCATGCACGAGTCTGAGGGGACGTGCGTCTCGCGCATGCACGCGGGTGGGTAGGTAGGAACCATAGGATGGCAGATTCATGGGAATAACTCGATGAGTCGTGAGATGGTGGATGCCATTGGGGGATTGGGGGCCGGAAGAGGAGATGAACAAGAATCGCAAGGACCAAGAAGGTGATAGTAGAGAGGCGAAGAAGTTGCAGAGCAAGTCTGGATTTCTTCGCGTCTAAACGCTCAAGCTCAGCAAGAAAACGTCCGCAATGGGAAGGTATGTGCTAATATCTCCTAGGACTTGGTTAAAAGGCAAATACGTTTGTTTTCTATGTGTAATGCTATTTTGTTATGCCTGGGAAAACCGCCAAGGAAGGCAGAGCTGAGGAGATGGTTGTCGGGATGAAGTAATTTCACGAGAAAGATGTGTCCCAAGTGTTTTATTTAGGAAAAGGCTTCTTTAACATGCTATTTGTGAAGGGGTAGACTATTGTTGACCTATTTGCAAGGGCTCTACTCTTCATGGGGACAAAACTTGTCAATGCAATGCCCTTTGACCCCGCTTTCGCAATGTACATAAGAGGCTCTGAGAAGCCTGTCTAGTGTGCATCGATGTCATGGGACTTTCACCTTGTCCTGGGGGAATTGGCTAGCGTAATAGGCCTTGTGTTGTTTGTTCCGAGAGGGACGATGACAATGGGCACCACTTGAATAAAATGTGTATCTCCTAGAACACTCTGGTGGAGATGCCTAAAGTATTGGTAGTGGAGTTGGGGGAGTTAGGGAAGATGGAGTTGAAATTAAAATTCAAGGGTTTTTTGGGAGTGTGTTTCAAATGTGGAGGCTTTTGCCACATAACTAGAAATTGTGGCTTGGATAAAAATGCGAAGATGGGTGGAGAGGGAATGAAGGAAGAAGGCTCAGGTGGGGGGAGCAAAGTCAGGACTAGTGATATACAGGATCAAAAGAAGAGAAGGGGAAGGGGAAGATGGTCATAAAGGGAGGGGGATCCGAGGAACAAGGGAAAATACCTAGATGGTTTGAGTCCATCTCTTTATTCCAATCAATTTAGTCCACTAGGAGGAGATGATAGTGAAACATTTTGCATGGCCCAGAGATTTAACTGGCAAGTTGAAACAACATGGAGGGATATCCAATAAGGAGCGAAGGGGCAAAGGGAAAGATCAGCTGGAGAAGAGGAAGCTAAACTGGACATGGTTCCGGCCCCACTAGCTTGAAATGATTAGGAAAAGTGAAGTGAGGGGGTGCACTTGGAATGTTAAGGTATTAAGGGACAAGAAAAAGAACTTTGGGAGTTAGTGAAGCCTTGGAGGTTGTTAGTAATGGCAGATCAAGAACATAATCTATTTATTATGAAGTGTTGGAGAAAGGAGAGTTTTAGCGATTGGATGGTTTTGTATGAGGGGATTTTGACTTAAGGACTTAAAACCTAGTATTATTACTAATCATCCCAATGGCAGAATCTTAGTTGTGGGGGTTCAAGAAGATGAAGAGAAGGTATGTATAATCAATATATATGGAGCTCATAGTCATAAGATTAGAGGGGAGATGTGGGATTGGATTGCTAGGTTGGATATTCGTTGCCCATGTATCATTAATGGGTGACGTTAATATGGTAGAGAAGCATGTTGATAAGTGTGAGGGAAGCACAATGTTGATGGGTCAAGAGAGAAAGAAGTGGGAAAGCCTTAGAGAGGCAAGATGGGTCTTGTTGATGGTTGGGAATTGTGGGCTCAGGGATATGATCCTATACATAATTATTTTAGCCTTCAATGTTTTGGGTCATCTTCAAGAATAGATAGGGTCTTTTTTAGTCATCGAGCCTCTTGGGTTTCCCATACTCTCTGCTAAAGTGGAGTCTTGCTCTATATTATCAGACCATATGGATGTGGAAATGGAAGAATGCTAGGAGGCTCTACAAAAGCTTGGGAAGGAGAAATCCCTTGGGTGGGATGGGCTATCAATTGATTTTTTTATTACCTTCTAGCCCTCTCTCAAGGACTGATGAGTGTGGTCCACATGTAAGAATGCCTTTGCCAATTGAAGGAAGGAATTGTGAACCTAATTCCTAAACATCTTGTTTGTAGCAACATCAACCATTGGAGAACTCTTACCCTGATCACATTGATTTATAAGGTGTAACTAGCAAAGGCTATTGCATTGAGGATCAATCCAGCCTTGGAAGAGGTGATCTCCACCAAGCAGTGTGGCCCTTTCATTAAAGGAAGATCCATATATGACATCTTTTCAGCAATACTAGGGAAGGAAGTGGCTCAAAGAACTAGTCAGAAATGTGTAATCTCTCAATTGGATTTGGAGAGAGCTTATGACAAGGTTCACTAGTCCTTTGTAGCAAGGGTTATGGAAAAAAAGGGCTTTGGAATCAAGATGGCCACATGTTAATGCTAATCCATTCCTAGGGTTAACAAGAGCTACCACCATTATCTTACATGAAGAAGTCAAGGTAGATACACCAAAGGGTCATACATTCAAGATATGAAGCAATGGTGTCCAGATTTACAACTTGGACGGGCGCCCGTAATGGTGTGACGAAGTATTTATGGCGATTCCTGCTTCAAGAGCATGTGGTAGTATGTAGGATGAATTCCCAAGTGATGTACTTCATGAATATATTATGAGCGTAGTCATTGTGATAGCATTAGGTCTCTTATGAGCCTAAAGTGCCCGGCCGACCACAGTTTAAGTGAGTGTGAATAGTTATGGCCATACATAAAAGTGAATTTCTCTCATAATACAACGGACTCTCCCATTGTGCAATTGAGTCTTGCTCTTGCGAATCTCTCTCCCTAATGCATGCTAGTGATTGTATGTCAGTGATGTGAGGTGAGTGGAGGGACGAGTACACGTAGTGCAACTCGGTGGTGTGACAACACTCGCAGAGGTGCAGTGGAATTGCTTCTCAAGGAGTTGTAGGGCTTAGAGACCTCAAGGGTTACAAGCTCGGCCATTGGAAAGATCCTCACGACAGTTGCGGTTCACTACGTCTCTCTTGTTGGATGTGTTTCAAGGGGCGTTAGGGTGAGCCATAACATTTGTGGCGCCATTGTTGGGGAACCATCCCTTGGCTTTTTCCATCATTTTTTTCTAATCTACGCATTACCCATTGCCCATTGTCTTGATTAATGGTTTTCCATGAAAAAGATGTGGATTTGATGGTGATTTGGTGTAGAATAGCGCTCTTTTTTATTTTTGTAAAGAATGTTTTTTGCTTGGTTTGTTGTTTTTGTTGTTGTTAATGTGGTTTCTCATGTTCTTAGGACTTGCACATAGAGTGTATTAGATTTAGTTTGTATCAAACAATGCAATAGAATGCAATTTTTAGTGAATGTTAGCTCTCATTAGAGTTAAACATAGAACTAGAATCATTAATTTTAGCTTAATTTGTGTGTTTTTTGTTAGAATTGTATGCAATAGAGTGTTAGCAAGTATTAGGAGTAGCATAATCATTGAAAAAAATTTCAAAAACATTTAAAAACTCTTAAAAATGACTAGTTTCTCTTAATTGACTAGTTTTTTTCGTTAAGACGTGTGAACCATTTTCTACACTCTCACGGCTTAAGGTCTCATGTCCTAGGAGTCCGTGCACAAAAAAAATATCCAGAAAAATGGTTCACATATGAACCATTTTCTGCACTTTCACGGCTTAAGGTCTCACACCGTAGGAGTCTATGCACAAAAAAAAAAATCGAGAAAAATGGTTCACGTGTGAACCATTTTTTGCATTCTCACAGCTTAACATCTCACACCCTAGGAGTCCGCACACACAAAAAAAAAATGGTTCCACGTGAACCATTTTCTACACTCTTACGGCCTAAGGTCTCACGCCCTAGGAGTCCACGCACAAAAATAAAAAATAAAAAAAATGGTTCACGCGTGAACCATTTTTTGCACTCATCACAGCCTAACGTCTCACACCCTAGGAGTTCGCGCACAAAAAAAAAGGGTTCCATGTGAACCATTTTCTGCACTCTCACGGCTTAAGGTCTCATGTCCTAAGAGTCCTTGCACAAAAGACAAAAATAAAAAAAATGGTTCACGCTTGAACCATTTTTTGCACTCACGTCTCACGTCTCCTAGGGGTTTGTGCCCAAAATCAAAAATAAAAAATCGGTTCACATCCTAAGCGGTTCACAACGTGAACCCTTAAGTGTTTCACGACATGAAACAGTCCCCGCACACACAAAAAATAAAAAAATAAATTTAATTTTTTCGTAAAGTCTGGTTCACAACGTGAAACCCTAAGCATTTCACGACGTGAAACACAAAAAAAAAACAGTATCACTCTGGACTCTCTATTGATACCAGCTGGTCAGCACAGATCTAGCTGGTCAGCACAGATCCAGTAACAAATTATAATAATCATTGGTCCATTATACAAATCTTTCACGACATATGCATGGGTCTCCTAGGCACCACGAGCCCATGCATCGCCTGGTCAGAACCCTCCAGGATCCTCCTTAGGTGTCCTGGCACTTCACTCAGGGACCGCTTCGTCGGCCCTCGTCCATCGTACCGGAAGCGCACCATTTTAACCATACCGAGGCTAGTCAAGACCTGGGCAGGCTTTGCCACGTGAGCTGTCCTTTAAACACTCCCCGCCAGTTGTTGCAATCGAACTTCCCTTAGAAAAACACATATACCAAATGCTCCCTCCAGCATACTGGTGTAAGACAGTCCTTTAAGAAAACATGGTTTCTATGCAAGTTTTCAATTTGATTTTCTTTTGAATACAATGAGTATATCTTAAATCAGTATCCCTAAAACTTCATAATCAGTAATACTGCATTTCAAAACAGAATTCCTCAAATTCTGTAACCTTGATCCTCAAATCAATTCGAAGGGTCTCAACTTAGTTTCATATTTGGTGAGAGATTTGAGTGTATTTTCTTGAACTGGTCATATCTTCTTTCCTCGAAACTGACGAAAGAGTTTGGTATTGGGCATAGTCTGATTATGGGTTGAAGTCTAATAAGGTTTTTCTTTAACTATCTTTCTCAAAAAGGGGGGTGATATTTCAATTACTATTTTACTGAATTTCATTCATGGAATATTCACTTAATTAATTTCTAAATTAATCACGAATTTCGATGAGGAATAAATTAATCATTTATCTAAAATTCTGACTTCAATAATTTTTTTGAATTTTCTCTTTACAATCCAAGTGAATATGAAACAATAGAAATTTCCTCTCAGAGTATTTTCTTATTCATTTATCAAATATTCATGGAAATTAAACAAAGAATTAAAGAGAATCTAATTTTTGATATAAAATTTTTTTATGCATCTATTTATGCATAAAATCCAACTTCAATGGCAATAACACTTGTATATAAAAGAAAATCCTTTTATGCATCTATTTATGCATAAAATTAATTTAATAGGAATAACACTTTTAAAATAAAAAGAATTTCTTTATGCATCTTTTCATGCATAGAAATTAAATTCAATGAAAATAACACTTTTATAAAAAAATTCTATTATGCATCTTTCAATGCATCGAAATTAAATTCAATGAAAATAACACTTTTAAAATAAAAAATTTTCTATTATGCATCTTTCCATGCATAGAATTTAAATTCAATGAAAAAAACACTTTTATAATTAAAAAATTCCATTATGCATCTTTCCATGCATAGAAATTAAATTCAATGAAAATAACACTTTTATAATAAAAAATTTCTATTATGCATCTTTCCATGCATAGAAATTAAATTCAATGTGATAAGGCTCTTCCCCAAAGTCCACCCACTTCTCTTTCATATGCCTCCATGTTGGAGAATCAGTGGGCACATACATAATGTTATCTCCTAATCTGGTGTTCCGATACCAAGTCATTAAAATGCAATGGATTTATATTTGAACATTGTTTGAATATGTGGAATGATGGGGAAGAGTCATAAGACTTTAGCAGGGACCCTTTGTCCTTGGACATCTTGCCTATATATTAATGAACCACACTGTGGAAACTCGTGAAGAGTGGCATACTCTTGCCAAAAGAGAACCCTAACCCTGAACCCTGGCGCCATTGTATAACCATGTGCATAACCACTTTTAATTATTTGTGTATAAACCATGGATCCCACACTAGCCCCAACACACCCGCACACACACAACCCCAACATCTCCATTGTGCCTTTCTTCATAGGCAATGTCCCTTAGTTAGTTTTACAATTTCATCTCCCAAATGAACCCCGAGCAAAGGGCTATGGCTAAATCCTACTTTGGGAAAAGGATTGGCACTTTTGCATGACCATCACAACCCACCACCACACAAGCCACATTGAAAGACACACTAGATGGTAGTTCACATAAACCCCACCACCACTACCTTGTGAGAGGATGCCACAAATGCTTCTACCCCTCCATGTAACCACCCACCCAACTTCCTTGTGAGGGGATGCCACACTCACACTCATCTCATCGCTTCGACACAAACCCCTCCTACCCCCAATCTGGCTCGTTTCCCAATACAAGGTAGTGGAGGGAAATGTTGTCCTCAACAATGTCGACAAAGAGAAAAAGGCTTGAGTCTGTGAGGTATGCCGTATAGTCTTCGCCCACAACTTTATGAGTACATGGCATAAAATCGACCAAGGAAAGAAGGACCACATTGTCAATCAATTCAGGAGTGAGTTTAGCCCAATTCTAGGTAGTGAAGAGGTATATCCTAGATGGATTAAATATCACATGGTGAATGTATTATAGCACTGGTGTAGTGATGTTACACACACAAGGTAAAGATAGAGGGATAAAGACCTAGTATTGTATACAAGAGATATGGGATGATGAGTGTTGGAAGTACAACACAAATCCCTCTAGGTATAAGTAGCAGGAGGAGACCATTCCAAGTGGAGGGAGAGCATAGGGAGAGCGGTGGGATAGGATGTGTTCCACATGTACTTTGTAAGTATTAATAGTACACTCACTCACTTTTATTGGCATAATGTGCATTTCATTTCTGTTAAGTATTTATGCCAACCTTAATATTATCCTTGTATTAACTACAAAATTTGATGAGTTGAAATATCATTCCTCACTACATGGTTGGTGTTTACATTATGCTTAAATGCACCTTACTTGTGGTACCATGTTGCCTTGCAGACCTTTTAGGATCTCCGACATTTCATGCACGCCCAACAGCAACCTCGACAAATATTCATTGACATATTCCTACGATGGACTTTGCGTCACGAAGGGGGGCATGTTAACCCTCATAGGGTACCTCTCCAGCATCATTGTATATTTTACATGTGCGATCGCCACTTTTCTATGAAAGGCATGCCACTGGATTAATAATGGAGATTGTATTCTTAGATTAAGTGTTTCCATAAGCCTAGGTGGCCGTGGATAGCCATGGACCTATTTTTTAAGTATGGCCACCCAAGGCATGAAGGCTATGGACCAAGATAAGGGTCATCGTGTATAATCACCATTCATTCTTTTATGTTAATTCAATAGAGTGCTCTTCTTCTCTACTCTCCTTTGCTCTTTCTTTCTTGCTTTTTCCTCTTTCTTGTTTGAGCTCTTGTGTGCTTTCTTGCATGTGTGAGAGAGAGTAAGTGTGTGTGATTGAGTGAGAGAGGAGGGTCAAGCTTCCATTATAGTGCACCAGCGGATAACGTTACCTTGCGTTCAACCTCCACTCACCCCACCACTTCATGAAATGCTCTTACCCACACCATGTCTCTTCTTATAGACATGTAAAAGAGACATTGTATCAAGGACTTCTATGTGTAATAAATTCTAGTGTCCCATACCACCAGAAAATTACCCCACACAAATCTAGAGATAAGTGTACATTGGAATACTTCACACAGGATTAAACTTGTGTCCCATACCACAAGATTAATACATAGTGAAAAATTCATAAAGTATAGTTCAAGGTGGAAGGGCCAATTCCTCCAAGGAGTTCTACTTTTTATGTATAAGAACTCTCCTTGAAATTTATAAAAAATCTTAAATAAATTTATTATAAAGATAAACAAATGAATACGTTACCCTAAGAGTCAGAGTAGTCATCATGGTAGTCTTGTTCTTCATCATCATTGAGCCTAAGTAAATTAACATATATTAAATAAAAATTGATGACGTAAAAATAAAATCTAAAAGTAAGAGAGTCTTACCTTGATGTAATATTGGCTACAAAATCAAAAGGTTAAGAGAAATAGAGAATTTAAAATAACTTACAAATAACTGAAAACATAATTATCGGGTGCTTCGGTAGCATCAACTACCGTGCCTAGGCGACCTTCACACACACAAGACCCCTAGTCCCGGGCCGTCTGAGTGCCCCAAAGACACACACCTTTTTAATGGAGTGTACCCGGGCCGTCTGAGTGCCCCAAACACACACACATACACACCTTTTTAATGGAGTGTACCCTGGCCTCTGATACCACTAAAATGGGAAAGTACACAAGACCTCGAGAAGCGTGCCAATACCAAAACACATACGTGAGAAAAACACCAGATTGGGTCCCAACTGCCCCCCCAAGCGTGTGCTCAAAGCATCCCTGCTTGAGTATTTTTATAGATTTTTATTCCATCAAAAATAGGGTACATGACTATTTTAGCCCAAGCTTGCTTTACAAGCTTCCTTTTTACAAACAATAAAATGCATGGCTATTTTAGTCCAAGCTTGCTCTACAAGCTTTCCTTTTTACAAAAATTGGGTAATAAAATATTTCAAAAATCTCACTCTTGTGACACAGATTCTAGATGCTGAGGGGAAGACAGTTGGCAAAGTTGTGAGGAATAAAAATTTGTACAAGCTGAGTACTCTTATAGCTATTTGTAGACAAGGCCACGATTAACATTTCACCTTATAAACCCATTTGCAACCAATGACAACCAAGTCCCAAGTTTCATTATGGACCAATGCATCCATCTCAACATCTATTGCCTTCTGCCACCATACATGCTTCCCAATAGCTTCTGCATAGCATGTAGGTTCCACATGCTTCGCCAAAGAGGTCATATATGTGTAATGCATAGCATTGGAGTAGAGCTTGGAGTGTGGCTACAGAGCAACAAGTTCTCCTATGAGAATCTGAGCACAAGCAATCAATGCGGTGAGTGACACATCTTGTTTATGCAATTGCAGTCTAGTTTATGGTAACCTCTTGATGTGAGATGTTTATGCTTCCGAGTACGGTGAGGAAAACCCCCACGACATTGGCTAGTTCCTACACTCTTTCTATGGTGCAAGGGCTTCCCAGCTCGCACAAAAACCAATTATTCTCGGGTTGGAGGATGGACCTAGAGCCTAGAGGGGGGAATGTTAACCCAAGATTAATGAGCATCACCAAAAACATCTTGGCAAGACCTTGTAGATAGAAATGGAGAATTCATCATAAAAAATGAGCTAAGAAGACACATCCAGATTGCGAAAGAGCTAATAAAAGGGCTTACATGTGTAGAGTCAAGAGGGGGCTTACATGTGTAGAGTCAAGAGGGGGTGGCCATGGACATCAAGATCTATCATGTTTGCCCAAAGAGGGACATTAGATGCATGTAAGATGTCCTAATCTCACATTTGCACTTCATGTTTTACTCAAAGGAGATTGCATGGCTTGTATAAAGGTCATCATCCTATGAACCTCATGAAAGATCTCTAGTTACTTCTCATTAGTTCACTTTTTAAGTGTTGAGCACCCAACTTCAGCGAGTGTAAACACTTTCGTGGGCCAATATGTGGCATGTATATAAGTGACTTTAACTAATGAGAAAGGGACTTTCCCTTGAGTGTTGATGGAGAGTGTTCTCTTGCTCCTTGTTCTCTAGCTTTCTACACGATCCTCTTGCCGTCTTGGTAGCACTTGTGTTAGAGTGAGTGTGTGTGAGAGTCTTTCCCTATTTCTCTCATGGTCTTGCCATGTCTTGCTAGTGAGAGAGTGTGAGTGAACGATTATCTTGCACGGTGGAGCACTCTTACGACAATGAGGAGTCCCAAGCTCTACATAGACAAGTCTTGTGACAACGGGAGGTGGGTCTTCTCAAGTGTGAGCTTGCATTCGTGAGGTTACGTTGTGAGGGGTATGGGTTTTGGCCTCTACATATACTGATACCAAACCTGGGGACTCCCAAATTAATTAGCTCCAAAGCACCTATCTACCCATAAGATCTCCTCTGACCTCTAGCTTACTCAACTCTAGACACCTCAACAACCTCAAATTGGTTCAACTGGTTCCTCCAATTGATGACTGATGAGACTGAGTTAGCTTTACCTAAACACTAATTTCCCAAACTTCAAACTAACACTCACAAATGTTCCACCTCCACAAACTCAATCAAAACAACACATATATAACATCATAACATAAAAAACTCATGAAATCATATGAGACTCAAGCCCAAACCCTTTTGCATATTGATGAATCAGACTTGTCTCTACAACCCTGAGACATGAAGAGTTCAAATAAAAGACAATAAACACAAATAAATTGGAGAAACCTTTGCAGGTAAAGCCCAACCACCGGGTCTTCAAGTTTGCATCCTCACCTTCATGGCTTCAATCTTCTCAAAAAATGCAATCACCATCTGAAAAGCCTTCTTCAAACAGAAACAAATTCCTTCAAGTAGGAATCAAAGATGAATTAGGATCTGGATGCATCCAAGTTCTAATAGAGTTTCACTCCTCATAGATCTTAGGAACTCAACCTTTTAAAAGATGAATTAGGATCTGGATGCATCCAAGTTCTAATAGAGTTTCACTCCTCATAGATCTTAGGAACTCAACTTCCTAAAAGATGCCTTGAACACCTTTTCTCACTCTGTTCAAGACATCCACACCTCCTCACACTTAATCCTTGCTCTCTCTGTGCATTCCCACTTCTGGGTGATCACTTCTCTTTCTCCATTTGACTTTATCAAACTCAATCTCGAGACAATTTTATAGAGGTCTTCCCTCCTAATTGTCTCCCCTCGAGTGGTCCAAATGAGTCGAGAGACCTCCCTCTGCACACCATGATTCATCTTTCAATCAAAATTATTCAACCAACACATGAAGCAGACGCAAAACCAATCAGGCCCAGCCCTATGCTAGAACAACCCACTTATTTAGCACCTTTTTCACCACAACCACTTCAACAAACATCAAATCTACCCTAGTTGAATCAACACTAAAAAACACAAAAACTTGAGAGAAACATCATCACAATCTCAATTCAACAAGTAGATAGCTCTAACCTTGAGCACTTGATAACATCTTCCATAGAATTAGAGAAACAATCTACACAGATCTAATACAAGGCTTCCCACAACCCCACAAACCAATAACGAAAAGTTTAATTCTAAACAGACTCGTGTCTCTTAAATTTAGAACTCAAACAAAAAAATAGGAAGGAAATTTTATAGCAAAACCTCTATAGCAATGCTTTAAACTTTCTCCTTCAAACCACGATAGTAGACTGAATGCTTTGGATGAAACCAAGTTTTGATAGAGATAAGTGAAGAGGAATTGGGCTTTCCTCCTACAACCTCAGCAACTCCTTTGTCTCACACCCACACCCTCTGCTTTGTTTCAAGCCACAGATACTCAAGAATGTTCATTTAGGTCTTAGCCTTCTTCTTATTTTCCAAGTCTCTCGAAAAAACCTACAGAACCTCTCGGGGTGTTCACTATATATAAACCCTTTGTATCACATGCATTCAAGGCCTATTTTAAAAACCCCTTATTTGTGAATTTTTCATGAATAAAACACACCCTTTTTCTATTCCACCTGTGAATACCCCCTTTAAATGGTACCTTCTCTATGTCACAAATGTGTAAAAAAGGAATTTTAAAAACCCTATCAGTTAAACCCATGTGCTATGATTACATATTTATAGTGAACCCCCCAAGAAGAACCTCCACCTTCTGTTGATTCAAGTCTCTGCCCGTCAATTCAATCCTGCTGTAAATCCCCCCATTTTTTTAATTTCCCTATTCCTCATCATTTTTTCTTTCTCCTCCCTATAGAGATGCATGCACACCCTTGAATTAGGAATTCTAAACTACTATTCTTTTCTCATAGTCCTTCTTGAGCTCTTCTTACTGTAGGTGTTTGACCCAGATGGGACTTTTTTCATACCCACCTGATCAAACACCTGCAAAACATCTTCAAACACCCTCATCACAGTCTTACATTTTTTAAATTTTTGTATGATCCATGCATAGCCATCAACTCTCTTCCCAATCCCTCAAGTTCACTCAAACTTGAACTCTTCATGTAGCTCCATATTCTTCTAGACTATGTGTACTTCCATCAAGTCATTCCATTTAAATCCTAAAGCCCATAATGCTCCTACATCACTGGCTTCATTAAGCATCTCTACAACATAATCTTGTGTCACTTTCCTCTATAAAGCACCATCAAAAACATCCTTATATGAACAAGATGATGATCTTTAAACATAGAGTCACAAGCTTTCCTACAATGCTCTTTTCCTTGTAAAACAATAGCTGCATAAACATCATCATTCTACTCACTCTTTAGGGCACCCACTCCTTGGTTTTTCTTCAAATACTCTATATCATGCAGGTCACAGCCTTCTTCAATCATATCTCCATAATCAACTAACTGAATCTCCACATTATCCACATCTAATCTGCAACAACAATATCCCCATCATCCACAGAGATCTTGTGATAGAATTCCTCTTCTTGGACAATAGAGCTATCCATATCAACCATGTCTTGGACTTTCTTCAAACCCTCTACACCATGCAAGTCATAGATTTCTATGACATCATCACAGTAGCCACATGATGGATATCTTCATCACCTAGCTCCAAAGGCCTATCATTAACTGTAGCAACATCCTCATTATCTGTCAAAACAAATAAGATCAAGATCAACAAGAAAAGTATCAACAAAGTATAAAGGAGCCTCATTCATCTCAGCCTAATTACACACATCATCCTCAAGATCAACAAGAAAAGTATCAACAAAGTATAAAGGAGCCTCATTCATCTCAGCCTAATTACACACATCATCCTTAACAAACATTTAATTCCCTATCATGTGTTGGACACATCCAGATTGTTCTACAATGGCAACTTTCTCCAACTCAATCTCTAAACTTGTGTTAGCTTTCTTAATATGCATCCTAGCATTCAGCTCCACTGCTTCATGAATATCATGGCATGGGTCTTTCACCTCTACTACTAATAGACTTTGATCCAAGTCTATTTCTTGATTTGATCAATCTGAACGCTCTGTAACACAATCATTAAAGGTTATCTTCTCACTGGTCAAACCAATAGCCTCATTTGAAGATCTAGCAAAGTCAACACCATAGCCTACTCTCCTACTGGCCAAAAAATTAGCTTCACTTTCTTCCTCAAGGGGTGCGTGCTTCCAAGAAGATTCACATGATCAAGCTGACCCTAGAGTTGCACTTGATTCCAATCAACTCTAAGAATCTCGAACAACACAACAAGATTTAGAATTCCTACCTCATTACTACTTGATCAGTTAGCTTCTAAACCTCATGATGATGAAAACCCTCATGTATTCACATGATTCCACAAACCTGGGAGTTTCCACACAAATTCCTCTTTACACATGCATATCCATGGGCAAGGTTGCCAGTAGAGGCTTGTTTGCTTCCCTCTCCTTCTTTGCTTTCCTACTTCCTCAGCTTCTTTCTCCATTTCGAAGCTCTGCTACCCTCACAGCTTCAACAAATGTATTTGGATCTTTGAGCTCCACCTTCTCCTTAATACTCCCATGTAGCACACCAATAAAATTTGTCCTTCTTTAGAAAATCAGGGGGTTCTTGGTTTTCTTCCAGAGTTCTTAGAATCTTTCTCCAAATAGCTTCAAATTTACCAACAAAAACTGAAATTTCCTCATCATCCTCTCCCTAAATAACCCTGCTCATCACTCTCCACAAGTCATGAGGTGTATCTGCTTTCCCATATCTTCCTCTTATGGCTTCCTTCAATCTATTCCAACTTTCTCTTTTAGAATCTGTGGCTTCATCCTAAAACCACTCCCCCTTGCCTTCTAACAACAAAGCCACCATCATTAGCTTATAAGCATCCTCATCCCTGTTGGCTACTCAAAGACGCAAGCTCAATCCTCTTGAGAAATTGGTTGACATCCTCAGTCCTTTGGCCTTTTAACACTTCATATCCAAAACTAGTCATGGTTCTTGGGTGGATTCCAGCCTTTAGATCAAATCCCTTAACAAGAACTCTCTAATCCTCACACTAGGGGAAACAAAACATGTGAGGGCTCTAGGTGTTGGCCTCTATAAAACGACCAAACACCACACAAGGGTAAGATATACTGATATTAGAACTGGGGGCTCCCAAATCATCAGATCCAAAGCACCTATCTACCCAGAAGATCTCCTCTAACCTTTTGGTAACTCAGCTAGACACCTCAACAACCTCAAACTGGTTCAATTGGTTCCTCCACAATTGATGCTAACTGAGTCAACTCTCACTCAACACTGATTTTCCAAACTTCCAACTAACACTAAAAAATGTTCCACCTCCACAAAATCAATCAAAAAAATACACATATAACACCATAGCATAAAAAACTCATGAAATTATATGAGACTCAAGCCCAAACCCTTTTTGCATATTGATGAATTAGACTTGTCTCTACAACCTTCAGACATGAGGAGTTCAAATAAAGGAGAAGAAACACAAATAAATTAGGGAGACCTTTGCAAGTAAATCCCAACATCAGGTCTTCAAGTCTGCATCCTCATCTTCATAGCTTCAATTTTCTCTAAAACTCTAGTCACCATTTGCAGCCTTCTTCAAACAAAAACAAATTCCTTCAAGCAACAATCATTGATGAATTAGGGTCTAGATGCATCCAAATTCTAATAGAGCTTCACTCCTCAGAGATCTTAGGGCAACTCAACTTCCTAAAAGATTCCCTGAACACCTTTTCTCACTCTGCTTTGGACATCCACACCTCATCACACTTGATCCTTGCTCTTTCTCTGTGTTCTTGCTTCTGGGTCATCACTTCTCTTTTTCTATCCGACTCTGTCAGATTCAATCTCGGGAGACAATTGTATAGAGGTCTTCCCTCCTAATTGTTTCCCCTTTAGTGGTCCAAAGAATCAAGGGACCTCCCTCTCAGCACACCGTGATTCATCTTTCAATCAAAATTATTCAACCAACACATGAAATGGACACAAAACTAGTAAGGATGCTAGAACAACCACTTGTGTAGCACCTATTTTAGCACAACCACTACCCTAGTTGAATCAACACTTAAAAACATGGAAACTTGTACCATAATTACAATCTCATCACAAGTAGATAGCTCCAACATTTATAGCAATTGATATCATCTTCCATAGACTTCCAGAAAACATCCACACAGATCTAATATGAGGTTTCCCACAAACCCACAAACTAATCTTGTAGCTATGGTTGAGATATAACAAAAAGCTCAATTCTAAACAGACTCATCTCTCTAGGATTTTGAACTTAAAGAGAAACATAGAAAGGATATTTTATAGCAAAACCATTGCAACAACTCTTCAAACTTGCTCCTTCAAACCACTAAAGTAGACTGAATGCATTGCATGAAAAAACATTTTGATAGAAATGATTGAAGAGGATATGGGCTTGCCTCCTGCAACCTCAAAAAGTCCTCTATCGTATAACACCCATACCCTCTATTTTGGTTCAAGCCACAAACATTATAGAATGTTCATTCAGGTCTCAACCTTCTTCTTCCTTTCTAAGTCTCAAAAAAACTGGCAAAACCTCCACCCGCTGAGTTAGGTCTCTGCCCTTCAATTCAATCTTGCACAAATCCCCCGATTTTTTCAATTTCCCTGTTGTTTTTTCCTTCTCCCCCCTACAAAGATGCATGCACACCCCTGTCTTGTAAATTATTATGTAGAAATGTATGCTTTACATTCATTTCAAAACTATTTTTCTTTTCTCATAATCCTTCTTGAGCTCTCCACGACTCATGACAACTCCCAAGTGGAAAGGCATTCTATACATGGATACTAGGTGCACATGGCAATGCATCATCACTATATGCATGATCAACCGTAGTTCATCTCCATCACCATCCCACATAGGTTCATTCATCTCTCATGGTCCCTTACATCATGAGCATCCTATAATCATCTAAGGCCACCCCCTCTTAGACTCAAACCCCTAATAGACCTCTGATGACATGTGAACAGGGTCATGGGATGCTAGATGCATATGATCATGTATCATCAAAGGGATGGTGAAAACATTCGAGATTACTTTAATAGGGTAAAATATCTCCACTCCTATTGTAGTGCCAAAGACAAGTTCTCTGATAAAAGGCTAATTGGGAGATTTTTGGAAGTCCTAGATGGCATACCCCTACACAATTATTTATATGCCTTGGCCCATACCTCCTTTGAGCAATGTTGTAGGAGTGCTATGGACTTCGATAATAACTTCAAGGGAATTTGGTATAATAAGATTATTAAGAGGAGAAAAAACATCAAAAATTAACTAGAGACTGCTCTGATACCAACTCCACTCTAGGGTACATCTAAAGCCTCATTCAAGATCACCAGCACCAGATCTGAAGGAAAAAGCAAGGAGTCCACCTCGAGACAACAGGTTAAGCAACTGGCCTCTACATTAATGCAACAAATGACCTAACATTGGAGAACCGGTTGGGATCAGCTTGGTCAACCCTATCTCTACCCCCTAAGAGGGTGCCATTATGGTACTTGATTTGTTGAGCTAACCATAATAGCACGGAGTGTCCACATTTGTGACCCCATCCCACCCTCTATTACAAATATTGCCAAAGATGGGGCAATCATGAAATCACAAATTGCTATTAGTAAAGGGCTACTTGAGATCGAGCCCTACCTCAAGCCCTGATAGCAAACCCAAGGTAGCCAACTGGTCTCACCAGGACCTACGCTTCACAACGTACCTCAAACAGGCCAGGAAGTGGCCCAAAGAGGAATCCTTAGGGTACCAGAGATTCCCTTACCACCCTCAGTACTCCCATCTCAACCCCCATTACCACGAGTCACACCTCATCAGCTAACCCTAACTGACATTTTCAAAGAAAGGAAGAGGGGGAAGTTGCTAAAGGTCCCACCTATGAGCCTTTGGAGCCAAATAGTCCATGCACATCATTTTCTCATCATTCTCCACATGCACTCATTCAACTTGCAACAAACCCCATCCTATCAAGATTCAAGAACTACCTATAGCTACTTCTTCTCATATTCACACCTACCATATATTTTTTCTAGGGTTTTGATCCCTCATGAATACATCACCATAATTCTCCTCATATATTGCCCAAACCCCCATGGTGAAACATTTTTAAGTGCTTCACATCTCTTCTTGTACTCTAGCTTTATCTGTTACAAAAGAACCTCCATCATACAACTCCAATAACAACACCACCACCATCCAGCATCCACCTAGATCAAAAGGATAAAATAGCATCTTCCAAAGCCACCTAGCTAAATTAATCCACCCTTCTAGATAAAACACTTGTAAGCCATCTTAAAAAATCCTTAGAGTCTTACCTTTATTAAATGGTTGTACAATCCATGCATAGCCATTAACTCTCTTCCCAATCCCTCAAGTTCACTCAAACTTGAATTCTTCACATAGTGCCATATTCTTCTAGACTCTATGTACTTCCATCAAGTCAGATCCTAAAGCCCATAATCCTCCTACATCACTGGCTTCATCAAGCATCTAAACAACATAATCTCGTGTCACTTGCCTCTATAAAGCACCTTCAAAAACATCCTTGTGAACACGATGATGATACCCCAACATAGAGTCACAAGCCTTTGTACAGCACCTCCTTCCCCTGTAAAACAACACAGCTACATAAACATCATCATTCTTCTCAATCTTTAAAGCATCCACTCCTTGGGTTTCTTTCAAATACTCTATATCATGCTGTGGTCAGAACCTTCTTCAATCATATCTCCATAGTTAGCCCACATCTAAGGGCTTAGGAACATCTGCAACAATATCTCCATCATCCATAGAGAACTTTTCATAGCATTCCTCTTCTTGCCCAACAGAGCTCTCCATATCTACCATGTCTTGGACCTCCTGCAAACCCTCTGCATCATGGAGATCACAGATTTCCATCATATCATCATAGCCACCTGACTAGATACCTTCATCACCCATCTCCAAAGTCTCAATGTTAAATGCAGTAACATCCTCATTATCCATGTCAAAATAGATTAGATCAAGATCATCAAGAAAAGTATGAACAAAGTATAAAGGATTCTCAATTCAGCTCAACTTGATTACACACATCATCCTTAACATGTTGAGATATCGAGCTCTAGTGAGGCGGTGGACACTGATGACCCGCCTGGGGGATAGGCCCCGCACTTACACCACTGGCATGGTTGGTGAGATCTTGGGTGATATGCGGTCAGTGGGATGACAGGCTGTGTGACAGCCACTCTAGAGACTGGCATAGTTATAGCGCCAGCTCATTTAGTCGGGTTCACACTATAGAGAACCCGTGTATGTATTGGTGGTTGAGTACCTTTCATATTGTGTGTACTCTTATCTTTGTATATGGTGTGTTGAGTGTTGAGAAGAGAAGAAGAAGATTTTCAGCCTCTCACCTTGTGTGTTCTCTATTAGGGTTTGTGAGTGTGTGTGTGTGCGCTTGCAAGAGCTCAAGCTCTCTTCCCCCCTGCATCTTTTCATGGTATCAGAGCCTCGTTCGTGCTAAGGGCTGAGCTGCAAGCAAGAGAACCACAAGAAGCGGTACGAGGGTAAGAGCTACAATTACTCTTCCCTATTGTGTTGGTGACTACACCCTTGTCGGGAGCTCTACGGGAGGCACCGGCAAACGATCTCCGATTGAGGAGCTTTCTTCGCGGGAGTGAAGCTACAGGGCAACTATACAGTCCTTCGGACATGATTTTCGGGCCGAAAACGCGTTTCGGGCGCGTCTGGACCTCCGTTTTTCAGAAAGCAGGCGATTTCGAGCACTGCGGGTAAGTCATCGATTCTCTGCAGAACTCTGTTTTAAGAACTGCAGGAAGACAGATTGACTGTGCAGACACTGTGGGTGCTGCAAAGAGGCCTACAGTTGCCATTGGGTGTATGTATGCACATTGAAGTCACTGGTTGTGACATTTGAGTACTCCAGTACCGCTGTGCAGAAAATACTGCAGGTTGTGCAGAAAAACCAGAGTGCAGTTTCTGGTAAAATTGTGTGTTTGGCAAGATGTCTAATGATGGCATAACACAGATTGTGGCTGAGAAGCTGGATAAGAATAACTTCCATGCTTGGAGGTTCAGGTTGACGAATTTCCTGATGGGAAAAGGGTATTGGGACTACATAGAAGGTGAGCATGAAGAGGCACCGGAGATACCGGATATAAATCCGACTGCTGCAGATGTGAAAGAGTTTAAAGACTGGAACCAAGGAGCCAGGAAGGTTATGTATTGGCTTTCCATTAGTATACAGGACACCATGATTGGGCACATTCAGGATGCCAAGTCCCCCAAGGAGGCGTGGGACACCTTGGTAAAGCTCTATGAAACAAATACCAAGGCACGTAAGATACAGTTGAAGAATGAACTTCATACTGTGGAGAAAAAGAGCATGTTTGTGAATGACTATGCATTGAAGATAAAGGGTATTGTGGAATCCCTTGCATCTATTGGTGTGTCAGTAGATGATGATGACAAGGTGGAAGTCTGTCTACGTGGTCTCGGGCCACAATACAAGGCGTTTAAGACGTCTATCCAGACTCGGGAAAACATTCCCAACTTTACAGATTTGGTGTCTATGCTGATTATCGAAGAGAAGAACTTGGGTGAAGACCAACAGTCTTCACAAAGCAAAAACAATTCAGAGCGACAGGCCTTCTACACGAGTTCAGGAAGAGGACGAGGTAGAGGAGGCCGTGGACGCGGTCAAGGAGGTGGCCGAACAGGTAATCAGAATTATGGCCAGCAGCAGCAGCAACAACAACAACAGTCCCAGAATCAACAACAACAACAACACGCAGGTGGAAGAGGCAGATTTAGAGGCAGGGGGAGTCAAAGAGGCCGTGGAAATTGGCAAAGGCAATATAATGATGCACGTGAATGCTACTATTGTGGTAAGCCAGGACATGTGCAGTCAGAATGTTATAAGAAGCAGGCTGACATGCAAAATGGGAAAGTGCAGCAAAACAACTATGCATCCTCAAGCAGAAATAATGAGGACAATGAAAGGTTGTTTGTTATGCAGCATGTTGTAAATGCCATGTCTGAAAATGTTGATGCAGCACAAAAAGATAATGTATGGTATGTGGACTCAGGCGCTTCGAACCACATGACGAGTCATGGGGAGTGGTTCAAGGAGATGAAGAACCCGGAAAGACCAGGTTTTGTGGAAACAGGGGATGACACTGCTCATCCAATTGCCCACGTTGGAGATGTGCCATTATCTATGTAGGATGGCAAAGTGAAGTACCTTGCAGTACTTCATGTACCGAACATAACAAAGAATCTGGTTTCAGTTGGCCAGATGATTGAGCAGGGTTTGCAGGTTCGGTTTAACCCTGATGGGTGTTATGTTGAAGATTTCAAAGACAAGTGCAGGTTGGTTGCAAAAGGCAACAGAGTGGGCAGAATGTTTACGTTGGATGTAGACATGCCTGAAATGAGTGCTGCGATGTTTGCAAATGGTTCAGGAGTTGTTACAGACACAGACATATGGCATAAAAGAATTGGACATGTAAATGTGCAGAGATTGAAGTCTATGCAGACAAAAGGAATTGTGACAGGGCTGCCAAAATTTAAAGTGGAAGGTATGCAGAAAATATGTGAAGCATGCCAATTTGGGAAGCAAACAAAGCATGTGTTTCCACGTAACAGATATGTGAGCAGAAATGCACTAGATGTTGTGCATTCAGATGTATGGGGTCCTACGAAGACCGTGTCTATGGGAGGCTGCAGGTACTATGTCACTTTCATTGATGACCACACTAGGAAAGTGTGGGTATATTTCATGAAGGAGAAGAGTGAGGTGTTCACTCACTTTCAGAATTTCAGAGTTTTGGTTGAAAAGCAAACAGGAAAATATGTCAAGTGCCTAAGGTCAGATGGAGGGGGAGAATACTTCTCCAATGAGTTCTCTGAATTTTTGAAGAAGAATGGTATTCGGAGACAGTTCACATGCAGATATACTCCGCAGCAAAATGGAGTTGCTGAGCGGAAAAACAGGCACATTGCTGAGATTGCGCGAGCATTGATGGAAGAGAAGAATATGCCGCATTGCTATTGGGCTGAGGCTGTTTCTACAGCAGTATACATCATGAACAGGACTCCAACTGCAGCCATACATGATGTAACTCCAGAGGAGAAGTTTACTGGCAGAAAACCAGATTTGTCTCATCTGAAAGTTTTTGGATGCATTGCATATGTGCATGTGCCAGATGAGCTGAGAACTAAGCTGGATCCGAAAGCTGAAAAATGTGTGTTTATTGGATATTCCCTTGAGCAAAAGGGATACAGGTGTTATAACCCTGCTACACGTGAGTTGAGGGTAAGCAGGGATGTTGTCTTTGATGAGATGAGCAGTTGGTATGCTGCTGAAAAAGAAGCTATTGGGGCTGATGTGAGTGGAAGTGTGGTTGCACAGAATGCAGGTCAGCAATCACAGTCTTTGAGTGGACCAAGAGAGTCCTCATCTAGTGGGTCTATTGATAGACCATGGAGTGGCAGGCTGCGTCATAATACCAGCCCTGCAAATGTGATTAGTACATCACGTAAAGGAAAAGAGAAAGTGGTTGAGCCCCTTGGTATGCCTGACATTTTTGCAGGGCATTCTCATGTTGATGGAGAGTCTAGTGGCTCAGATATGAGTCTTGATGAGGAGCTTGGGATCCCAGCTATGAGAACACCTGGTGTAAAGAAGGCTATGGAAGCCATGAATGAGAAGCTGCGAAGATCAGGGAGAGTGAAGAACCCTGTGCAGAGATTTACATATGATGGTTATGTGGCACATCATTATGCATATATGGCAAAGGTTGTGCAGGTTGTAGAGCCCACATGTATTGATGAGGCTGTTGGAAATGTGTGTTGGGAGAAAGCTATGGATGAGGAGATGGATGCACTATATGGAAATGAAACTTGGGATTTAGTGCAATTGCCTGAAGGCAAGAAAGCCATTGGATGCAAGTGGGTGTACAAAGTTAAACATAACAGTGATGGAAGCATAAACAGGTACAAGGCTAGATTGGTAGCCAAAGGATATGCGCAGACATATGGGATTGATTATGAGGAAACTTTCAGCCCAGTTGCCAAGATGGCAACGGTGAGAGTTGTGATAGCAGTGGCTGCGTCAAAGCAATGGTCTTTACATCAGATGGATGTAAAGAATGCATTCTTGCATGGGGATTTGCAAGAAAAGGTCTATATGTTGCAGCCACTTGGTTATGAGGATGTGGGTCACCCCGAGCATGTTTGCAGGTTGAAGAAAGCCTTGTATGGCTTAAAGCAAGCACCAAGAGCATGGTCTGACAAGATTTCTGAATATCTTGTCACTATTGGCTTTCATGTAGCCAATGCAGATTTCTCATTGTATGTGAGACATGGTGATAGAGGGGTTGTGCTTGTTGTCATCTATGTAGATGACTTGATCATTACGGGGGACCATGATGCAGAGATCTTTGATGTAAAGATCTTGCTAAGACAGAAGTTTGAGATGAAGGATCTGGGGGAGCTCAGATATTTCTTGGGCATTGAGGTGATTAGGTCACCACATGGTATTGGATTACTGCAGAGACAGTATGGCTTGGACATGTTGTCCAAGTATGGTATGACAGGCTGTAAGCCTATTTCTGTGCCATTGGATCAGAATGGCAAGTTGAGTGCAGATTCAGGAGAGATCTTGGAGGATCCTACTATGTACAGGAGCATAGTAGGAAGTTTGATCTACATGACGATCACCAGACCAGATTTGAGCTATGCTGTTGGGTTGGTGAGTCAGTTTATGCAGGTTCCACGGAAACCGCATTTGGATGCAGTGAGACGCATACTGAGGTATGTGAAGTCTACTTTGCATTGTGGACTATTCTATGAGACTGGGACAGAGATATGTGTACATGGGTACACAGATGCTGATTGGGCTGGTAGTATCTCAGACAGAAGATCTACCAGTGGATTCATGTTTTCTTTGGGGAGTGCTGCTGTGACTTGGAGCAGCAAGAAGCAGCCTACGGTTGCTCTATCAAGTACGGAGGCCGAATACAGAGGAGCTGCTATGGCAGCATGTGAGGTAGCTTGGTTGAGAAAGCTACTTGCAGATTTGGGTCTATCAGTGGATAGACAAGTTGTCATTTTCTGTGACAACATTAGTAGTATACAGTTGGCTAGGAACCCAGTCTTTCATGCTCGTACGAAGCACATAGAGGTCCACTACCACTTCGTCAGAGAGAAGGACTTGGCAGGAGACCTTGACCTTGTTTATGTCAGCACAGAGGATCAGGTAGCTGACATCTTCATCAAAGCATTGGGTACAGAGAAGCTACGCAGATTCAGGGCTTCGCTTGGTGTACATGAGATGGAATTGAGCTCAAGGGGGAGTGTTGAGATATCGAGCTCTAGTGAGGCGGTGGACACTGATGACCCGCCTGGGGGATAGGCCCCGCACTTACACCACTGGCATGGTTGGTGAGATCTTGGGTGATATGCGGCCAGTGGGATGACAGGCTGTGTAACAGCCACTCTAGAGACTGGCATAGTTATAGCGCCAGCTCATTTAGTCGGGTTCACACTATAGAGAACCCGTGTATGTATTGGTGGTTGAGAACCATTAAATTCCCTATCACCTATATGACATATCCATATTGTTCTACAATGGAAACTTTCTCCAACTCATTCTCCAAACCCATGTTAGCTTTCTTGATATGCATCCCAGCATTCAGCTCAACTTCATGAATATCATGGCATGGGTCTTTCACTTTTTCTTCTAATAGAGTTTAATCCAAGTCTTCTTCTTCATTTGAACCATCTGAAGGCTCTGTAACATAAGCATCAGAGCTTATCTTCTTATTGGTTAAAATAATAGCCTCATTTGAAGATCCAGCAAAGTTAGAACCATAGCTTACTCTCCTACTAGCCAAATCATCAACTTCACTTTCTTCTTTAGGGGATGCTTCCAGCACATTCACATGATTAAAATGACCTTGGGGTTTCACTTGATTCCAACCAATTCCAAGAATATCCAACACATTAAGATTCATACTTCTTACTTGATCAATCAATGTCTGAACCTCCTGATGAAAACCCTCCTCTCTTCTACACGATTCTACAAACCTGGGAGTTTCCACACAAATTTCTCTCTATACATGCATATCCTTGGGCAAGGCTACCAGAACAAGCCTGTCTGCGTCCCTCTCCTTCCTAGATAGCTCCTACTTCCTTAGCTTCTTTCTCCATTGCTTAGCTGCTACTCTTACAGCTTCAACAAATGTACTTGGATCTTTCAGGTCCACCTTCTCCTTGATACCCCTATGTAGCAAGCACACCAACAAAATTGTGCTTCTTTAGAAAATTAGGGGGCTCCTGGTTTTCTCCCAAATATGCTCCAACGCGTAACCCATCAGCACCCCACCACCCAATGCCCTTTGACCCTCGATGTAAATAAGAGTCTCCAAGAAGCCGGTCTGTGTGGGTCGATTAATATAAAAATAGTGGGTCCACACACAGTGCATGGCTCAGTAATGTAATGAAAACATATCCGTAGACTGGATGGATGCAATGGGTTTTAGACCCCCTACAGGTATGTGTTTTCTTAAAACTCAGAGGTTCAATATAATATACTACTATCTCGGTATAATTTAGTACTGTGTAGTACTATTTAGTAACTCTTTTGGTACAGTTTCCTAAGTGATTAGTACTGCTTATAATTTAGTACTGTGTAGTACTATTTAGTAACTCTTTTGGTACAGTTTCATAAGTGATTAGTACTGCTTACTATTTAGTACTTTGTTGTTCCTATTAGTACTACTAGCTATTGGTACTATGAATTGCTTTCTAGAACTATTTAGTACTCCTTAGGTACCATTTTAGATATATTTTAGTACTCTGTTAAAACTCAGAGGTCCAATTTAATATACTGGTATTTCATTATAGTTATAGTGCTCTTTAGTACTATTTAAAATACTAATTTACTGATATTGTAACTCTCTTAGTAGAGTTTCATATACTTTTAGTACTCTTTGCATTTAAAATACTAATTTAGTACTTAATATTGTAACTCTTTTAGTAGAGTTTCATACACTTTGCATTCAACTACTCTCTTAGTACTATTTAAAGCTTTTTTGTTTGCATAACTACTCTAGAAGTACTATTAGCCACTCTCTTTTAGTACTTTTTAGTACTAGGTTGGACCTTGTTTCCAATTGTGCTATATGTCATTGTTCTATAGTACTAGAATAGTAAGTACTGTACTACCACTGTCTTAGGACTCTTTAGTACTAGTATGCTAGTAGTATTTGCTTTTAAATTAGCATAGTAATAGAGGTTAGTACTATACAAATTTTTACTCTTTAGTACTATGCTGTGCCACTGCGTTAGCAATATTTAGTACTATTTTGTGTAGTATCTAGTAAAGGGTTGTACACAATGTTAATTGGTAGTTGTTAGTATAATCATAAAGTATGTTAGTACTATTCAGTAATATCATAGTGTGCTTACTTAGTACTATCTTATATTAGTACTATATGTGGTTATTATTGGTACTATATTAGTACTGTGTTAGCACTATGTTTTTTAGCTTGTCTTGAAGAGCTAGTTTAGTAGTAACACATTGTTGTGTTTGTAGGTGCAACATCCACTTCTAATGAACGTGCTGAATATAAAAAGCCCAAAAGCATTTGCACAAAGCAGCATGAGGGAGATGCCAGTATAGGTGTGCATGGGTCTGCACAAGGCTCATCTGGCAAGCTGCTTAATGTGGCAAGCTGCACAAAGCCCATCTCGCATATTAAAGCCATCATGAGGGAGAAGCCAATTCATATGGTTCCACCTGCCTTTGATGCCAGCCACCTAGATGGTGCGGAGGAGGAGAAAGGAAGTCAAAGAAGCCTGCACTTGGAATCCATGGAGGATGGAGGAGACTCATATAATGAAGATGAATGTAAAAGGAAAGCCCTCCACCAAAAAGAGCTTCTAAGCTGCTCTGAGCAGAATACTCAAGGCTGCCCAAACAAGGATTCAAGTGATGGAGCTCCTCTTCCAGGCATGGCTCTGATACCATGTTGAAATTTGAGCATTGTGATGAGCTATGGTGGATCAAACACTAGAACCAACATCATTAACAAAGTGATTAGCAAATAATTAAGATGTAATTAGTGGGTAATTAGCAAATAGATTAATGTAGGCATGGATACTCAAAAACCAGCAAATTCTCATTAGGGCTATGCCTCAATTTATAGAGTTTACATCAAGCATCAAATCCCACTGATTTATCCATGATTCACTCCACCTCTTTTCCCTGATTCTCTCCACCTCTTCACTTTTCCCAGAATATCTCCCAGAATATCTCCACACTTCCCAGAATATCTCCACACAAGTGTGCCCAAACAAGGATTCAAGTGATGGAGCTCCTCTTCCAGAAGGGGTAGTAGATTGTGAAGGTAGGCACTTAGTGTGACTCAGGTCCAACTGACATTGACATTGTGGAGGGCGTGTCTTGAACGTAAGGGACTTCCATTTCTAAAAAAAGAAATGCACAATGGGTGTTATACAAAGGTAGAAAGTGCATTTGCAAGCAAGGTATGGCACAATTGGTTTACATATTACATTTTTGTTACAATCTTGAAGGTTGGTCTCCTTTTTATAGTAGTCATAATTATTACCTCGTAGTCTTTATGTGTTGATTTTTTCTGTCACATTTTTTGCCCTCATCTAATTGTGATGGGGCTATGTTGTGGGTGATCCAGATGATGAGAAAAAAGCTGAGGTGATCACATTGGATTCTGACAGGAACCTAGTTGATTCATTTTTATTTATTTTGTATCTCTCGAGAAGCTTTACCTGGAAGGATCATTGTATGAAGTCGAGAAAAAGGGAATGGTTGGGGGAGAAGAAGAGAGTAAAGCTAGTGACGAGAACATGCCAAAGAAGGACAGTGGTGCCAAAGACCTTGACGGTGGCACATCCAGCAAGGTCATTGCCCAAGAGCATAAGGAGACCGCTACATCCACCAACACTAAAGCCTTGTAAGATTCCTCCCCCAACCCCCTTTTTGATGTCTAGCATATTCCCCTGTAATCAATTCCTTTTCTGAAATATAAGAGATCTTGTTTGTGGCTGTTTTAACCTAGAGAGAGAAAATATTCTAGAGAGAGAATATTCAGATTTTGAATATTTTTGGATAGAAAAATATCTCATCTTATTAAAATAGGTTCCCCTGAAACAGAAATTCAAAAAGAATTTTCCAATGTGCAATTGGAATTAATTAGAAATGGGTATAAAGGACCTTAGTCTAAGGGTCTAGATTTTCAGAAATTTTTGGATTATGGTCCAATTAAGGTTCCTATGGGCCAACAGCATCAATCCATGTGTAGGGAGGAGATAAATCCAATTTGTAAAAGAAGATACCCAAAAATGAGTAAATGCTCACATAAGATGAAGAGTTGAAAATGTACAAGGTTTATTAGTAAAAAACTATGAGCAATATTAAAATGATTTCATTATGACACATATGTAAGGAAAGGGAGTTCTTTAAAGGAGGTGCATATTTCACATAAGATGAAGAGTTGGAAATGTACAAGGTTTATTAGTAAAAAACTATGAGCAATATTAAAATGATTTCACTATGACACATATGTAAGGAAGAGGAGTTCTTTAAAGGAGGTGCATATTTCACATAAGATGAAGAGTTGAAAATGTACAAGGTTTATTAGTAAAAAACTATGAGCAATATTAAAAATATGAGATATTTTGGGTATCCAAAAATGAGTAAATGCTCACATAAGAGGAAGAGTTGAAAATGTACAAGGTTTATTAGTAAATAAACACATATGTAAGGAAGGGGAGTTCTTTAAAGGAGGTGCATATTTCACATAAGATGAAGAGTTGAAAATGTACAAGGTTTATTAGTAAAAAAACTATGACACATATGTAAGAAAGAGGAGTTCTTTAAAGGAGGTGCATATTTCACATAAGATGAAGAGTTGAAAATGTACAAGGTTTATTAGTAAAAAACTATGAGCAATAAAATTTTGACACATATGTAAGGAAGGGGAATTCTTTAAAGGAGGTGTATATTTCACATGCTTGAATGAGTTTTAAACTCAAAAATAATGTGATATTTTTATCTCTCATCTCTCTTGAACCAAACCAAATCAAAATGGAACCAAACCGAATCAAAAAGTAACCAAACTAGGTCCAAATCTAGTTCAAATTCAACAAACTGACTTGGAAAATTCTAGAATCAGTTTGTTTGGTTAGGAGCTCAATTTTTCCTATAAATAGAAGCCTCCCCTTGTTGAAAAAAATATAGTGTCTTATGCATTGTTACTCTACTCCACCTAAGCCAAGAACTGTGAATTCTTTAATAATTCACTAGTTTTTGATACTTCTCTCTTTCTTCAATCCCCATTGGTGGCTCCATCAACATACTAAACCAATTGATTGGTTGGGGGCCTCTACCGTGATCAAAGAATCAAGCAAATTATAAGATAAGTATAGTGAATTTTGATCTTTTCTATAATTTCTCAATGATTCTCTCTTCTCAACCCCTCTCAAGCTTGAGAAACTTAATTGGTATGGTTTTTAAAATGCTATTGAAGTTAATTAAGTAATGATAGTAAAGAATTACATAAAATTCTATTTATATTTAATTCTAATGGTATGGTTTTTAAAATGCTATTGAAGTTAATTAAGTAATGATAGTAAAGAATTACATAAAATTTTATTTATATTTAATTCTAATGGTTTTTCTCTCTCTCTCACTTAAGAAATGGTCATACTCATGACCCTTTTCAATCCAAATGAAGCTTTTCATAAGGCTTTTCCTTAATCCAAGATTAGAGGCCAAATTAATGGCTTTTTCTTCTATGCTTTTAGTTTATGTATATTGATGATTCAATCCATTATGGATTGATGATCCAATTAGAGACCATTCTAATTATTTTCTTAATGATCCAATTAGAGACCATTATGGATTGATGATCCAATTAGAGACCATTCTAATTATTTCTTTAATAATAAGCCTTATCCCTTAGAAAAAATTGAGATTTATCAGTCATAGTAGCGGAGCTATGGCAAAATTTTTATAGAAATTACGCATAAAATAATTTCATTCAAAGCATAAAAAGAGGACTTTCTACCATATTCTAGGAATTATCATCCTAGATTGATGGGATAAGTATACATATAAATGGAATAGGGAATAAGTAATGTAGATTGATGAGGGATAATGTGGAAAAATGAAAGTTAAAATAAAAATTGTATTGTAAACTGTTTGTAAATGCTGTTTGTAAATGATTGTTTTATGTCAAGAATGCTAGGGGGAGCATTTTGACTGTCTTGTGATTAAGGTCGTGATGATAAAGTTGCAACTGCTGACGGGGGGTCAATGAAGGACGTCTCGCGTAGCAAGGTCGACTGAGGTCTTGACCAGCCTCGGTGCGATTAAAATGGTGAGCTTCCGGTACGGTGGATGAGGGGCCAAGGAAGTGGCCTATGAGTGAAGCGCTAGGTCACCTGCGAAGGATCCTGGAGGGTGCTGACCATACGGTGCTCGGGCTCTGGGTCGCCTAGGATACCCACGCGTGCGTCGAGGAAGATATTGGAACAAGAGTAGGAGTTGTTTTCTAAACTCGGGCATGGATCTGGTTGATTGACCTTGTTGGTCTTCAATGGATGAGTCCATGGCTCTTTATATGGATCTGTTGGTTGATCTTGCTGATCTTCAACGAGAGTCCATCTTGATAAGTGATTATATTGCCGAGTATTATGAACTAGGGATTAGGAAACGGCCCTTGGGTGGACAGGTGGTGAGCGTCCTAGTTGCCAATGATGCCATAGATACTCTGATGAAGGAATGATGGAAAAATTAAGAATCAACTGGATAAATTGGAAGATGGTGATCAGTGATACTATGGTTTTATTAAAGGATTGTTTTAAACTGGTTGAATCTGTGAAAAGGCAATTTCATATTGGGTGTGTGAGTGGTGTGACTAGTTTGTTTTTGCATGAACATCCGGCTAGGGGGCCTTGGAACTCTTTTCCTTGGTACCCGGGACAAAACCTAACCAAATTCTTCATTGGATCCCATCACTACAGTGGTTGGGCGGTTGGCTAACCCATGGGACTGGATGGGGTTAGTCTGGACTGATGGATCCGTAAATTGAGACTCAAACTTTTATTTTTACGATAGATAAAATAAATCCCGGACAGTAACTGTTCTATGGATAGGAATCAACGGCTGTGCCTCTTGAATGGGGAAAAAAGCGTTGATCCCAATGATCCAAGTGCAAGTTTCTCCCTTGATCTGACCAAGTATCTTATAGATGTAATTGGATCAGCTCGATCAGAAATGATCTTGACTACGTTAGAGTAAAAAGTTATCCTGGTGGAATCGCCCGTGCTTTCCGGTAAAAGAAGTTTTTCCGGGTTCGGTTTTTGAACAACCGATGGATTAGTCTCTTATCCGGATATCCGTGGGTGAGGCCCCGAATGTGGGACCCCTGTCCCATGCGAGAAGTGGTACTTCCGCTGCTAGTATCCCGAATCTGTTGCTCGGTGGGAACAGGGATCTCACAGTTGGTATCAGAGCATTTGGTTAATAAAGATCAACTGAGAAGACAAATATGTCAAAAATTTATCAAGAAACACAAAAGGTTATAATTGTGTGATATAATTCATACAATTTGATATTCAAACTGAAATTCATAATTTGGTAATTGGTGCTTCAGATGGAAGTACCGCAATTATATAGAATCCCTGACTTGCTTGAGGCCTAGACATGATAGTATTTACCTTATAATTCCAAGGGCCGTGACTACCCGTATATACCGAGAGTATACTGCAGCTCTTTACTGACAGTATATACGAGTAAATCTAAGACTTGAAATTATAAGCGTTAATGCTATCTAGATGATGATTTCGAATGTGATTGATATGATTTTTATTTCTGTTTGAGAATTGATGAATTGATTTGGATTCTGATTGAAAATGCTGATTGAAAAATGTTGATTTTTAAAAATTAGTTTAAATATAATGAAACCACAATGAGGGGGAATGGGACGAGTCCCTGTGATGATATTCATAACTAGAATGATGATAATGAATTCAGCAAATCACTATGAGATTAGTGGGTTGTGCTGTCAGATTGCTACTGTTAACACTTGATCGGTAGATCAAGTTAAGGGATGACAAATTGAGAACTAGCTTAACTCAAATTCCCGTAGAGGAATGTTCAGAAGGGAATTTTTCGGTCTAATGGACCATTATCGTGTTAAAGTTATGAATGATATGATTTGAATGAATTGTTATGATGAGTTCTATTTAAGAGATAATTATCCCCGTATTCTATTGGGTTGACCAGAATATAAGGAACCCTAGAATAAATTGGATCTTAAGAAAAAGAGTTGTCCTCTACTTGGCGAGATGAGGACATCTCGCACTTTTTTAAGTGGGGTAGAATGTAAGATTCCTCCCCTGCCTTCGAGGTATACAGGAGTAAGAATCTCCCTTTCTGATCTTATAATTATTCCCTCTCTAAATTAAAAGAAAGTTTCTGTTTAAAAAAGGAAGACCCTTCCCTAGAATACTTCTCAGGAGTCCCACCTGTTTTAAGGATTTAGAACAATGAGTTCAGAAGTGAGAATCGGTGTTTTGGATACCAAGGTCTTGGTTTTCATTCGAGTACGACCCAAAAGAAGTTCTTTATCTCTTGGGGAGTATAAGAAGTTATCCCCCAGATATTGTGACCTTATATCTGAATTCAATGAAAGAAGGTGACTTAGCCTACAAGTTTCTTTTATCTCCTCATCTCAAAATTCTTAATGCCTTCTATAGAAAAATGTGTCAAACTCAAATCATGGAAAGACGGTAAAACTTCAGTGGCAAGTTACCGTTGGCTTCTAAGTTACGCTAGCTCCTTCCTTTATATAAGTCGTAACCTTTATCTGTTGCTCGCAGTAATCTTACTTCCATCGATCTCCCTTCTTCTTAATCTCCTTCATGGCTTGGCAACAGGAATTAGTTTTATCCATGATGATTTCTCACCTTCAAGACGCAAGAGAGTCTGTGAAGAAAGACTTTATAGAACAGTATGAGCGCTCACTTTTTCCTCACCTAGGAACTTCTGTAGCTCAGACCAAATGGCGGACCTATCAAAACATAACTAGGGTAACACCCTGGGGTCAGTAGCACTTTTGTAACAATGTCTGCTTGGCCATGGTTATTGAAGCCTTGGGTTTGGGTCCCCGATACTACTGCGTCATGAGATCAAGGCATCTTGGGTTTTCTGAGCGGGTCTTCTTACTGGCGTGTTTTCTTCCTCATGAGAAGATATGCCTTTATCTCGTTTTTGGCTTGCCTCTCAGAGGTCCTTTTGTCAGATCACCTCATACCACTGAGATAGATGCGGCAATAACCAGTAGGATCATTCCCATAGATGAGTTACCCTATACTTGTGCAGCTTGTGAGTGCTGCTTTTGTGACCATATGATGGACGGGCTTATGGAAGTGTAAAGAGTTCTTCTATCTTTACTGTATAAGTTCCGAGAATGAATAAAGTTTAAATCTTGTTTTTATCTTGCTTTCTTTAAGACTTTTCTTGGTGGTTAATCTTGATTACAATTTTTCTCTAAGTCTCATATTCGTGCATCTTGCGAAATTATCCTAGTTTGCGAGATGAGGATATCTCGCATTTTTTAAGTGGGGTAGAATGTAAGATTCCTCCCCCAACCCCCTTTTTGATGTCTAGCATATTTCCCTGTAATCAATTCCTTTTCTGAAATATAAGAGATCTTGTTTGTGGCTGTTTTAACCTAGAGAGAGAAAATATTCTAGAGAGAGAATATTCAGATTTTGAATATTTTTGGATAGAAAAATATCTCATCTTATTAAAATAAGTTCCCCTGAAACAGAAATTCAAAAAGAATTTTTCAATGTGCAATTGGAATTAATTAGAAATGGGTATAAAGGACCTTAGTTTAAGGGTCTAGATTTTCAGAAATTTTTGGATTAAGGTCCAAATAAGGTTCCTATGGGCCAATAGCATCAATCCATATGTAGGGAGGAGATAAATCTAATTTGTAAAAGAAGATACCCAAAAATAAGTAAATACTCACATAAGATGAAGAGTTGAAAATGTACAAGGTTTATTAGTAAAAAACTATGAGCAATACTAAAATGATTTCATTATGACACATATGTAAGGAAGGGGAGTTCTTTAAAGGAGGTGCATATTTCACATAAGATGAAGAGTTGAAAATGTACAAGGTTTATTAGTAAAAAACTATGAGCAATATTAAAATGATTTCACTATGACACATATGTAAGGAAGAGGAGTTCTTTAAAGGAGGTGCATATTTCACATAAGATGAAGAGTTGAAAATGTACAAGGTTTATTAGTAAAAAACTATGAGCAATATTAAAAATATGAGATATTTTGGGTATCCAAAAATGAGTAAATGCTCACATAAGAGGAAGAGTTGAAAATGTACAAGGTTTATTAGTAAATAAACACATATGTAAGGAAGGGGAGTTCTTTAAAGGAGGTGCATATTTCACATAAGATGAAGAGTTGAAAATGTACAAGGTTTATTAGTAAAAAAACTATGACACATATGTAAGGAAGAGGAGTTCTTTAAAGGAGGTGCATATTTCACATAAGATGAAGAGTTGAAAATGTACAACGTTTATTAGTAAAAAACTATGAGCAATAAAATTTTGACACATATGTAAGGAAGGGGAATTTTTTAAAGGAGGTGCATATTTCACATGCTTGAATGAGTTTTAAACTCAAAAATAATGTGATATTTTTATCTCTCATCTCTCTTGAACCAAACCAAATCAAAATGGAACCAAACCGAATCAAAAAGTAACCAAACTAGGTCCAAATCTAGTTCAAATTCAACCAAACTGACTTGGAAAATTCTAGAATCAGTTTGTTTGGTTAGGAGCTCAATTTTTCCTATAAATAGAAGCCTCCCCTTGTTGAAAAAAATATAGTGTCTTATGCATTGTTACTCTAGTCCACCTAAGCCAAGAACTGTGAATTCTTTAATAATTCACTAGTTTTTGATACTTGTCTCTCTTTCTTCAATCCCCATTGGTGGCTCCATCAACATACTAAACCAATTGATTGGTTGGGGGCCTCTACCGTGATCAAAGAATCAAGCAAATTATAAGATAAGTATAGTGAATTTTGATCTTTTCTATAATTTCTCAATGATTCTCTCTTCTCAACCCCTCTCAAGCTTGAGAAGCTTAATTGGTATGGTTTTTGAAATGCTATTGAAGTTAATTAAGTAATGATAGTAAAGAATTACATAAAATTCTATTTATATTTAATTCTAATGGTTTTTCTCTCTCTCTCACTTAAGAAATGGTCATACTCATGACCCTTTTCAATCCAAATGAAGCTTTTCATAAGGCTTTTCCTTAATCCAAGATTAAGCTATGCTTGAGGCCAAATTAATGGCTTTTTTTTCTATGCTTTTAGTTTATGTATATTGATGATTCAATCCATTATGGATTGATGATCCAATTAGAGACCATTCTAATTATTTTCTTAATGATCCAATTAGAGACCATTATGGATTGATGATCCAATTAGAGACCATTCTAATTATTTCTTTAATAATAAGCCTTATCCCTTAGAAAAAATTGAGATTTATCAGTCATAGTAGCGGAGCTATGGCAAAATTTTTATAGAAATTATGCATAAAATAATTTCATTCAAAGCATAAAAAGAGGACTTCCTACCATATTCTAGGAATTATCATCCTAGATTGATGGGATGAGTATACATATAAATGGAATAGGCCTTATGAAAAGCTTCATTTGGATTGAAAAGGGTCATGAGTATGACCATTTCTTAAGTGAGAGAGAGAAAGACCATTAGAATTAAATATAAATAGAATTTTATGTAATTCTTTACTATCATTAATTAATTAACTTCAATAACATTTCAAAAACCATATCAATTAAGCTTCTCAAGCTTGAGAGGGGTTGAGAAGAGAGAATCATTGAGAAATTATAGAAAAGATCAAAATTCACTATACTTATCTTATAATTTGCTTGATTCTTTGATCACGGTAGAGGCTCCCAACCAATCAATTGGTTTAGTATGTTGATGGAGTCTCCTCTCTCTCTAGAATAATTTTCTCTCTCTAGGCTAAAACAGTTAGAAACAAGGTCTTTATATTTCTGAAGAGGGATTGATTACAGGGGAAGATACTAGACATCAAAAAGGGGGTTGGGGGAGGAATCTTACATTCTACCCCACTTAAAAAATGCGAGATGTCCTCATCTCTCAAACTGGGATAATTTCGCAAGATGCACGAATATGAGACTTAGAGAAAAATTTTAATCAAGATTAACCACCAAGAAAAGTCTTAAAGAAAGCAAGATAAGAACAAGATTTAAACTTTATTCATTCTCGGAACTTATACAGTAAAGATAGAAGAACTCTTTAGACTTCCATAAGCCCGTCCATCATATGGTCACAAAAGCAGCACTCACAAGCTGCACAAGTATAGGGTAACTCATCTATGGGAATGATTCTGTTGGTTATTGCCGCACCTATCTCAGTGGTATGAGGTGATCTAACAAAAGGACCTCTGAGAGGCAAGCCAAAAACGGGATAAAGGCATATCTTCTCATGAGGAAGAAAACACGCCAGTAAGAAGACCCGCTCAGAAAACCCAAGATGCCTTGATCTCATGACGCAGTAGTATCGGGGACCCAAACCCAAAGCTTCCATAACCATGGCCAAGCGGACATTGTTACAAAAGTGTTGCTGACCCCAGGGTGTTACCCTAGTTATGTTTTGATAGGTCCGCCATTTGGTCTGAGCTACAGAAGTTCCTAGGTGAGGAAAAAGTGAGCGCTCATACTGTTCTATAAAGTCTTTCTTCACAGACTCTCTTGCGTCTTGAAGGTGAGAAATCATCAGGGATAAAACTAATTCCTGTTGCCAAGCCATGAAGTAGATTAAGAAAGAAAGGAGATTGATGGGAGTAAGATTACTGTGAGCGACAAGTAAAAGTTACGACTTATATAAAGGAAGGAGCTAGCGTAACCTAGAAGCCAACGGTAACTTGCCACTGAAGTTTTACCGTCTTTTCATGATTTGTGTTTGACACATTTTTCTATAGAAGGCATTAAGAATTTTGAGATGAGGAGATAAAAGAAACTTGTAGGCTAAGTCACCTACTTTCATTGAATTCAGATATAAGGGTCACAATATCTGGGGGATAACTTCTTATACTCCCCAAGAGATAAAGAACTTCTTTTGGGCCGTACTCGAATGAAAACCAAAACCTTGGTATCCAAAACACCGATTCTCACTTTTGAATTCATTGTTCTAAATCCTTAGAACAGGTGGGACTCCTGAGAAGTATTCTAGGGAAAGGGTCTTCCTTTTTTAAACAGAAACTTTCTTTTATTTTAGAGAGGGAATAATTATAATATCAAAAAGGGAGATTCTTACTCCTGTATACCTCGAAGGCTGGGGAGGAATCTTACATTCTACCCCACTTAAAAAGTGCGAGATGTCCTCATCTCGCAAGGCAGAGGATAGCTCTTTTTCTTAAGATCCAATTTTATTCTGGGATTCCTTATATTCTGGTCAACCCAACAGAACACTGGGATAAATATCCCTTATATAAAACTCATCATTAAATAACAATTCATTCAGATTATATCATTCATATCTTTAACATGATAATGGTCCATTAGACCGAAAAGTTTCCTTCGGAACATTCCTCCACGGAAATTTCAGTCAAGCAAGTTCTCAATTTGACATCCCTTAACTTGATCTACCAGTCAAGTATTAACAGTAGCAATCTGACAGCACAACCCACTAATCTCATAGTGATTTGCTGAATTCGTTATCATCATTCTAGTTATGAATATCATCATAGGGACTCGTCCCATTCCCCCTCATTGTGGTTTCAATATATTTCAACTAATTTTTAAAAATCAGCATTTTTTAATCAGAATCCAAATCAATTCATCAATTCTCAAACAGAATTAAAAATCATATCAATCACATTCGAAATTATCATCTGGATAGCATTAACGCTTATGATTTCAAGTCTTAGATTTACTCGTATATACTGTCAGTAAAGAGCTGCAGTATACTCTCGGTATATACGGGTAGTCACGGCCCTTGGAATTATAAGGTAAATACTATCATGTCTAGGCCTCAAGCAAGTCAGGGATTCTAAATAATTGCGGTACTTCCATCTGAAGACCCAATTACCAAATTACAAATTTCAGTTTGAATATCAAATTGTATGAATTACCTCACACAATTATAACCTTTTTGTGTTTCTTGATAAATTTTTGATATATTTGTCTTCTCAATTGATCTTTATTAACCTAATGCTCTGATACCAACTGTAAGATCCCTGTTCCCACCGAGCAACAGATTCGGGATACTAGCAGCGGAAGTAGCACTTCTCGCGTGGGACAGGGGTCCCACATTCGGGGCCTCACCCACGGATATCCGGATAAGAGACTAATCTGTCGGTTGTTCCAAAATCGAGCCCAGAAAAACTTCCTTTACCGAAAAGCACGGGTGATTCCACCAGGATAACTTTTTACTCTAACATAGTCAAGATCATTTCTCATCGAGCTGATCCAATTACATCTATAAGATACTTGGTCAGATCAAGGGAGAAACCGGCACTTGGATCATTGGGATCAACGCTTTTTTCCCCATTCAAGAGGCACAGCCGTTGATTCTTATCCATAGAACAGTTACTGTCCGAGATTTATTTTATCTATCGTAAAAACAAAAGTTTGAGTCTCGATTTACGAATCCATCAGTCCAGCCTAACCCCATCCAGTCCCATGGGTTAGCCAACCGCCCAACCACTGTAGTGATGGGATCCAATTAAGAATTTGGTTAGGTTTTGTCCCGGGTACCAAGGAAAAGAGTTCCAAGGCCCCCTAGCCGGATGTTCATGCAAAAATAAAACTAGTCACACCACTCACACACCCAATATGAAATTGCCTTTTCACAGATTCAACCAGTTTAAAACAATCCTTTAATAAAACCATAGTATCATTGATCACCATCTTCCAATTCATCCAATTGATTCTTAATTTCCCATCATTCCTTCATTAGAGTATTTATGGCATCATTGGCAACTAGAACGCTCAGGGGCCGTTTCGATAGTTCCTAACCCATAATACTCGGCAATATAATCACTTATCAAGATGGACTCTCGTTGAAGATCAGCAAGATCAACCAACAGATCCATATAAAGAGCCATGGACTCATCCATTGAAGACCAGCAAGGTCAATCAACCAGATCCATGCCCGATTTCAGAAAACAACTCCTACTCTTGTTCCAATATCTTCCTCGACGCACGCGTGGGTATCCTAGGCGACCCAGAGCCCGAGCACCGTATGGTCAGCACCCTCTAGGATCCTTCACACGTGACCTAGCGCTTCACTCATAGGCCGCTTCCTTGGCCCCTCATCCAACGTACCGGAAGCTCACCATTTTAATCGCACCGAGGCTGGTCAAGACCTCGGCCGACCTTGCTACGCGAGACGTCCTTCATTGACTCTCCATCAGCAGTTGCAACTTTATTATCACGACCTTAATCACAAGACGGCCAAAATGCTCCCCCCAGCATTCTTGACATAAAACAATCATTTACAAACAGCATTTACAAATACAGTTTCTATATTAACTCTCATTTTTCCACATTATCCCTCATCAACCCACCTTACTTATTCCACATTCCATATCCACATTCACATCCCTACATCCACATCTACATGCATACATTCATATCTACATGCATACATCCACAACTCCATGCATACATCCACATCCACATTCACATTCACATCCATACATTTACATCTACATGCATACATCCACCTCTACATCTATACATCTACATCTATACGTCTATACATCTACATCTACATGCATACCTCCACAACTCCATTCACATCCACATCTATACATCTACATGCATACATCCACATCTCCATTCACATCCATATCTATACATCTACATCTACATGCATGCATCCACATCTCCATTCACCTCCACATCTATACATCTACATGCATACATCCACATCTCCATTCACATCTCCATCTATACATCTATATGCATACATCCACATCTCCATTCACATCCCCATCTATACATCTACATCTACATGCATACATCTACATCTCCATGCATACATCTACATCTCCATTCACATCTATATCTATACATCTATATCTCCCCACATCTACATCTACATGCATACATCTATATCTCCATTCACATCTATATCTATACATCTACATCTACATGCATCCATCCACATCTCCATTTACATCCTCATCTATACATCTACTTCTACATGCATACATCCACATCTCTATTCACCTCCACATCTATACATCTACATGCATACATCCACATCTCTATTCACATCCCCATCTATACATCTACATCTACATACATACATCCACATCTCCATTCACATCCATATCTATACATCTACATCTACATGCATACCTCCACACCTCCATGATTACAACAAAATTCTTTTAATTAATCTAGGATGATAGTTCCTAGAATATGGTAGGAAGTCCTCTTTTTATGCTTTGAATGAAATTATTTTATGCGTAATTTCTATAAAAATTTTGCCATAGCTCCGCTACTATGACTGATAAATCTCAATTTTTTTCTAAGGGATAAGGCTTATCATTAAGGAAATAATTAGAATGGTCTCTAATTGGATCATCAATCCATAATGGATTGAATCATCAATATACATAAACTAAAAGCATAGAAAAAGCCATTAATTTGGCCTCAAGCATAGCTTAATCTTGGATTAAGGAAAAGCCTTATGAAAAGCTTCATTTGGATTGAAAAGGGTCATGAGTATGACCATTTCTTAAGTGAGAGAGAGAAAGACCATTAGAATTAAATATAAATAAAATTTTATGTAATTCTTTACTATCATTAATTAATTAACTTCAATAAGATTTCAAAAACCATATCAATTAAGCTTCTCAAGCTTGAGAGGGGTTGAGAAGAGAGAATCATTGAGAAATTATAGAAAAGATCAAAATTCACTATACTTATCTTATAATTTGCTTGATTCTTTGATCACGGTAGAGGCCCCTAACCAATCAATTGGTTTAGTATGTTGATGGAGCCACCAATGGGGATTGAAGAAAGAGAGAAGTATCAAAAACTAGTGAATTATTAAAGAATTCACAGTTCTTGGCTTAGGTAGAATAGAGTAACAATGCATAAGACACTATATTTTTTTCAACAAGGGAAGGCTTCTATTTATAGGAAAAATTGAGCTCCTAACCAAACAAACTGATTCTAGAATTTTCCAAGTCAGTTTGGTTGAATTTGGACTAGATTTGGATCTAGTTTGGTTACTTTTTGATTCGATTTGGTTCCATTTTGATTTGGTTTGGTTCAAGAGAGATGAGAGATAAAAATATCACATTATTTTTGAGTTTAAAACTCATTCAAGCATGTGAAATATGCACCTCCTTTAAAGAACTCCCCTTCCTTACATATGTGTCAAAATTTTATTGCTCATAGTTTTTTACTAATAAACCTTGTATATTTTCAACTCTTCATCTTATGTGAAATATGCACCTTCTTTAAAGAACTCTCCTTCCTTACATATGTGTCAAAATTTTATTGCTCATAGTTTTTTACTAATAAACCTTGTACATTTTCAACTCTTCATCTTATGTGAAATATGCACCTTCTTTAAAGAACTCCTCTTCCTTACATGTGTCAAAATTTTATTGCTCATAGTTTTTTACTAATAAACCTTGTACATTTTCAACTCTTCATCTTATGTGAGCATTTACTCATTTTTGGGTATCTTCTTTTACAATTTGGATTTATCTCCTCCCTACACATGGATTGATGCTATTGGCCCATAGGAACCTTAATTGGACCATAATCCAAAAATTTCTGAAAATCTAGACCCTTAGACTAAGGTTCTTTATACCTATTTCCAATTAATTCCAATTGCACATTGGAAAATTCTTTTTGAATTTCTGTTTCAGGGGAACTTATTTTAATAAGATGAGTTATTTTTCTATCGAAAAATATTCATAATCTGAATATTCTCTCTCTAGAATAATTTTCTCTCTCTAGGCTAAAACTGTTAGAAACAAGGTCTTTATATTTCTGAAGAGGGATTGATTACAGGGGAAGATACTAGACATCAAAAAGGGGGTTGGGGGAGGAATCTTACAATGGATCTGGTTGATTGACCTTGCTGGTCTTCAATGGATGAGTCCATGGCTCTTTATATGGATCTGTTGGTTGATCTTGCTGATCTTCAACGAGAGTCCATCTTGATAAGTGATTATATTGCCGAGTATTATGGTCTAGGGATTAGGAAACGGCCCCTGTGTGGACAGGTGGTGAGCGTCCTAGTTGCCAATGATGCAATAGATACTCTGATGAAGGAATGATGGAAAAATTAAGAATCAACTGGATAAATTGGAAGATGGTGATCAATAATACTATGGTTTCATTAAAGGATTGTTTTAAACTGGTTGAATCTGTGAAAAGGCAATTTCATATTGGGTGTGTGAGTGGTGTGACTAGTTTGTTTTTGCATGAACATCCGGCTAGGGGGACTTGGAACTCTTTTCCTTGGTACCCGGGACAAAACCTAACCAAATTCTTAATTGGATCCCATCACTACAGTGGTTGGGCGGTTGGCTAACCCATGGGACTGGATGGGGTTAGGCTGGACTGATGGATCCGTAAATTGAGACTCAAACTTTTATTTTTACGATAGATAAAATAAATCCCGGACAGTAACTGTTCTATGGATAGGAATCAACGGCTGTGCCTCTTGAATGGGGAAAAAAGCGTTGATCCCAATGATCCAAGTGCAAGTTTCTCCCTTGATCTGACCAAGTATCTTATAGATGTAATTGGATCAGCTCGATCAGAAATGATCTTGACTACGTTAGAGTAAAAAGTTATCCTGGTGGAATCGCCCATGCTTTCCGATAAAAGAAGTTTTTCCGGGTTCGGTTTTGGAACAAGCGATGGATTAGTCTCTTATCCGGATATCCATGGGTGAGGCCCCGAATGTGGGACCCCTGTCCCGCACGAGAAGTGCTACTTCCGCTGCTAGTATCCCGAATCTGTTGCTCGGTGGGAACTGAAAAGATGCAGGGGGGAAGAGAGCTTGAGCTCTTGCAAGCACATACACACACTCACAAAACCCTAATAGAGAACACACAAGGTGAGAGGCTGAAAATCTTCTTCTTCTCTACTCAACACTCAACACACCATATACAAGAATAAGAGTACACACAATATGAAAGGTACTCAACCAAATACATACACGGGTTCTCTATAGTGTGAACCCGACTAAATGAGCTGGCACTATAACTATGCCAGTCTCTAGAATGGCTGTCACACAGCCTGTCATCCCACTGGCCGCATATCACCCAAGATCTCACCAACCATGCCAGTGGTGTAAGTGCGGGGCCTATCCCCCAGGCGGGTCATCAGTGTCCACCGCCTCACTAGAGCTCGATATCTCAACACTCCCCCTCGAGCTCAACTCCATCTCATGTACACCAAGCGAAGCCCTGAATCTGCGGAGCTTCTCTGTACCCAATGCTTTGGTGAAGATGTCAGCTACCTGATCCTCTGTGCTGACATAAACAAGGTCAAGGTCTCCTGCCAAGACCTTCTCTCTGACGAAGTGGTAGTGGACCTCTATGTGCTTCGTACGAGCATGAAAGACTGGGTTCCTGGCCAACTGTATACTACTAATGTTGTCACAGAAAATGACAACTTGTCTATCCACTGATAGACCCAAATCTGCAAGTAGCTTTCTCAACCAAGCTACCTCACATGCTGCCATAGCAGCTCCTCTGTATTCGGCCTCCGTACTTGATAGAGCAACCGTAGGCTGCTTCTTGCTGCTCCAAGTCACAGCAGCACTCCCCAAAGAAAACATGAATCCACTGGTAGATCTTCTGTCTGAGATACTACCAGCCCAATCAGCATCTGTGTACCCATGTACACATATCTCTGTCCCAGTCTCATAGAATAGTCCACAATGCAAAGTAGACTTCATATACCTCAGTATGCGTCTCACTGCATCCAAATGCGGTTTCCGTGGAACCTGCATAAATTGACTCACCAACCCAACAGCATAGCTCAAATCTGGTCTGGTGATCGTCATGTAGATCAAACTTCCTACTATGCTCCTGTACATAGTAGGATCCTCCAAGATCTCTCCTGAATCTGCACTCAACTTGCCATTCTGATCCAATGGCACAGAAATAGGCTTACAGCCTGTCATACCATACTTGGACAACATGTCCAAGCCATACTGTCTCTGTAGTAATCCAATACCATGTGGTGACCTAATCACCTCAATGCCCAAGAAATATCTGAGCTCCCCCAGATCCTTCATCTCAAACTTCTGTCTTAGCAAGATCTTTACATCAAAGATCTCTGCATCATGGTCCCCCGTAATGATCAAGTCATCTACATAGATGACAACAAGCACAACTCCTCTATCACCATGTCTCACATACAATGAGAAATCTGCATTGGCTACATGAAAGCCAATAGTGACAAGATATTCAGAAATCTTGTCAGACCATGCTCTTGGTGCTTGCTTTAAGCCATACAAGGCTTTCTTCAACCTGCAAACATGCTCGGGGTGACCCACATCCTCATAACCAGGTGGCTGCAACATATACACCTCTTCTTGCAAATCCCCATGCAAGAATGCATTCTTTACATCCATCTGATGTAAAGACCATTGCTTTGACGCAGCCACTGCTATCACAACTCTCACCGTTGCCATCTTGGCAACTGGGCTGAAAGTTTCCTCATAATCAATCCCATATGTCTGCGCATATCCTTTGGCTACCAATCTAGCCTTGTACCTGTTTATGCTTCCATCACTGTTATGTTTAACTTTGTACACCCACTTGCATCCAATGGCTTTCTTGCCTTCAGGCAATTGCACTAAATCCCAAGTTTCATTTCCATATAGTGCATCCATCTCCTCATCCATAGCTTTCTCCCAACACACATTTCCAACAGCCTCATCAATGCATGTGGGCTCAACAACCTGCACAACCTTTGCCATATATGCATAGTGATGTGCCACATAACCATCATATGTAAATCTCTGCACAGGGTTCTTCACTCTCCCTGATCTTCGCAGCTTTTCATTCATGGCTTCCATAGCCTTCTTTACACCAGGTGTTCTCATAGCTGGGATCCCAAGCTCCTCATCAAGGCTCATATCTGAGCCACTAGACTCTCCATCAACATGAGAATGCCCTGCAGAAATGTCAGGCATACCAAGGGGCTCAACCACTTTCTCTTTTCCTTTACGTGATGTACTAATCACATTTGCAGGGCTGGTATTATGACGCAGCCTGCCACTCCATGGTCTATCAACAGACCCACTAGATGAGGACTCTCCTGGTCCACTCAAAGACTGTGATTGCTGACCTGCATTCTGTGCAACCACACTTCCACTCAAATCAGCCCCAACAGCTTCTTTTTCAGCAGCATACCAGCTGCTCATCTCATCAAAGACAACATCCCTGCTTACCCTCAACTCACGTGTAGCAGGGTTATAACACCTGTATCCCTTTTGCTCAAGGGAATATCCAATAAACACACATTTTTTAGCTTTCGGATCCAGCTTGGTTCTCAGCTCATCTGGCACATGCACATATGCAATGCATCCAAAAACTTTCAGATGAGACAAATCTGGTTTTCTGCCAGTAAACTTCTCCTCTGGAGTTACATCATGTATGGCTGCAGTTGGAGTCCTGTTCATGATGTATACTGCTGTAGAAACAGCCTCAGCCCAATAGCAATGCGGCATATTCTTCTCTTCCATCAATGCTCGCGCAATCTCAGCAATGTGCCTGTTTTTCCGCTCAGCAACTCCATTTTGCTGCGGAGTATATCTGCATGTGAATTGTCTCCGAATACCATTCTTCTTCAAAAATTCAGAGAACTCATTGGAGAAGTATTCTCCCCCTCCATCTGACCTTAGGCACTTTACATATTTCCCTGTTTGCTTTTCAACCAAAACTCTGAAATTCTGAAAGTGAGTGAACACCTCACTCTTCTCCTTCATGAAATATACCCACACTTTCCTTGTGTGGTCATCAATGAAAGTGACATAGTACCTGCAGCCTCCCATAGATACGGTCTTCGTAGGACCCCATACATCTGAATGCACAACATCTAGTGCATTTCTGCTCACATATCTGTTACGTGGAAACACATGCTTTGTTTGCTTCCCAAATTGGCATGCTTCACATATTTTCTGCATACCTTCCACTTTAAATTTTGGCAGCCCTGTCACAATTCCTTTTGTCTGCATAGACCTCAATCTCTGCACATTTACATGTCCAATTCTTTTATGCCATATGTCTGTGTCTGCAACAACTCCTGAACCATTTGCAAACATCGCAGCACTCATTTCAGGCATGTCTACATTCAACGTAAACATTCTGCCCACTCTGTTGCCTTTTGCAACCAACCTGCACTTGTCTTTGAAATCTTCAACATAACACCCATCAGGGTTAAACCTAACCTGCAAACCCTGCTCAATCATTTGGCCAACTGAAACCAGATTCTTTGTTATGTTCAGTACATGAAGTACATCTACAAGGTACTTCACTTTGCCATCCTGCATAGACAATGGCACATCTCCAACGTGGGCAATTGGATGAGCAGTGTCATCCCCTGTTTCCACAAAACCTGGCCTTTCCGGGTTTTTCATCTCCTTGAACCACTCCCCATGACTCGTCATGTGGTTCGAAGCGCCTGAATCCACATACCATACATTATCTTTTTGTGCTGCATCAACATTTTCAGACATGGCATTCACAACATGCTGCATAACAAATAACCTTTCATTATCCTCATTATTTCTACTTGAGGATGCATAGTTGTTTTGCTGCACTTTCCCATTTTGCATGTCAGCCTGCTTCTTATAACATTCTGACTGCACATGTCCAGGCTTACCACAATAATAGCATTCACGTGTATCATTATATTGCCTTTGCCAATTTCCACGGCCTCTTTGACTCCCCCTGCCTCTGAATTTGCCTCTTCCACCTGCGTGTTGTTGTTGTTGTTGATTCTGGGACTGTTGTTGTTGTTGCTGCTGCTGGCCATAATTCTGATTACCTGTTCGGCCACCTCCTTGACCGCGTCCACCACGGCCTCCTCTACCTCGTCCTCTTCCTGAACTCGTGTAGAAAGCCTGTTGCTCTGAACTGTTTTTACTTTGTGAAGACTGTTGGTCTTCACCCAAGTTCTTCTCTTCGATAATCAGCATAGACACCAAATCTGTAAAGTTGGGAATGTTTTCCCGAGTCTGAATAGACGTCTTGAACGCCTTGTATTGTGGCCCGAGACCACGTAGACAGACTTCCACCTTGTCATCATCATCTACTGACACACCAATAGATGCAAGGGATTCCACAATACCCTTTATCTTCTGCGCATAGTCATTCACAGACATGCTCTTTTTCTCCACAGTGTGAAGTTCATTCTTCAACAGTATCTTACGTGCCTTGGTATTTGTTTCATAGAGCTTTACCAAGGTGTCCCACGCCTCCTTGGGGGACTTGGCATCCTGAATGTGCCCAATCATGGTGTCCTGTATACTAATGGAAAGCCAATACATAACCTTCCTGGCTCCTTGGTTCCAGTCTTTAAACTCTTTCACATCTGCAGCAGTCGGATTTATATCCGGTATCTCCGGTGCCTCTTCATGCTCACCTTCAATGTAGTCCCAATAGCCTTTTCCCATCAGGAAATTAGTCAGCCTGAACCTCCAAGCATGGAAGTTATTCTTGTCCAGCTTCTCAGCCACAATCTGTGTTATGCCATCATTAGACATCTTGCCAAACACACAATTTTACCAGAAACACTCTGGTTTTTCTGCACAAATGCTGTATTTTCTGCACAGCGGTACTGTAGTACTCTCAAATGTCACAACCAGTGACTTCAATGCACATACATACACCCAATGGCAACTGTAGACCTCTTTGCAGCACCCACAGTGTCTGCACAGTCAATCTGTCTTCCTGCAGTTCTTAAAACAGAGTTCAGCAGAGAATCGGTGACTTACCCGCAGTGCTCGAAATCGCCTGCTTTCTAAAAAACGGAGGTCCAGACGCGCCCGAAACGCGTTTTCGGCCCAAAAATTGTAGTCCAAAGGACTGTATAGTTGCCCTGTAGCTTCACTCCTGCGAAGAAAGCTCCTCAATCGGAGATCGTTTGCCGGTGCCTCCCGTAGAGCTCCTGACAAGGGTGTAGTCACCAACACAATAGGGAAGAGTAGTTGTAGCTCTTACCCTCGTACTGCTTCTTGTGGTTCTCTTGCTTGCAGCTCAGCCCTTAGCACGAACCAGGCTCTGATACCATGAAAAGATGCAGGGGGGAAGAGAGCTTGAGCTCTTGCAAGCACATACACACACTCACAAAACCCTAATAGAGAACACACAAGGTGAGAGGCTGAAAATCTTCTTCTTCTCTACTCAACACTCAACACACCATATACAAGAATAAGAGTACACACAATATGAAAGGTACTCAACCAAATACATACACGGGTTCTCTATAGTGTGAACCCGACTAAATGAGCTGGCGCTATAACTATGCCAGACTCCAGTCTCTAGAATGGCTGTCACACAGCCTGTCATCCCACTGGCCGCATATCACCCAAGATCTCACCAACCATGCCAGTGGTGTAAGTGCGGGGCCTATCCCCCAGGCGGGTCATCAGTGTCCACCGCCTCACTAGAGCTCGATATCTCAACAGGAACAGGGATCTTACAGTTGGTATCAGAGCATTTGGTTAATAAAGATCAACTGAGAAGACAAATATGTCAAAAATTTATCAAGAAACACAAAAGGTTATAATTGTGTGATATAATTCATACAATTTGATATTCAAACTGAAATTCATAATTTGGTAATTGGTTCTTCAGATGGAAGTACCGCAATTATATAGAATCCCTGACTTGCTTGAGGCCTAGACATGATAGTATTTACCTTATAATTCCAAGGGCCGTGACTACCCGTATATACCGAGAGTATACTGCAGCTCTTTACTGACAGTATATACGAGTAAATCTAAGACTTGAAATTATAAGCGTTAATGCTATCTAGATGATGATTTCGAATGTGATTGATATGATTTTTAATTCTGTTTGAGAATTGATGAATTGATTTGGATTCTGATTGAAAATGCTGATTGAAAAATGTTGATTTTTAAAAATTAGTTGAAATATAACACAATGAGGGGGAATGGGACGAGTCCCTGTGATGATATTCATAACTAGAATGATGATAATGAATTCAGCAAATCACTATGAGATTAGTGGGTTGTGCTGTCAGATTGCTACTGTTAACACTTGACCGGTAGATCAAGTTAAGGGATGACAAATTGAGAACTAGCTTAACTAAAATTCCCGTAGAGGAATGTTTAGAAGGGAATTTTTCGGTCTAATGGACCATTATCGTGTTAAAGTTATGAATGATATGATTTGAATGAATTGTTATGATGAGTTCTATTTAAGAGATAATTATCCCCGTATTCTGTTGGGTTGACCAGAATATAAGGAACCCTAGAATAAATTGGATCTTAAGAAAAAGAGTTGTCCTCTACTTGGCGAGATGAGGACATCTCGCACTTTTTTAAGTGGGGTAGAATGTAAGATTCCTCCCCTGCCTTCGAGGTATACAGGAGTAAGAATCTCCCTTTCTGATCTTATAATTATTCCCTCTCTAAATTAAAAGAAAGTTTCTGTTTAAAAAAGGAAGACCCTTCCCTAGAATACTTCTCAGGAGTCCCACGTGTTTTAAGGATTTAGAACAATGAGTTCAGAAGTGAGAATCGGTGTTTTGGATACCAAGGTCTTGGTTTTCATTCGAGTACGACCCAAAAGAAGTTCTTTATCTCTTGGGGAGTATAAGAAGTTATCCCCCAGATATTGTGACCTTATATCTGAATTCAATGAAAGAAGGTGACTTAGCCTACAAGTTTCTTTTATCTCCTCATCTCAAAATTCTTAATGCCTTCTATAGAAAAATGTGTCAAACTCAAATCATGGAAAGATGGTAAAACTTCAGTGGCAAGTTACCGTTGGCTTCTAAGTTACGCTAGCTCCTTCCTTTATATAAGTCGTAACCTTTATCTGTTGCTCGCAGTAATCTTACTTCCATCGATCTCCCTTCTTCTTAATCTCCTTCATGGCTTGGCAACAGGAATTAGTTTTATCCATGATGATTTCTCACCTTCAAGACGCAAGAGAGTCTGTGAAGAAAGACTTTATAGAACAGTATGAGCGCTCACTTTTTCCTCACCTAGGAACTTCTGTAGCTCAGACCAAATGGCGGACCTATCAATACATAACTAGGGTAACACCCTGGGGTCAGCAGCACTTTCGTAACAATGTCCGCTTGGCCATGGTTATTGAAGCCCTGGGTTTGGGTCCCCGATACTACTGCGTCATGAGATCAAGGCATCTTGGGTTTTCTGAGCGGGTCTTCTTACTAGCGTGTTTTCTTCCTCATAAGAAGATATGCCTTTATCTCGTTTTTGGCTTGCCTCTCAGAGGTCCTTTTGTCAGATCACCTCATACCACTGAGATAGGTGCGGCAATAACCAGTAGGATCATTCCCATAGATGAGTTACCCTATACTTGTGCAGCTTGTGAGTGCTGCTTTTGTGACCATATGATGGACGGGCTTATGGAAGTGTAAAGAGTTCTTCTATCTTTACTGTATAAGTTCCGAGAATGAATAAAGTTTAAATCTTGTTTTTATCTTACTTTCTTTAAGACTTTTCTTGGTGGTTAATCTTGATTAAAATTTTTCTCTAAGTCTCATATTCGTGCATCTTGCGAAATTATCCTAGTTTGCGAGATGAGGACATCTCGCATTTTTTAAGTGGGGTAGAATGTAAGATTCCTCCCCCAACCCCCTTTTTGATGTCTAGCATATTCCCCTGTAATCAATTCCTTTTCTGAAATATAAGAGATCTTGTTTGTGGCTGTTTTAACCTAGAGAGAGAAAATATTCTAGAGAGAGAATATTCAGATTTTGAATATTTTTGGATAGAAAAATATCTCATCTTATTAAAATAAGTTCCCCTGAAACAGAAATTCAAAAAGAATTTTCCAATGTGCAATTGGAATTAATTAGAAATGGGTATAAAGGACCTTAGTCTAAGGGTCTAGATTTTCAGAAATTTTTGGATTATGGTCCAATTAAGGTTCCTATGGGCCAACAGCATCAATCCATGTGTAGGGAGGAGATAAATCCAATTTGTAAAAGAAGATACTCAAAAATGAGTAAATGCTCACATAAGATGAAGAGTTGAAAATGTACAAGGTTTATTAGTAAAAAACTATGAGCAATATTAAAATGATTTCATTATGACACATATGTAAGGAAGGGGAGTTCTTTAAAGGAGGTGCATATTTCACATAAGATGAAGAGTTGAAAATGTACAAGATTTATTAGTAAAAAACTATGAGCAATATTAAAATGATTTCACTATGACACATATGTAAGGAAGAGGAGTTCTTTAAAGGAGGTGCATATTTCACATAAGATGAAGAGTTGAAAATGTACAAGGTTTATTAGTAAAAAACTATGAGCAATATTAAAAATATGAGATATTTTGGGTATCCAAAAATGAGTAAATGCTCACATAAGAGGAAGAGTTGAAAATGTACAAGGTTTATTAGTAAATAAACACATATGTAAGGAAGGGGAGTTCTTTAAAGGAGGTGCATATTTCACATAAGATGAAGAGGTTAAAATGTACAAGGTTTATTAGTAAAAAAACTATGACACATATGTAAGGAAGAGGAGTTCTTTAAAGGAGGTGCATATTTCACATAAGATGAAGAGTTGAAAATGTACAAGGTTTATTAGAAAAAAACTATGAGCAATAAAATTTTGACACATATGTAAGGAACGGGAATTCTTTAAAGGAGGTGCATATTTCACATGCTTGAATGAGTTTTAAACTAAAAAATAATGTGATATTTTTATCTCTCATCTCTCTTGAACCAAACCAAATCAAAATGGAACCAAACCGAATCAAAAAGTAACCAAACTAGGTCCAAATCTAGTTCAAATTTAACCAAACTGACTTGGAAAATTCTAGAATCAGTTTGTTTGGTTAGGAGCTCAATTTTTCCTATAAATAGAAGCCTCCCCTTGCTGAAAAAAATATAGTGTCTTATGCATTGTTACTCTACTCCACCTAAGCCAAGAACTGTGAATTCTTTAATAATTCACTAGTTTTTGATACTTCTCTCTTTCTTCAATCCCCATTGGTGGCTCCATCAACATACTAAACCAATTGATTGGTTGGGGGCCTCTACCGTGATCAAAGAATCAAGCAAATTATAAGATAAGTATATTGAATTTTGATCTTTTCTATAATTTCTCAATGATTCTCTCTTCTCAACCCCTCTCAAGCTTGAGAAGCTTAATTGGTATGGTTTTTGAAATGCTATTGAAGTTAATTAAGTAATGATAGTAAAGAATTACATAAAATTCTATTTATATTTAATTCTAATGGTTTTTCTCTCTCTCTCACTTAAGAAATGGTCATACTCATGACCCTTTTCAATCCAAATGAAGCTTTTCATAAGGCTTTTCCTTAATCCAAGATTAAGCTATGCTTGAGGCCAAATTAATGGCTTTTTTTTCTATGCTTTTAGTTTATGTATATTGATGATTCAATCCATTATGGATTGATGATCCAATTAGAGACCATTCTAATTATTTTCTTAATGATCCAATTAGAGACCATTATGGATTGATGATCCAATTAGAGACCATTCTAATTATTTCTTTAATAATGAGCCTTATCTCTTAGAAAAAATTGAGATTTATCTTTCATAGTAGCGGAGCTATGGCAAAATTTTTATAGAAATTATGCATAAAATAATTTCATTCAAAGCATAAAAAGAGGACTTCCTACCATATTCTAGGAATTATCATCCTAGATTGATGGGATGAGTATACATATAAATGGAATAGGGAATAAGTAATGTAGATTGATGAGAGATAATGTGGAAAAATGAAAGTTAAAATAAAAATTGTATTGTAAACTGTTTGTAAATGCTGTTTGTAAATGATTGTTTTATGTCAAGAATGCTGGGGGGAGCATTTTGACCTTCTTGTGATTAAGGTCATGATGATAAAGTTGCAACTGCTGACGGGGAGTCAATGAAGGACGTCTCGTGTAGCAAGGTCGGCCGAGGTCTTGACCAGCCGATTAAAATGGTGAGCTTCCGGTACGGTGGATGAGGGGCCAAGGAAGCGGCCTATGAGTGAAGCGCTAGGTCACCTGCGAAGGATCCTAGAGGGTGCTGACCATACGGTGCTCGGGCTCTGGGTCGCCTAGGATACCCACGCGTGCGTCGAGGAAGATATTGGAACAAGAGTAGGAGTTGTTTTCTGAAATCGGGCATGGATCTGGTTGATTGACCTTGCTGGTCTTCAATGGATGAGTCCATGGCTCTTTATATGGATCTGTTGGTTGATCTTGCTGATCTTCAACGAGAGTTCATCTTGATAAGTGATTATATTGTCGAGTATTATGGGCTAGGGATTAGGAAACGGCCCCTGTGTGGACAGGTGGTGAGCGTCCTAGTTGCCAATGATGCCATAGATACTCTGATGAAGGAATGATGGAAAAATTAAGAATCAACTGGATAAATTGGAAGATGGTGATCAGTGATACTATGGTTTTATTAAAGGATTTTTTTAAACTGGTTGAATCTGTGAAAAGGCAATTTCATATTGGGTGTGTGAGTGGTGTGACTAGTTTGGTTTTGCATGAACATCCGGCAAGGGGGCCTTGGAACTCTTTTCCTTGGTACCCGGGACAAAACCTAACCAAATTCTTAATTGGATCCCATCACTACAGTGGTTGGGCGGTTGGCTAACTCATGGGACTGGATGGGGTTAGGCTGGACGGATGGATCCGTAAATTGAGACTCAAACTTTTATTTTTACGATAGATAAAATAAATCCCGGACAGTAACTGTTCTATGGATAGGAATCAACGGCTCTGCCTCTTGAATGGGGAAAAAAGCGTTGATCCCAATGATCCAAGTGCAAGTTTCTCCCTTGATCTGACCAAGTATCTTATAGATGTAATTGGATCAGCTCGATCAGAAATGATCTTGACTACGTTAGAGTAAAAAGTTATCCTGGTGGAATCACCCGTGCTTTTCGGTAAAAGAAGTTTTTCCGGGTTCGGTTTTGGAACAACCGATGGATTAGTCTCTTATCCGGATATACCTGGGTGAGGCCCCGAATGTGGGACCCCTGTCCCGCGCGAGAAGTGCTACTTCCGCTGCTAGTATCCCGAATCTGTTGCTCGGTGGGAACAGGGATCTCACAAGCCCAGGAGCATGAGGAGGCTACTATATCCAGCAAGGCCATTGCCCAGCACCATGAGAAGGCCACTGCCCAACCAGGACCATGAGGAGGGTGGTACATCCACCAAGGTCATTTCCCAGGAGAATGAGGAGGCTCTGTATGACCTTGGTGGTACATCCACCAAGGTCATTTCCCAGGAGAATGAGGAGGCTATGTATGAAACTATCTTGCTTAGTCCATGCGGGGTTTAAGAAGAGGAAAGCTTGTAGCCTTCCTACTCGTAAGGGTCGTGACCCTATACACTTGCCCAAAACCAGATCCGGCTCAAAATGAGCATATTGTTGTATTGCCCCTTTGTTTTGCCTTTTTGGGAATGTGCTGCACTTTTTGAAATACACTTGTTTCTATCTTGAGCAGAGTGCATCAATTTGTTGTGTATTTTTTTGAAAGCTGGTCTTGAGTTCATTATTTTAGTACCTTGTCATTTATCTGAGTACTTCATGTTTTTGAGAAGTACCTCTTTTGTGTGTTAGGTGAATGCACAACAGCAGCTCCTCCAAAACGTCTACTTATTTTTTATGTTAACAGAGTCATGGTCAAAAGATGGTGCCAACAAGCTTCACCCCATGTTGCAGCAAAACTTTAGCTTCACAGAGTGGGCAAGCACGTGGTGTCGGTAAGGCCTGGATTGATTCATTTCCTTGCCAATCTTGTCCCTTAATCGACCTTCTTCAGTGTAACCTAGGAATTAAGGAGTGAAAAATTACCTAGGATGTGTTCATGCACCTTCGGAGAGGGACACAATAAACTATTGTGGACTCTTTGACCTACTTCTTTGCTTGTAACATTGGGAACTTTATTGCAAGTATTGCATCAGCATGCAACATAGTTGTAGATGCTTCCCTTAGTAACACATAACTGTTTTTACATTGTGGCAATTTAGCATAATAGATACCATGCACCACTGCATCTCCAATGTTGAAAACATTACCCTAACCATCCTTCACTTGCTCTAAGAGGACTGTCTTGCCTTGTTTGCATAGCACAATGTAGTAATCCTTGTAGGAGACTTTAGCACTGCCAGGTGGTCTCCAACCTCCAACATATCAGCTAATTCGTCTTGCTGCTCCGAGTAGACAATGTCATCTTGCTCCACAACTATTGTATTATTGTCCTCTCTATACATGCTCTAGATTATGCAACTGCCATGGTTGTACATGGCTTAGATTGATGCACTTGTCCCAAGATTCATCAACACGGAAGGAACAAAAGCATGACAAACTTTAAACCAGAACTTGTGTAGGGTCTTTTCAACTGAATCCCAACACACAATGTGTTTTGCGAGTACCTTTGACTGTTTGGCATATGTATGCAAGTGCTTTGTAAACTTCAGTCCTTGAAATAGAAGACATTGATAATGAAGCTTAAAATAATGTTGAACAAACAATGTGTCATGCTATTTATCATCTGAAATATAAAAGATAGATTGCTTCTTCAAATTTCCATCCTCCTTCCAATAGTAAATTTGTACCAATATTGTACACTGGTCAGTATACCAATGCAGGGACTGGATTTCGTTCTACACCTTGAAGGTATAATTCTTGGCAAAGTCAACAACAGACATCACCACATCATCTAGCAAATTCTTCAAGCATTCTGTGAATTGAGAATTCTGCTAGTAACTTTGAAAGTTATGGGGCATGAACACATTAAAATTTTGCAAAAACAGTGGGATAATGTCTTTTGCAGGTGTCTCCTTGTAGACTTGTTTTATGTGTTTCCTTATTTGACCTTTTCCTATGTCCTCTATGACACACTCATAAGTCTTCCACTTTACCAGCTCTTGATTTGCTACATCAAACTCAGGAAGACCAAAAAAAAAGGTTTTGGACAGTTCTTACATGTTTGCAGTAAGAATGCAAGCTTGTGCCATTCAGCTGACTCTTCCTTTGGGCATACTGTTGACCTCCACAATTCTGACACTGAAGAATAGGTGGTTGCTTGCATAGGCATTGCACTTTTCCTCCTCATTCGGCCTACAAACCATACACAAGCAATCACATGCATCTCCATGTAATTATTTTGTATCGGTCCTCATGGAATTCACAGCAAGCCGCATTAAATCAATTCTTGTATGGTAAACACAACAGCACGTTGTCGTGACGTGGGCGGTGTCGTTGGGAAAGCGCGAGGCTTCTGGCTGTGAGAGTAGCTTCCAAAATCCCAAGCATTAAATGTCTTCTCAGCTTCTCATGGAACAAAGTATAGCATGGTATTAACTCAATCTCTTGACTCAGGCATACATTCAATGGGATTGTCTCCACAACTCATACAAGACATACCATCTTCAACTCTGATGATACAAGGCTTATGGCAAGAGAACTCATCATCATCATCATATATCATCATCAAAGATTCATCATGGAAGGTCTTCACATAACATATGCTATATGTTTGTACAAAATGTTTGACATGCAACAACACTCATGAGACAAAATAATAAAACTCACAAGACATCACCAAATCCAAAGGGTATACATATCTTCAGCATATGCATGTCGACAGCCCATAGTATAGCACCCAGTACTCTCTCTTGTCAGCATCATGAGAGCTGAACTCTACAAATCCATAACCTTCCGAGCCGCTTGTTTCGTATGACCTTTGCTGATAAGATTTGACTTGGTGTATTGCTGAGGGAGACCTTTTTTTGGTTGTTGCAACACTTATTCGCATAGGCCTGCTTGAGCAATAAACACCATTCATCTCTGACATAGCCCGAGTCCTCTCATTTTCATCACCAAACCTCACGAAACCATAACCCTTTGAGCGGTTCGTGATGGGATCTATGATCACTTTTGCACCTCTTACAGAAGGATAACGAGACCTGAATGTTTCTTGAAGCACATAATCTGTGACATCAATGGCAAGATCTCCCACAAATATAGAGTGGTCTGACCCTCCCTCTATTCGCTTCTCCCCGACACCAAATGAAGCCCAATTCAGCCTGAAGGCTTGCTCTGTTTGTGGCATCAATATGCCATTGTAGGTCTGTAGTACTCTCTCTGCTGCAGCATCTCCTCCCTAGAACCCCCCTGGAAAAACCTCTTGTGGCTCTCTGCTGGAGAAGCTTCTCCTCCCCCGTCTCTACCCGACTGTACAAATACCCAGCCCACTTTTTCTCTGTCTTGCAGCCGCTGCCCACCAGAGCCCTTCTGACCTCTGCAGCCCGTCAGCCCCGCTCTATCACCCGCACCTGTGGCTACACACTCCTCTGCTCCCGAGAATCACCAAGCGGCAATCCTCTCACAACTGGCGCCCTTCTGCCTGGCTACGAGACGGCGTCTTCCCTGTATACCTGCAGCTGCGCTGCCCCCACTCTTCCCGTCACACACACACTTCCTTCACATGCCCAGCGGCCCTCCTCTCTGCGCCAGCTCGCCACCCTCCAGAACATCACGCTGGCCGGCTTCCAGAACTATGCGCTGGCCAACTTAATCTTCCACGCCACCTTCCAAAATAAGGCCACGTTTATTTTCTATTTTATTTAATTTTAAAAATTGGCCACCATATTGCTTTCACACCAATGCAAAGGCTCATGGCTCCCTTTTCTATTATTGCCCTCATGCTCCACACACACTTCAATACAACCTCGAGTGGCCGCTTATCCTTGGAGACGCATACACATATCCAGACATCGGAGCAGCTGACATCATCTCCATCATCTGTCCTCTCACCCGGACAGGCTGCAACAAGCTCAAGCCAATACCGTCAACCCTTAACACCTGGCGACGCCCTTAAAAGCAAAACCCTCCACACGCCATACATCCCATATGTACACAGGCACTTAATCCCATGCATTTGGATTTGCATTTGATGGCCTCACATGCATGGTTTCACACCATAGACGTGCCGTGGCATGACATCCACCCCCTCTAAACCTGCACATCCTCTGGTATGTGCCACACAGGTCCTGGAATTTAGTGTCCATGCATTATTTGCACACCAACATTGGTATATGTACAAGCATCCAACTAGGCATCTTAAACCCTGTCAAACCTTACCCAGTTGATATCACCCTAATAAGCATGAAACAGTAGAAGAATATACATAGTGCCACTCACAAGGGGTTATCCTTTGTTAAAACATAGCATGACATCTTAACCTACCCCCTAGCCTGCAAGACATTTATATCTCAGCAATCACATCTGAATGGTTCTGCTTTCCCACCTGGATCAAATACCAATCGCTTTTGGCATGTGTGCCATATCCTTTGCTCATATGAAGCCCTATCCTCACTTAGATTCTCTGCATATGCATAATTATCCTCATCATTCAAAGTGGGATGCTCTTCAAAATGATTTGCTTCAAAATTTTCCTCAGGCCATGTTTGAAGCCTTTGCACCACATATTGTATGGCCACACCAAATAACAACTGCATTAACAGCATGGAACACACACTTGATAACATCCCATCCAAATCTACTGTGCCCGGATCCAGCTCACCCACTGATAAACATTCATTCTTCTCATCCAAAGACGGAAAAGCATCAACACATACAAAATCCAACAAGGCATCATCGAGAATAGCCTCCAGATCTTAATCAATCTCATCACAATCATTTGGCTTACAGAACACCTGCACATCCTCACTTGCAACCAACAGTTGACTAGCATCAAGCATAGAAGAGCCCAAAGCTGAAGGGGATCTATTATATACCATGAAATCATCCAATGCATCATCTAGGATAGCATCCAATCCAGGATCAATCGCATTGAAGCCATTATCATCTTGCAATCCCACATGTTGATTATCATGAACATTCATACCCCCATAACTATATCCATTTGGTTGCTCATATGCAGCCTCATGAGGCTCTGTGACCACACTTTGCATATCCTGCATGTTATCTCCCAGTATTTCTTTATACCTATCTGCAGATGGGCTTAGAATTATTGGTCCCTCACCCGAGTACCCTTGAATCTGTATGTCATTGAACCCTGTATGATCCAAAAAGACAGATTCAATTTCCCTCTCCAAATCATCATCATAAACAGGCTTCCAAGCTCGAGATTGTTGCTCACAAATGTGGTTGCAGGGTAACCCTGACACTGATGACATAGCATCACCCTGTTTATTGTTGGAACACCCAGTTAGCATTCCAGAATAACCCAAATCCAAAGAACCTTGGCAACCAGCTTCAGAAGCAACATCACTGTTGGAATCACCCATATCACTCACCCCCTCTAAATCAATCACACATACTTGTGGCCCGTCTGCATATTCATGTACATCATCCTGCTTATAAGCATCATAACCAGATAAGAATGCAGTAATGATAGCATCTTCTTCTTGTCTTAGATCTTCAAACTCTGCAATCATGCTTTCAGCAAGAAGCATTGGTTCCTGCTGTTCTTCACACATATGATACGACACCTGAGGAATACCCTTCAAATGAGGACTTTCGTCATGAGAATCCTCAAGTTTACACAGCTTACATGCTTCACAGTCCTCTTCCTCGTATACTGGGTCTTGAGCACCTGTCCTGAAGCTCTCTGAATCAAGTGTCTCCTCAAGCATAGGCATACACACATCATTTGGTATGATCATAGGACCCTGTATGTCTGCACCCTCAAACAAGGAAGACAGATTATACTTACAGAGTTCACCCATTGCATCTCTATGAGGCTGTAGCAAAGCATCCCTTTTGGTACTGTGAAGGCCTTGTTGCTCACTAATGGCTTTTTGCAGTCCCAATTTAGCATAAACAGCCTCCACAATCTTTGTATCAGCCTTGAATAACAATTGATTGTCCTCCATAAGACATGCATCGACAACCGCTTCTAAATTGGCTCGGATTGTTGCCGGAACACTATCACAGCTCACATTATACCTGGAACTCGCATAAATAAGTGCATCTGCAAAATCACTCCATCGTTTGGAGTGATACTCTGCTAGTTCCAGCACTTCATCTTTTAAATCAGGACTTATAAGGTATGCAAAAGATGCAATCATCATGTTTTCTGGAACCCCTTGATTCTCCATCTCTGTCTCGTAACACCTTAGATAGCTTTCTGGATCATAACCATCAAATATATTGACCCTGTCATATACCAATTGCACCGCAATTTCCACCGCTTCCTGATTTTGCTTTTCTTCTTCAATCTTCCTGAACCGCTCTTCAAGCTCTTTCATCTCTGCATATAAATGCTCCATTTTGCTAGCCATCTCTACGTACTCTCACCCCAGCGGTTTCACGTCGGGTTCACCAAAGATGTCGTGACGTGGGCGGTGTCGTTGGGAAAGCGCGAGGCTTCTGGCTGTGAGAGTAGCTTCCAAAATCCCAAGCATTAAATGTCTTCTCAGCTTCTCATGGAACAAAGTATAGCATGGTATTAACTCAATCTCTTGACTCAGGCATACATTCAATGGGATTGTCTCCACAACTCATACAAGACATACCATCTTCGACTCTGATGATACAAGGCTTATGGCAAGAGAACTCATCATCATCATCATATATCATCATCAAAGATTCATCATGGAAGGTCTTCACATAACATATGCTATATGTTTGTACAAAATGTTTGACATGCAACAACACTCATGAGACAAAATAATAAAACTCACAAGACATCACCAAATCCAAAGGGTATACATATCTTCAGCATATGCATGTCGACAGCCCATAGTATAGCACCCAGTACTCTCTCTTGTCAGCATCATGAGAACTGAACTCTACAAATCCATAACCTTCCGAGCCGCTTGTTTCATATGACCTTTGCTGATAAGATTTGACTTGGTGTATTGCTGAGGGAGACCTTTTTTTGGTTGTTGCAGCACTTATTCGCATAGGCCTGCTTGAGCAATAAACACCATTCATCTCTGACATAGCCCGAGTCCTCTCATTTTCATCACCAAACCTCACGAAACCATAACCCTTTGAGCGGTTCGTGATGGGATCTATGATCACTTTTGCACCTCTTACAGAAGGATAACGAGACCTGAATGTTTCTTGAAGCACATAATCTGTGACATCAATGGCAAGATCTCCCACAAATATAGAGTGGTCTGACCCTCCCTCTATTCGCTTCTCCCCGACACCAAATGAAGCCCAATTCAGCCTGAAGGCTTGCTCTGTTTGTGGCATCAATATGCCATTGTAGGTCTGTAGTACTCTCTCTGCTGCAGCATCTCCTCCCTAGAACCCCCCTGGAAAAACCTCTTGTGGCTCTCTGCTGGAGAAGCTTCTCCTCCCCCGTCTCTACCCGACTGTACAAATACCCAGCCCACTTTTTCTCTGTCTTGCAGCCACCCACCAGAGCCCTTCTGACCTCTGCAGCCCGTCAGCCCCGCTCTATCACCCGCACCTGTGGCTACACACTCCTCTGCTCCCGAGAATCACCAAGCGGCAATCCTCTCACAACTGGCGCCCTTCTGCCTGGCTACGAGACGGCGTCTTCCCTGTATACCTGCAGCTGCGCTGCCCCCACTCTTCCCGTCACACACACACTTCCTTCACGTGCCCAGCGGCCCTCCTCTCTGCGCCAGCTCGCCACCCTCCAGAACATCACGCTGGCCGGCTTCCAGAACTATGCACTGGCCAACTTAATCTTCCATGCCACCTTCCAAAATAAGGCCACGTTTATTTTCTTTTTTATTTAATTTTGAAAATTGGCCACCATATTGCTTTCACACCAATGCAAAGGCTCATGGCTCCCTTTTCTATTATTGCCCTCATGCTCCACACACACTTCAATACAACCTCGAGTGGCCGCTTATCCTTGGAGACGCATACACATATCCAGACATCCGAGCAGCTGACATCATCTCCATCATCTGTCCTCTCACCCGGACAAGCTGTAACAAGCTCAAGCCAATACCGTCAACCCTTAACACCTGGCGACGCCCTTAAAAGCAAAACCCTCCACACGCCATACATCCCATATGTACACAGGCACTTAATCCCATGCATCTGGATTTGCATTTGATGGCCTCACATGCATGGTTTCACACCATAGACGTGCCGTGGCACGACAACGTGTTTCTCTCCTTAAGTTTTCTAACAAAATAAGGTTTCAGGCTCTGAAAAGCATAAAAGGCGAAGTTAATGGAGGCATGTTGTTCTTTGAAGTTCATGAAGAATTCTGCCTGCATAACCAAAACAAAAAAATTACAAAATCAAGAGTTTATAAGTATGAACTCTAATACTACCAATAGTAGTTTTAGTGTTGATACTACTAGTACTATTAGTACTATTAGTACTAATCATACTAATAATCTGAATAATTCAGAGAAGAAGATCAAAGAGGTAATATCATGTTGAGGATAATAATGATGTAGATAGTGCCCTTGACTCCCTTTGGCAGAAGCAGAAAGTAAAACTTGGCCAGTAATTAGTTTAGGTGCTGAAGGGAGTTTTGATTGATGTATCTCTTCTAATGCAAGATTTTGTCTACACTTGGATAGCAATTTAAGGAGACAAATTTCCTTTCCTAAGAAAAAAATAATGATGTAGGTATAGCTCCAAGTAATGACTGGGAATGAACTCTGTAGTTTTTTTGACTTATCCACTACCTGCTGTGCAGAGACATCATTCTTGTTTGGAGACACCCTTGTGTTGCTTGTCCAAAATTGACTGAGAAAGTGAACAACCTCTTCATCACTTAGACAATCATTCTTGCGTTTGCGACCTTCTCCCACCCATTTGAATTATTTAGCTTGTACATCAGCACGATGTTTCTTCAAATTTCTTGGTTGCCAAGGGCTTTAGCAACTCTCCTATCACTGTATTGTTCTTTTGCCACATTATTAGCAACCATGTGAAGTGCAGCTAGCTTATTTGCAATTTTCCATGGCTTTAACCACCATGATTAGTGATGTCTTTATGCTCTCTACAATCGCCTCTGAAATCATCTGGTTAGGAAACACTATCTTCTTCTCACAATTTCTTGTAGTTCTAGATGTCGTAAAATCCTACCAAGAATTTTTGATCGTCCTTCTTTGTCAAAAATACTAGTAACGTTGAGGAAGTAACACACTTTAGACAATGCAAGACCACAATTGTTCTTGTCCGAGCACTTCACCCATGGCTCAGTTGAATGTTCCATACAAATGAGATATCTAGAGAGAGAACAAGCAGGGCAGTGGTGGGAGAGGGAGAGGGAGAGAGAGAGAGGGGGGAGGGGCAGAAGCGTGGTAGTGGCAGAGTAGGAGAGAGCTTCTGAGAAACGAGAATCAAGAAAATCAAGGAAGATCGAGCACTCAATGAAGTGGAAGCGAACTACCATGCATGTCCAAAAAAATTTGAATTGCGGGACGACCATGCACGTCCAAAATTTTTTGTATTGCGGGAGGATCTCTATTTTTTGAGTTCTAAATTTTCTTGCCATGGATCTTTATTTAGAACTAAAACTATGCTTAGTACCCGTCATTTTTTTTACCAAAAACACTACTAAATGGGTACACCATACCATGCTTTCACCCTGTTAGGCAAGTTAAAGGGGAGGCTAGGAAAAATCAAACCAAAACTGAGGAGAAGGGAGTTGGGGGGGTAATCCCTAGACGGTTTGACTGCACCTCTCTATTCCAATCCATTTAGTCCACTAGGAGGAGATGATAGTGAAACGCCTTCTATGGGGAGATTTAATTGGCAAGTTGAAATGGCATGGAGGGATATCCAATGAGGAGTGGGGGGGCAAAGGGAAAGATCAGTTGGGGAAGAGGAAGCTGATGTGGAGATGGTTCCTGCCTGCCCTAGAGTGATTAGGAAAAGTGAAGTGAAGGGGTGCACTTGGAATGTTAAGGGATTAAGGGACAAGAGGAAGAAATCAACCTTTTGGGGGTTAGTAAAGGCTTGGGGATTGTAAGTGATGGTAAATTAGGAACATAATCTATTTGGTATGAAGTATTGGAGAAACAAGAGTGTTAGAGATTGGATGATTTTGTATGGGGGAGAGTGAATTTAGGCTTTAGCAGAGTTTTGATTGTTGTTAAGAAAGACTTAATACCCAATATTATTGTTAATCATCCCAATGGTAGAATCTTAGTTGTGGAGGTTCAAGTAGTTGAAGAGAAGGTGTGTATAGTCAATATATGGAGCTCATAATGATAAGATTAGAGGGGAGATTTGGGATTGGATTGCTAGGTTGAATATTCATTACGAATGTATCATTATGGGGGACTTCAATATGGTAGAGAAGCATGTTGATAAGTGTGAGGGAAGCACAATGTTGATGGGTCAAGAGAGAAAGAAGTGGGAAAGCCTTAGACAGGCAAGATGGATCTTGTTGATGGTTGGGAATTGGGGGCTTGGGGATTTGATCCTAGACATACTTATTTTATCCTTCAATATTTTCGATCATCTTCAAGAATAGATATGGTCTTTTTTAGTCATCAAGCCTCTTAGGTTCCCCATACTTTCAAGTTTGCTAAAGTGGAGTCTTGCTTTGTATTATCAGACCATATATATGCCTTGGAAATGGGGGTGGCTCAGAAAGTTTCCTTCAAGGAAGCTAAGGGTGAATAACCTACTACTTAAGGATGAGCTATTCATATCCCTTACTGAAGACGCTACTAATAAATTGAGAGACAAGGGGGGATAGAGAGGAAATTTCTCTGTGCATGTAAGCTCTATGAATAGGCTTGCAAGATTTATGAATAAGCTTGAAAGCTTTATGCATAAAGCCCGGTTCTTTGAAAGAACATCTAGGTGAAGGTGATGAGATTGTGTCAATGGAGGAGATCCCTAATCTCGAGGACACAACTAGGTAAGTTCCTAGGGAATCCGAGTTGGTTTTGGATCAACGTACTAACGAGGGTTAAGACCTTTAGGTTAGGTTAACCATAGCCTAGGGTCTAGGTATCTTAAGTGGGGGTTAGTGGATTTTATGAAACGTGTGCTATATTTGGCTCCTGGTTTATAGGAGGCCTATATAAATGACTTATTTTTATTATCACTTAATATTTGTTCTTTGCCAACTAATTGTTCTAATAATTATCATAAGTGGATTTCTAACGTATCACAACTGTTGACACCTGGGCAAATGTATATTAATTGTAGAAGATATATAGGATTTTGTCTAATAGTTGTGCATTGTACTAGAGACTTTTCACGATGTTCTTTGGCTGAAACAAACCATGGTGTTTCAAATACCACAAGGCCCTTAAGCATAACTCGTTGTGCTGCAATGTAACACATCTCATAATGGAGCGAGAACTCACCAAAAAGTAGCCTTATGCACGGTTTTGCAAGGAAATGGTGCTACAACATGCTCCACTAATAGAGAGCCTAAAGGACGTACCCTGGTTGTGATGCTCTTCATACTCTATGCAATGATTGGGTAGAGTTTAATCATGCAATTTCACAATGTGAGGGAGGTCCTCTCTCAACGAGAGATGGGTTGTGAGGCCCATATAAGTGACTTTGAGTTAGTTTGAGGGGAGAGCTCCTTAGACTTGGACGAGAGGCCTTAAGACTACTCCGTGCTAACATCCCGATGGGTGTGTCCTGGTGGTATGGGACGCTAGGGACTTTGCACGTGGAGCCATGGTTCTTTGATGCTACTATCCCTTTGTGCTTGGGAGTGAGCCTAAATGGCTAGATGATTGGACAATGAGCTAGATGCCAGAGTCTATGTTTGTTTCGACTTTTGTACATACGTAATCCCAAGGTTTGTTAGCCTCGGGGATTAACAACTGAATTGTAAAAAGAAGTGGAGAGTAACAATATTACTACTTCCAAACTTTGATTTCAAACTAATGGTTGTGCACCCACCACTCATGTGCTCCTGGTAAGGATGGTTCAATTAACTTGGATGTTGGACATCCAGATTATTACAAAACGTTAGCATAAATGTACCTTTCTCTTGCTTTCCTCACCAAAACTTACTATTTCTGGAGTGTTTTTAAAATGAGCTAGTTCTGCTTAGAATTTTGTAATTTTGAATTCAAATTTAGAATCTTCGCAGGTACGGATTTTTTCGGGGTCAAAACAGGCAACTGAAGAGCATCTTTTATTAAGCTCCGAAGTTTTAAAATCTACAACTTTCGACCAAATTTAGCAGCTATCTAGGTGGCCAATCAGAGGACGGAGCATGCCCCTCAGGTCCTAGGGTAACCCCGAACATTTTAACCCAAAAAAATTTCTACCTCCTGTCGGACGACCCCCGGGCATGTGTAGTGGGCCACGCTATGGTCCCCACCCTGACCTATGTGCACACCTCTCTTGAAGGTGTGAGAGTCTATTTTTCACTAAATTGTTGTGTGTTCATTACCCATGGGTGCCCTTTGTAGGTAACGAGCGGTGTCCTAACGCCCGAAAGGCAATCTTGTCCTTTCCCACAGGCACACCCCTACACGTACACATCAGCCCAAATGGGCTTTTATTATATGGCTCATATTTGTTTTGATATGAAACCACTAGTGTGATTGGTATAGGACGCTTTCCTAAAACCACATGCCTTTAGAGGCTATCTCAAGTGGGTACACTTTTGGCCTACATCAGCACTTCAAACATGCATATGGATGTTTTGCATCAAAATTGAGGCAATTTGGATGCTTAACATGGATGTTGAACATCCAAACTATGGCAATTTGGATGTGGAACATTCAAATTGCTATAAAACGTCAACATAAGTTTACCTCTCTCTTGCTTTCCTCATCGAAAGTTAATATTTTTGGGGTCTTTTTAAAATGAGCTAGTTCTGCTTAGAATATAATTCTCAATTCAAATTTGGAATCTTTGGCATGGATTTACCATAGGTAGGGATTTTTTCGGGGTCAAAACGGGTGATCGGAGTAGCTTTAGTTAAGCTCAAAAGTTTTAAAATCTGTAAATTCTGACTAAATTTAATAGCTATTCTAGGCGGACGGAGCACGTCCTTGGGGTCCCAGGATAACTCCAAATATTTTCACCAAAAACATTTATGTCGCCCACTGCCGTCGAACGACCCCAAGCACGTGTTGTGGGCCTTGCCACCATGGCTCTTCCATGATGCGCTTGACCCATGCGCACACCTCTCTCAAATGCCCGAGAGTCTATTTTTCACTAAATTGCATGTATTTACTACCCACGAGCACCCTTTGTAGGAATGGGCGATGTTGCAACACCCAAAAGGAACTCTTGTGATGATACACCCCTACATGTACCCTCAGCCCCCGAACGGCCATTTATGGTATCGACTATATGGTTTTTGACTTGCAACAACCATTAGTGTGGTTGGTAGTCATTTCCAGGCCACTTTGCTAAAAATGCATGCCTTTAGAGGCTATATCAAGAAGGTACACTTTGGCTTAGATCAACACTTCAAACATGCATATGGATGTTTTGCATCCAAATTGAGGCAATTTGATGCTCGACATCCAAATTGTGGTGATTTGGATGTTGAACATCTAAATTGCTACAAAACATGAGCATAAGTTTACCTCTCTCTTACTTTCCTCAACTTTTTCATTTGTATCTCACTCTAGGATGGTGTCATTCTCCTTTTTTCTCGGGAATAACATGTGTTTTTTTTGTTTTCCTTCATCATTGTCTCCTTTGCGCTGTTCCTCGTTCGCTGTAACATACCCATTGTTATTTACAATGGGTAGGGAAAAACAGGTAAACCCAAATTTCATTTGGTCAAAGCTAATCGCCTTCTTAAGGGAGTGCGCAAGGGCCAACAGATCTTCCTTGTCAAACTCAACAAGGTAGAAGAAAGCAACCCAGATTTAGAACCCTCTTGGCTCCAGGAGTTTTCAGATATCTTTCCAGAGGAACTTACAAAACTACCCCCATCTCAAGAAGTAGATCATGGGATTGAGTTAATCCCTGGGGCTGAATCAGTTTCAAGGAGACCTTAAAAAATGTCTCTTCCCTGAAGCCATAGAGCTCAAGGAACAACTTAGGCAGCTCATTGAGCAAGGATTCATTCGCCCTAGTAATTCCCCATGGGGAGCGCCTGTTCTTTTCTAGAGAAGGATGGCACGCTTCGTCTTTGTATTGACTACCGAGGCCTAAACAAGGTCATTGTCAAAAACAAATACCCCATTCCTCGCATCGATGAACTTCTTGACAGACTTTATGGATCCAAAGTTTTCTCCAAGATGGATTTAAGGTCTGGCTACTATCAAATTAGGATCAAGGAATCAGATATCTCCAAAACCGCTTTCAATACCCGCTATGGCCACTATGAATTTACAGTCATGCCATTCGGATTAACCAATGCTCCCGCCACCTTCAACCGCCTGATGCAGGATATCTTCTGAACCTACTTGGATGAATTTGTCCTTGTCTTCTTTGATGACATCTTGGTCTATTCTCAGTCAAAAGAGGAACATGAGGAGCATGTACGCAAAGTATTGCAAATACTGCGCGAACATAAGCTCTATGCCAAGAAAAGCAAGTACATTGTTATTTACAATGGGTATGTTACATTTGTTGTCTTCTCATGGGGCCTTCTATGCTGCTTTCTCTCCTTCTTCTATGCCGCCTACCCTCCTACCAGAGTTGTGTCCCCTTCTTCCACACACTTGTCGCTTTCCACTCAAATCTCTCCTTACACTACACCGCTTCCCCTCCTGCTGGTGCCAACACCACCTCTCTCCTTCTAGAGATTGGCTTGCTAACCCACCTTCCTCTCTATTGCTGCCATCTCGCTGCCTTAGCCACCCACCACCCCATCCCCTAGACCTTATGCTGGCACATGCTTCTACTACTATCATCTTAGAAGAACTCTTGACTATCTAGTATGAACTTGCTTCTAACTAAACCATCTACCTCTACTTAATGAGGCTCTTGCAACTCTGAAGACCATTACGTGTCCGAATTCCACACAGCAAATATGTATGTTTTTCTTCAATTTTTTTTTATATTTATATGCCTAACATCTATGTTTTCTAGCTTGCCTTGTATGTTGTATGTTGTTCAAGCCTTTTAAATCTTACAAACTTTGGTTTCTTTAGAACCTGCTATTTGTGTAATAATAAAAAACAAAAGCATTGTATAAACATGGTTTTTTCAAAGATGATTCAAGTTAAAAAAAAACAATATATTTTGCAGGTAGTGCTTTGATTTACTTTAAGTTATTTAAAATGTGAGCAAATTTTAGTCTTATGTGAGAATCAAATTGTAAATTTATGTTCACCAATACTCAAAAAAGATATATTTTTAAATATTTGGGAAGGGAATCTTTCCAAGTAGTCCTTGTCAACTATCTATTTAACTTGCAAACGTGTTAACCCTAAAAGCATCAATATTCATGTCGATAAAAGCATTGGTATCAATTCGTCAATTTGTCACCGTCGAAATAACCATAGAAATAAGTGTCGAAGAAAGCATTGCAATACTAGTTGAAATTATTTAATGTTTACATCCATTTTTTTGATGCTTCTATCGACGCAAATACTGATAGTTATTTCGATAAATTTTTGATGACTATTTTGACAGATGCAGGTTATTTTGGCATAATGGTACATCCAGGTGCCATCCTACAGGCTTAATGTACCACTATGCTAGAATTCAAGAGTACTTACAAACAACCGTACTCAAATTTTACAAAGCATGGATTTTTATTACTTAGAAGAAGTTACATAGACTTGTTTTTTAATTTATGTTCACAATATACGCTCAAACGCAATATAGACTTGTATTTTATTTATGTTCACAATATGTGCTCAAACACATGAAGCCGACAAAAAAGTACTTAAAGACATTGTACAGAGTGCCTTGCGAGCAAGACCAAGCCTAATCATTGTTGGACTTAGGGTTTGGCACTGGTCCCTACCAAAAATATTCATAACGCAAAAACTCAACAATGGTAAGTGAGGAAAAACTTTAGCATGGATGCAAAGTGTAGGAGGCTTACCATATTGACCATATCTGTCAACGTCACAATGCCCTCTCGCTCAAGTTGCTTGAGGAGGGCATACGTGTCATGCTTTAATGCGTACCTTTCCTATATATCATTAGCTACATAGCTGACTACTCTTTGCTAGAAACCAACCATAAAATTAAGTGAAATGCTTAAAGCAACCATAAATACTTAACAGAAATGAAATGCACATTGTGCCAACAAAAGTGAGGGAGTGTACTATTAATACTTTTATTACAAAGTATGTGTGGAATACATCCCAGCCACCATCGCTCCCAAAATGGGAGGGTCTTGACCAAAGAAGAGGAGTAACATGTAAATAATTGCATCATTCAGCTTTTTACTCCCACTAGTTGCACATGCATTGCTTGAAGGGAGCATTCACAAAGGATGAAGAGCTTAGTAGCTTGAAGTCTCATGACTGGCACAAAATCTTACAATTTGTATTGCTAATAGCCATTAAGAATAAGAGCGACAATATACAATATTGGTGTAGTGGCATGATTGATTTCAAAGAAGGAGATTAGAAGAAACACATTGGAAATAGTTCGTCTAAACTCCATTGAAGAAAAAACAATGGCAGAGAAATTATTTCCAGCAAGTTTCTTGACCATTCAATTTCACCTACTGGTTCATGTGGTTGAGGTTGCTATAGTAGGGGTTGTCCATATCCGACGAATGTTTTTCCTTGAGAGATTTATGAAGATACTCTTGAAGTTTTTGTTCGTCAAAGAGCTTGCCCTAAGGAGGGCAGTATGGCAATGGGATGACTTGTTCAAGAATCTCTTATATACATAATAGAATTTCTTAGTATGTTAGACCCAGATATGCTAGGACTCTGGACACAAGAACAGGATGATCAACTCATTTGGGGAAGATCCTAAAGGACAAGGACTATAGAGAACAATGGATATAACTATGCTAGGACTCTAGACACAAGAACAGGATGATCAACTCATTTGGGGAAGATCCTAAAGGACAAGGACTATAGAGAACAATGGATATAACATTACGAGAGAAGATCAATAAATTTTGAATCTTTAACTCACGTGCTATGGAGAAATGGATTGAGATGTATAACCTAGCAAAGAGAGAGAGAGAGATCAAGATCGTTTGAATTTTAGAAAGAGTCGAACAACTCGAGTATTGCCATACCCAGATTTGCTCACTCAACTTCTAGAATTTCCTTCTAGTAGATTAGCAAATCATATGATAAGCAAAACAAATTTGTGAGGTTATAAGTGACTAGGAGGAGGAGCATGCATATGGTTGTGATTACCATGTAAGTGATTTTTTATATCTAAACAAGAAACCATAAGACATAGTCTTGTATAGGTTTTCATTCTTCATATAATTTCATGATCTCCTTTTGCTTACAGTATCACAAATTTGGTGCACTTTGGTCATGTGGTCATCACTTTCAAGTGGAGAGAATAGATAAGAAGAGAATAACATTTGATTGCAGTGTCAAGGCCAATTTCATGCATGAACATTGTTCAAGTACAAGTGACATAAATAGTGAAGTTAGCATGCTTGATTGATGTGGAATGATACAAGACATTATCAAGGTTGTGTTTAGAAATTTTTTCTATGTTCATTTTTTATGTGAAGTGGTTCAAGGTGGTGAATCAAGGACCACAAGCAACCATGCATAGAGATAAGAGTGAAACCAAAGGGACACATTTGTGCTACGAAAGCATAGCATGTCATCTTCAAGGCCTAGAGATCATAAGTGGTTGTTTGTAATCCAAATTGATCCACATAGTAAACAAATATTTAAAGATATGGAAATATCATATGAAGTAGAGGTTGAGGAACCTACTCACGAAACACATGAAGTAGATATTGATCCAATTCAACAACCAGAAGAAGGATCAAATAAAGGAGGTCTTTTTAGAAATAGAGGTATTTGGAGACATGGATCTAGCTGAAGATGAGAGAGTTGATGATGAGCTATAACATCTTATTTCTTTTTTATTTGACAAGAAATACTTGGTTTTTATCACACAGTTTCCTTGTTTAGAACCATTAATGCAAGCTTTGATAGAAACTTGTCATAATTTCTTGTAAATATTGCCATATATATCCTTGTATTTGTTATCATTAGTGTAAGCTTTAGATGGTAAATATTGTCATATTATTTTCTTATGAATATTGTTACATTCTTTGTATTTGTTTGAAAAGTAACCAAAAATTGGGCTGATAAGGACTATGAGAACTATTTAAAAACCATTTGCACCATGAATTTTTAGATGTCATAATATGTGCTATCCAACTTGGGATTTGAAGTAAAAGTCAGAAGAATGGGTATCTAAACCACCCAAGGTTGGATGAGTGCCATGATGTACCTCCTTTGAAAAACGCAGCCACCAAAACAGCCCAACAGCTACTCTCTGCACTTGTAAGGAGGGTGGGAGGGATAGAAAGAAAGTGGAAAGGAGAAAAAAATGCAAAAACACACATGTGCCCCTCCAGAGAAGAAAATGTAAGATTGAAACACTACGGATAGCCACCAAAATCACATGGAAACGCTGAAAACAATAGCACCAATCAGCCTCCAATTAGCGATTCTAGGTCTAGATGCCTCTGGGCTCTGATACCATGTCAGAGGGGAGCGAAAAGAAGTAGACAAATGCCAAACTAGCTCTCAGGTGGTTGGGACACGTGAGCCTATATTCCCATGACAAGCTTTCCTTGTCATAAAAAATGTAGTAGCTACAAATCCCAAGGAAAATTCTTGTCCTTTCTTATTATTGGGACATTAAGTATAATTATTGAATTTATCACCAACCCTTTCATATGTCTATTTCATAAAACTCTATGCCCAAGTAGTTGTATTTATATAGGTGCAAGCCTATAGGTGTGAGCCTACATTCATGAGACTAAATTTGTGAGTCTACAGGTGGTGGTGGTAAGCCTAGAGACATGAACCCACACACATGAGTCGCTGCCATTCTACCTCACCAAACCTTTCTGTCTAAGCTAGGAATTACTGAGGTGCTTTGGTGCTCAAACGACAATGGCTACTTCTCATAAAGAGGGTCTTACAGCACATTTGTCACCCATAGAAATAACACGAGAATGGAACATTGTGCAAATTCTTTTTCAACATGACTATCACCTAGATATTCATGCCGTGATTTTTTTAAGAAAATCATGGAAAATTTATTTAATCTATTAGGGTTGAGAAGGTGATTAACAAAGCAAGATTATTGTTAGAGATCACTAAGAGTGAATTTGTACTTAAAAGATCAAAATGTTTTGGCATGAAACCAAGGGGAGCAAAGAAGAGAGTAAAAAGTAGACCTATTCGCAAGCCTATATCTCCCAAAACTTGAGGCCATTGAATGTGTTTTGGTGCTGATCTTCAAAATCTTTTTGAGCTATGTAAATATTCTCTTAAGCAAACCAAGCGGATTTCCATCCTTTTGACCTCCGACCAATGTCTCAAAAGTTGACGTAATAAAATGTGCTAATATCAACAAAAACATGATTTTGTGGATTTCTTTTAGACTACCATTTACACTACTAGACCACAAGAAGTTTGATAGGGTTAGGGGAGAAAATTTGTAGTACTCTAAAAATACAACTATGCGCTCTTGTTTCCAAATCCTTTTTGTAGCATATTTGAAAAAGGTGGGAAAAACTGTCATTTTTTAAGTTTCCTCAAAACACATATGATTTGACAATGATGGAAAACAAGTACCCTCTCTTTCACTATATGTCTACCACTCTCTTTCACTACCTCTCCATCTCCCACTGTCACTCCATTCTGTGTGTCATCTTATTCAACATGCTTGAGTTACCAGAACATGATGACACCAAATCTATCACTGGTAGCTCCATCACCACATGCATTGGGCCGAACAAGCATGATAACCTGAGAGAGATGAATAGAGGATATGACTTTAGATGAGCTAGCACAAGCCCTAGTCTGAGAGATCCAGAAGAGGCTTGAGGAATGGCTATAAGCTAGTCAGGCTATTGAAATAGTCTATCCAAGGCAAAACACCATGGGCGAAGCAAAACAACTGAATGTGCTAGAACCTGTGGTGTCAAACCACAACGAAGGTGAGACTATCTCAAAAAAGGAGGAAGGAGTGATTTATTCTCAAGGATGTTTGATGAAGGAGGAGAATATCCTCTATATGTGTACAGCCCATTCTAAAATCATATAGTTATGAAGTTGATCTCGTGACCTAATGCCTGGGGATGTTGGTAAGGCTAATAGAGTTTCTCTCCATAGATAGAAAAAAATTTGATTGGAACCTGGCTAAAGAGGAAATCCGTGACTCTATGGACTGATTTAAAAGATTGGGTGGAAGGCAGAGTGTAGGCCAACCCATTAACCAAAAAGGAGTTACCTTTGTTTCAGGAAGTGGATTTAGAATTTGTTGGGGGAAGGGTTGACCTACCTGAACTGGTCCAAATCTTCGTCAAATCACATGGAAAAGTATTCTGAGAGTGACGGCAGAGTGACGGCATGAATGCAACAATTCCAGTGGTGCATAAGGGTTATCAAGCTCTTGCGATCCTTGACAGTGGAGACAGATAAGTATCGTCCTCACAAAACAATGTTGGGAAAAATGGGGTAAACCAACCTTAAAACATACAAAACTCATTGTAAAAAATGGCTGCTGATGGTACCATATCATGACCTATGGGAGTTTTGTAAAACCTGAAGATGAAAGTATTCTCATTCCTCATTGTCATACATTTGCAACGATAATGAACCACTAAGCACGTAGATTCATACAATGTGATTCTTGTTTGTAGGTCTTTTATCAGGAGTTCCAAGGTAGTATACAACTAGCCCACTAATTACATTTACCTATGGAATTATTCCCAAATCTTGAAAGTAGATTCACCCCACGCTAGCTACTGCTAGTGTTGCCAAATTTCAAATGTAGACTTATCTCATCAAGGCTCACTAATATCATGCATTAATGATTAAAACGTGGCTTATAAAGGTTAGTATTTTAACACTAGACCTCTTGCTCCCATTCTCAAGATTTATCCCCACACAACATCAATTCCATTAAAAGAACTACTATATTGAATATATTAATAGTGTTGAAATTTGAGCATAATGATGAGCTATGGTGGATCAAACACTAGAATCAATATCATTAACAAAGTGATTAGTAAATAATTAAGATGTAATTAGTGGATAATTAGCAAATAGATTAATGTAGGCATGGATACTCAAAAACCAGCAAATTCTCATTAGGGCTATGCCTCAATTTATAGAGTTTACATCAAGCATCAAATCCCACTGATTTCTCCATGATTCACTCCCAGAATATCTCCACCTCTTGCTTGATTCTCTCCACCTCTTCTCTTTTCCCTGAATATCTCCCAGAATAACTCCACACTTCCTAAATTCTCTCATGCTACCCTTTATTCTCTCCCAGTAGATTCTTCTCACCTTTTCACAAGTTCTTTCACAATTACATCTCCTCTTTTACAGCCTCTAACCAAGAGCTTGTTCCCACACACACCCTATTTACTTGTATATTTCAACACCTCCCCTCAAGTGAATAATCCTAGCACACCTGGACCTTGTATCAAGTTTCCTTCTTACTTGATAGCCCGCGACCAGTGCCTCAAGTCCCTAAACTCCATAGTCCTTGACACACTCTCTCTCAATGTGTCCAAGGCTACTATAAGTGCCCGCGACCTTGACTAAAGTGCTCACACATACATCTACCACTTGGCCTACATCATCGGTGGCTCATAGGTGGTTTTACTTTATTGGGGCAGGTTACATTGGGTTGTGGGGTCTCTCTCTCTCTCTCTCTCTCAGAAAAGATGATCCGACTCCACTTCCTTTGGAGCCTCCATGAAGTTTGCCGATGTCGTTCCTTCTTCACTGGGTTTGCTATAGCAGTCTCTCGCCATGTGTCCTGGCTTTCCACATTTGTGGCAAGTGAAGGTCCTTCCTCCTACTCTGCCTCTTCCTCATCCTCATCCTCGAGAGAATCCTCCTTAGGTGAAGAATGCTTTTTCTTCTCCTGTTGTTGAGTCGAGCCCTTTCTTCTCTTTGCCTCTGCTCTCTTGCTCTAGTAGAGCTGCTTCTATCTCTTGTAGCTTCAATTCAGGTACATTCTTTAGTGTTGCTACAATGTTTTCATAATCACCTTTGTCCACACTCTTCAGAAGTACAGCTAATGCTTCATCATCTTCTACCTTTTTGCCAATAACTGCCAGCTGTTGCTTAATGCTTTTATATTTGTTCAAGTGTGTGACTAAAGGTTCACTTTCCTTCATGTCCAATTTGTAGAATTGCATTAACAGATTTATCTTTGAATTTTTTGCTTGTGTACCAAATAATTTATTGAGTTCATCCCATGCATCTTTTGCCCATTGTATCCCTGTGATGTGATGAATGATTTCATCATTTAAACTAAGTGCAATAAGTCCCAATGCTTTTTCATTCCTTCTCTTCCACTCATTTTCCCCTCTCTCTGGGCATTCATCTCTCCCTTCAACTAATCCCCATAGATTTTTCCTCATCAGCAAATACATGGTTTTTGTCTGCCATGTATAAAACTATTCCCCATTAAATTTGTCTATTTCCTGTGCTGAACTCATGGTGATGTGAAGGGGGTCTTACCTCTTGATCCAATTTCAAGATTCAAGGGCAGTGTCTACCCTTTTACAACTCAATCTGGTGTTTAATAGATGATTACAATAATTTTATTAGCATAAAATCACCAGAAATTACATTAAATTAAGGGTAACCAATTTGTACGGGATGGTTGGAGTATCAAACCAACTCCGATTTGCAATCTGAAGTTATAGGGATCTGTATCAGATACCTAATGGTTAATTTGAACCCTCAATTGTACCAAAATATAGTGATTAGCACTGATTAATCATTGATTAGTAAATTAATGCTCTGTTTTGTGTGCAAAAAATAGAGTATGCGGGGAGCCCAGATCTGGTGCCTTAGACTTCAAATGAGCTCAAATGCTTTCAAAGGCATCAATAGCAATGAGTCTAGTAGAGGATTAAGCCAAGAAACACAAGATTTGACCAAATATTGAAAGCTTAATCTCTGTTTTACCAAAGTCACCTGCAGATTTGATGAAGAGCTTGGATCTCACTGTAGACTTGATGAAATTGAATTTTGTCTTCACCAGCTTGTAGAGCATGCTTGAAAACCCCCGGGCCTAAGAGGAATTGAAGCAATTTCATTTGATGAAGCTGCAATGTTCATTTTTCTCAGAAAAAAACGCTCCTGTAAAATCATCGATTTCTCCTCAACGCGTTGGCAGTTTTCGCTTCCGTTTCGACTGGCTGCAACTCAAGGATGTTGACTATGTTGGGCTAGAAGCACGAGACCTAATTTAGAGTGTACAAGAAGCTAGAGCTCCTCCACTGGCTGGGGGTGAAGAGGTGAAAAATAACTAAAAATTGGATTATTTTCTAATTATCTACTAATCTTGATTAATTAAGCTAGAGCTCCTCCACTGGCTGGGGGTGAAGAGGTGAAGTGAAAAATAACTAAAAATTGGATTATTTTCTAATTATCTACTAATCTTGATTAATTAAATAATGGGCTCATAAACCTAATTGATTCTAGGCATGGCTCTGATACCATGTTGAAATTTGAGTATAATGATAAGCTATGGTGGATCAAACACTAGAATCAACATCATTAACAAAGTGATTAGCAAATAATTAAGATGTAATTAGTGGATAATTAGCAAATAGATTAATGTAGGCATGGATACTCAAAAACCAGCAAATTCTCATTAGGGCTATGCCTCAATTTATAGAGTTTACATCAAGCATCAAATCCCACTGATTTCTCCATGATTCACTCCCAGAATATCTCCACCTCTTGCCTGATTCTCTCCACCTCTTCTCTTTTCCCTGAATATCTCCCAGAATAACTCCACACTTCCTAAATTCTCTCATGCTACCCTTTATTCTCTCCCAGTAGATTCTTCTCACCTTTTCACAGGTTCTTTCACAATTACATCTCCTCTTTTACAGCCTCTAACCAAGAGCTTGTTCCCACACACACCCTATTCACTTGTATATTTCAACAAATAGCATCATTGTTGTGTGCGTTTTTGTGTAGTGGTGGGTGGCCAAAAAGTGCACAACTTTTAGGGGGGAGCTATGCCTTCCACTACATGACAATGGGACTCCTCTAAAAATTATCTTAATGTAAGCACATGTGTGTTTTATGATTAACAAGAGAAGTGAGCTATCTCGGACTTGTTATGGATCATTGTCATGGTACAATTCTCAACCACATAGAGACAATGGGTGGACAAGAAAGTGTACTTCTAGTATCATTCACCTAGGTGCATGCAATTGGTGAGATGACACTGAAGTTAAGGAAAAGCTTGAGTAGACAAGGCTTGGAAACTTGGCCCACAGTGGTGGGGCTATCCAATGCAAGGTAAACATAAAATTATGTGATGTGTTTCTTGCCACTAGTAGGGCACAAAAAGGGGCATAGTTTATAGGGGTGGATGGGTCTAAGAAGACAATTTTGATCACAGAGAATCTTCTTCTAGGCCCACTCCCTTCTCCAAAAAGCTAGATTTCTTGGGCATCTACCTTTTGCAAACAAAGGTCAACAATAATGGAGAGAAGTTTACTACCCTAAAGGATCCCAAGGTAGAGAAGGATTGCAAGGTTGCCTCAAAGCTAGCTGACAAATATAACTACATGGATATACACAAAGTATATCGCCTTCACAACGGTGAAAAGGATGATTAGGTGAATATGCTCCATTGGATTTCACCCACTCACAAAGCATGGAAAAAGGTGGCAAACCCATATCTCTTGACACAAATTCTAAGCCACATTGTTGGGTTGCACTTTCGAAAGCTCAATCTGCAGAACGTGAGGTGGTCTCCATGGAATAGAAGTGTTACAAAGAGAGCTGGTAGTGGAGGGATCAACAGTGCTAGAAGATACAAGGAAGTTGGTAATGTAAAGATTGGTATAAGCTCTCCCGTTGAAGGCCATGAGAGCATCGTAGAATAAGCCCAGGCTCCCCACCACCATCTTCTCCACTCCCACACTTGAACCTGCTATTCTTGAGATACACGAAGAACCCACTAAGCCATGTGTGCCACTATAGCAGCCTACCATTATGTGAGTAAAGCCCAAATCCAACAACCTAGCCAATTATTCCAGCACTAGTAAATCCTTTTCATTAGGAAAAAAGGAGCTCATTTTGGGGCCTTTTACGGTTTGGAAAAATAATCTCTCAACCAATCAATAGAGGGCCAACGTAACGTTGGAAATTCACAAAAATAAGAGAAAATAGATAAAAGAAACAATATTTTATGTAGGTACAAGCGTGCTACATTAATGTGGAGATTGGTTTTTTATTCTCGCAAGATCTTTGGACATGAAGATAGAATCTAGTCTGACATTTTCTCTGACAAGGGCCTTCCCGCTTCCACCTTCCTTTGAACTTTGAAATGTTGTGGTACCTTTCCTTCGAAAGGTCTACCATTCTACACCACTGCCTCATTGTGCAGCAGCCTCTTCTTTTCCAAAACTGCTCCCTTGATCCTGTTTGGCTTAGAGTAAGATGTTTCTTGTCAACTGTTTGTCTGCCCACTTTCTCTTTCTTGAAACTTCACTTTGTTATCTTGTTTACATTACTTTGGTGTGGTTACAGATTCACAAGGTCTCCATGGTGAATAAAAACTATGGCCGTTCTTGTGGAAGACACTCTGTGTGGATGATAATGCTATGAAGGCAGAATCATACCACACATCCTTACCCCGTCGACCTGCTTCTTCTATTTCTTCAGTAGAGAATTCAAGTACAGTCAAAACGGAAGGAACTTGGGAAAGGTTTAGTGTTTTGAAAGGAGCATGGGTGCTCATGCAAACTAGCAAAAGAAAGAGACCCCAGATAAAAAACATTTTCTTGGCATCATGGAAGGGAAGAGTACGAGATTTTAAAATCACCAAAGGGAAGATATTGGTGAAAGAAGTTTTGATTCAGCATGTGTACATGCATAAAGAACTTGTCTTGCGAGACTATCCAAATGATCTTCCGCAACACAGGCCTAATTGTATATTTTTCTATTATGGTCTTGTTCTTTATGAGGTGTATGGATTTTTAAGATAAAGCTTTCTTTCTTTGCTTATTGACATTCTTGTGTTATTTTATTTCAGATTTATACCCTTCATCGTATGAGATATGGCAAAACATCGATTGTGTTCTGGGATTTATAGATGTTTTGCATGGATCGATAGGAGAACAACAATACCAAGGTCGATGTGCAGCAGAGCTAGCTCAATCCGGTATATTTTTACTGATCACATTTTTATCAGTTGGACAATGCTAACACACATGGTGTGTTAAGAAAACAAGACCTTCCGGCATGGAATTCAGTGGATTGGCCTCTCCCACATTTTAGTGTTACAGAGGCATATAGGGCCAAGCTTTTCAAAGAAGTACAGAAAGCTCTGAGGCGCAATATTGCCACAAGGATAATAAAAATTTCTTTATGCATGCCTCTCACAGTTTTTGTAGACTTGTTTAATACCTTTCCAGTGAAGGTTTCAAAAACAATGTTCACAGTTAAAGCAACAAGTCTGGCATGCATGCCATAATTTTTGGATAAAGGTTGGGATAAGAAGACATGTAGTTCAGTGTTTTGTGAGGTTGTCCAACCTTCTTGCAACTGAAGTACATGGTTGCATCACAAAATTTTATTTTTTCTTTTTATTATAAGCGCAGTCGAATGCTAGGTACAAAACTAGTCCCAATGGATCAAGATGAAGATTCTTTTGGTGTAGAAAATAAACTTCTTGATATTGATGTTGTTGAGAATGGTGATGTGCTAGTCAATATCTCATTAAGACAATGTTGCTCCCTAGCTCAATTGCGCAATGACATTCTATTTGAGACGGAAGGTTCTATTTCAAAGGACTTTTTATTTATCTACAACAATAAGAAGGTATACCATCTGACTTATCCTAGTCTCATTAAGCACTGCTATTAGTTTACTTTACCCTATTGTTTCATATTGCTTTTTTGCAGGTGCTCAAAAGAAGAGAGAGTTCAATAAAATGCAAAGACATTGAAAATTTGAAAATTGAGATAACACAAACTCCATAAACAAAGGTATTATATTCAATAAAGTAAAATTTTGTACAGAAGTGTTTAATTATATATGTAGAACATATTCTTGACAACCATTTTCTATTTATCTACAGGCTGATCTAGAGGCTGCTCTACATGGTCCAAGCTCACCGTATCATCTTTATTTGGAGAATCTATTTTCTGCTACTCCATCCTATCGTGTACAATCTCTTGGTGCTGCTCCATTGTCTCCTCTACTGCCCCTGGAGCATCTGTTTGCTGCTGCTCCATCATCTCCTCAATAACATCAGCAGCAAGTCCTTGTTCTTGTGGCTTCTCCTCATCAACACTAGGTCCTTGTTCCTATGGCACCACATCAGCATCATCTGTGTCATCAAGGTGTATGACACCTTCTCAGACTTTAGAGCTCTCACCCAACTCAATAGTAGCTGGTACAATAGGTTTGGGGGAGTCATACTTCAAAAACTTCCAAATTGTATCAGCTCTGAAACTATATACATAACACTTTGTACTAATATCAAATTTTTTGAAGCTAAATGAAAATTATTTTTCCTTACAAGCTCTGGCTGTCCTATCTCAAAATAGCTTGAAAGTATATATTTGGCACTAATCAGCACTCTCCAGCAGCTACTTGAATCATCTTGTTGTGGTGTCTGGATAGTTGGAAAGATATGTTAGAAACTGTTAATATCTGAACAAAACAAAATTATTCAATAAGTTCAAAGGCATAGCATGAAATAGACATCAGTAGAGGGAACAACTTTCTACCTCTAAATCTATTGGCTCTATTGAATCCAAAAGATTGACATTAGGAGGACAGTGATCCAATGCATCTAGAAGCCTTCTAATACAACTGCAATACATATAATTCAGTTAGTGTGCATTAAATCAAAATAATGAAGTTTGAAGTTAAAAATAGCACACAAACCACTTACAATTTCAGCTCTTTGTGTATGTTTCTAAGAGAGTTGAATAAAAAGCATTGCTTCTGCTGGATGTCAATAGAAGCAAAGCTCCAGTGGTCACTGCATAAGGAAACAAGCATTAAGAGATCAAAGGCTACAAGAGTTCTCAATCTTGAAGAAAAATCCCAAAAGAAGCAGTCACCCCCACATACTTGTTATGGTATGGAAGTAGCAAAATATCGACAACATCAAAATCGCAGTGTCTGAACCAATTGGAAATATCCATGGGAGTTTCCTTTGGATCTCTTAACTTGAAGGAAATGGCAGGATCAATAATATGAACTGCATGGTTAAGCTAGCTTCTCATTATGCTACATTGGACCAAACAATAATTAGGGTAGGGTGTAAAGGAGGAGGTACAATAAGGATTGTTTTGCAAACAAATGTAAAATAAAAGACACTTACTAGAGCATTGCAAGAATGATAGTATCTGAGCAATACTCATTCTTATGAGCCAATGCTGCCAAGCATGGTTTTGTCAAGTCAAAATTATTCTCTGAAGTTTCATCCTCAATATGGACAACTATGTTAGGGCCTTGCTCGTGCAATCTTCTCTGTATCTGCAGCTCCATCTGTACAGTCTCCACATCTATAGCAGATTTGGATTCTTTTATTTGCTGCTTCAGTGACTCCTCATAAGCAACTTTCCCTCTGGTGCTCCATCTCACTCTGGACAAGGTGTTGAAGTCTTTGGCCATCAGAGTTACCCTGTGAGCATGGGCTGCTACCAGCATTACATCTTCAAAGTACTTCTCCAAGTAATCCTCTGCCATTTCCTGTAAGGAAAGAATGGCAGTCTTGTTCCACCTGAAACCAAGGTGCCAACTATCACATATTTCTCTCACTAGTCTCTGAAAAGGTGCCTTGGGGATTGCAAAGCCTATAGCTTTCTGTTGCTTCCTGATCTCCTTTAGCACACCTGCAGAATGTTTCAATCTCTTGGACTTTTGCTGGAGCAGGCTCATTGGCTTCCCCTTCCTGCCATGTGCAACTCTTCCCTTTGGAGGCACACTAGATTCCTTGATACCTACCCCAGGCTACTGCTGCAAGCCCTAGCCCCTTGCCAGCCCTCCTTGCAGCTCGGGGGGGTCACTATGTAGAATATCCCTATCGCGTGCGTTCAAGGCCTATATTTTAAATCCCTTATCTGTGAATTTTTTAATCCATATAATATCCCCTTTTCTTTATGAATCTGTCAATTTTTTTGAAAAATTTTTAAATCATACCCTTATGTAAATATATTTCTATAAGTTTCATAAATTAAAAATATGCTTCTGTTGAATGCACGTGATATTCACATTTTTTTGTGAGCGACCCCCCCGCCGAGCCTTGCAGTTGACTTGGTTCTTGCCATCACTCTGAAAAGCTGCATACAAAGCAATGGAAAGAGATTACAGCCATGGAGAACATGGAAAGATACAAGAAGGCAATGACAAGGTGGATAAAGCAACATTTATAAATTTGTAACAAAACGCGATTTTGACAATTTGAAATTTCTAATAGCTCACCCTCGCGTTTTCCTGCAAATACTTGAAACAACATGCTATTACATTCCTATAGTGAATTCTCTGTCTTTACAACTACAAACAATATGGATTGAGTTTATGCAAGGAGTGTACAGCCTTGAATAGCCCAGAAAGACACAAAATCACAATGATAGGGGTGGATGAAGCAACAGTTTTATATTTGCAACAAAATTTGATTTGGGCTGTTTGAGATTCCTAAAGCCTTCTCCTCGCGTTTTCCTGCAAATTCTTGAGGCAGCATACTGGAGCATGCCTTTAGTCATTTCACTATGTTTGCAACTTGGTGCAAGATGGATTGAGTCTATAGAAGGCAAGAAGTGATCAATCTCTCACTCAACAAGCCCAATTCAAAAGTCTTCCTGCTTGTTTTTGCAGTGGAAAAAGCTAAGGAATGCATATAATATTTATCATAATATCTAAGCTATATCACATCACTCAGTACCTTATCCTAATATACTATTGAACAAGAAGAAAAGGATATAGAGTGTCTTACTGACTTGGAAGCTATCTATAGGTGTGCTGTGCTGGTGATGAATACCCTGTGCTGGGGATGAACCTGTGCTGCTGGTCAGGATGTTGATGGTGCAGAGTAGGAGGTAGAGAGGCAAGAGAGCTGAGATAGGAGAGATTAAATAGGAGTGAATAGATTAGTGCAAAATACAAATAAAGTAGCTAATAAATACCACACGTGTGGAATGTAGTCGTTTTTTTCACACGTGTGGATGGGACCCAGATCTTTTGGAGTTTAAAATTTGGCACGTGTGAATGGCACTTTTTGCCTTGAAAATTGTGCCAATCATGATTTCATAATCAGATCCATTAACACTCTTCCCTCCCCGTCTTTCATCCCTGCCAGCACCCTTCCATCATCCTTTTCCTTCCCCCTCTGATCACTTCCTACCCAACACACTCCATCCACTGCAACCTGCCTGAAGACTACGACCACTGCCAGATCTCCAGGTAACCTAGGCTGCAACTCAAGTTTGGAAGAGAGCAGAAGAATCACTAGGGAAACTCCAACAGTATGGAAGAGGAAAAGAAAGGTCAGAGATCTATATTCTTTTCAATGTTTTCTGATATATATTTCTTCCATCCATAGAATTCTTGAATCTTACTGCCCAAGAATTTGGTACATCACCCTAGGATTTGATTGGAGATGGATATGAATAGGTTCTAGAAGTTTGCAACAACAAAATGCGAGGAGAGTGCTTTACATTTTCCAAATGGCCTAAATTGCGTTTTCCTACAAATTCTTATATTAGTTTTGGTTTTCATTTCTTCCTCTTTGTTTTGCTCTCTTTGGCCCTGGGGAATTCCTCCTAGTATCATTTACTGTCCAGGACACTGTAAGATGTTCTTAGAATTTAATTGGAGATGGATGTCAATAGAAATGGAGAATTTGCAACAAAATGCGAGGAGAGTACTTGACATTTTCCAAATGGCCCTGCATCGCATTTTCTTGCGAATTCCTGTGTCCCTTTTGGTTTTCACTTCTTCCTCATTGTTTTGCTTTCTATGGCCCTGGGGATTTCTTCCTTGATGATGAGAAAAGTTTTTGCTTTGGAACAGTTGATTCTCAGGCCCCTCCTTTCAAGAGGAAGCTGGACTTTTCTGCTGCTATACTTAGACCACAGCAATCACGAGGTGATTCATGTGTGCTCATGAAGAGAGTTGTTTGGTGATATCCTATACATTCCCTGATTGCATATGTCAGCATATAGAATTCATGATATATAAATTTTTGTTCAGGCAAAAGCAAGAGACTGGAGCAGAAAGGTGAGTCTTCCCTTTCAAAACAAAGGGAGCCAGAAGAGGACAAATCTCCAGATTTGCTCCTATTTGACTTTCTTCACAAGTGCAAGGCTCAGAGGAACTTCCACATATACCACAATATTTTCAACAGGGAGTTCACTATGAGCTCTGTACTAGAGCATCACAGAGATTTTCTTTCAGACCATTGGGATACCTTCAAACAACTGACAGAGGCAGGAAGAATTGTGGAAGGTGAAAAGGTTTTTGTGCATATAAATCATATTGTCTCCATTGACAGGCTGAGGTACCATGTGAATAGAAGATTTGACAGCTTGCCTTAGGAATATAAATTCAGCTATAACTTGCACACCAGAAAGTGTAGAGTGCTTGAGGAAACCATGGCATTCCTTATGTACATTGTCTTCCATCAGCACTCTCTAGAAGAGCAAGGGCAGGAGGCTGAAGAAGAAGATACATCTGTAGCAGAGGAAAAAGAGGATGTTCCTGTGGTAACAGATATGGCAGAGCAGGAAGAAGATATCAACCTCCAGGATGAGGGGCTGCAAGTGGCTGCTCTTGACCTTGTTCAACTGAGGACTAAAACTCTTAGGGCAGCACAGCCAGTTGAAGATTTTGATGTTCAGAGCAGCAACTATGCAGTGCCCATGCTTCCAGGTGTCTTGATTGGTGGTGAAGATTATGTTTTCCTCCATGATATAGAGTGTATGTTCAATTTGAGGGAGGACTATGCCATTTCCCTTATTGCCCAGGCTTGAAGGCTTGACAAGGAGGTTGGCATAGAGGATGACCATTCACTACTGCCTTTGGAAACAACTTTTGATCCTACAGAGGCCCTTACTATTTGTTTCAAAGAGGCTGAAAAGTTCTAAGAGCCAGATGAAGCTGCCTTTAGCTCACACAGGAAGCTATGAATCTCTCAGCACTTCATAAGGGAAAGCTTAAAGAAGAGGCTGGACTGGAGGGGAGAGGAATAAATCTTTGGAAAGATGAACTTCTTGTTGTGTTGATGAAAATGAGAAGGTATGATCTTGTTACTTCAAATCAAATACTTTATCTTGTGTTTAAATGTTTTGTAGTTGTGTATTATTGTCTCACCCCAATCTTTTGATATGTGGCAGCTACAAATTGAGGATGACACATTCCTCCAGAGAACAAGTGGAAGCAAGCCGGCTGGGTTTGGCAAAATGTCAAGCCTAGCTCATTATAATCATGATCTAGGCAGTGCTAAGATCTTGATTTACCATAGGCAGTTGAGCAACAATGGAGAAACCATTGTTTACTTCTTTAAATGTTTGTCTAGGGTTTTAGGTGGACATGATCTTCCATGGCAAAAGGAAAAGATCATTTTAATAGAGAGGTTGTCTGCCATAGATATATTTGGGGATTATGTGAATAAGCAGGCCTCTAGGGCCTCTTACTTTTTGTCTTACACTTCTTATGCATTAGCATGTGGTGTTAAGGAGCCCAAATGTCTGGAGGGCTATGGAAAACACAAGATCTTAAGGTTTTGAGAGCCTCCCATGATTGCATCAGGCCACACAATCCAAGAAGAAGAACACGTGGAGATAGCTGAAGACAAGGATACCCCTCCCAGACAAGCAACAGAGGCAAGCATTGATAAACAGACAGTTGACATCAAGCCAACAAGGAAGAAAAAGAGTCCAATCAAGTTCAAAAAGAGAGTTCCGACTGGCAGGCCTTGGGAGTAATAGGATTTAATCATCAAATATAGCACAAACATTATGTTGAAGTTGAACTGATTTGTACAAAGTCTTTGATCCTCATCAGTTCCTTGTCCGTACGGATGATCAGTACCCTTTTGCATTTGTCCCATCACCGTACGACACTTCAGTACTCTTCCCACACTTAGTAACTTCTAAAAGCGTTTGACACTCAGTACCTTACTGGTAAGGATCAATAGTGTGTCTAGCATAATTAAGTAGTATTGATTGAATTTTTTGTGTGTAGTTCATGGATGTATTGATGCTTGTTAATATAGATCACATGTTTCACAAAAGAAATACTTTTGATGGAGTCTCAAAACATATAGGCATAACACTAAGAGTCACTTGTTCCACAGAATAAAAATCTATTGATTGAGTTTGAAAACATGTGGACATAACACCAATAAGTTACAAACTGCTATTCATGTTTACTTGTCCATTTATGGTTTCTAAATATCTTCGAATCCCTCCATTGTCTATGTCTCTCTGCTGCCATTGAATTGTCCAAAGTTCGTCTTCATCTTTGCTTTTGGGCTAGAATAAAAGCAAGCTTGACTTTGGAACTAGCAACTTTTCTTTTAGCATGCAGCCTCTGAAGAATGCCTATGGTAAAACCATTGGAAGACTTTCTTCAGACTATTTGCCTTTTGACTCCCTCCATAGTGTTGTGTGTGTCTGAAAAATGCATTACGTGCCATGTAGTGAGACTTCTCCATGCCTTGGGTAGACCAAATTGCTAGGCATCCATACTTTTTGACAAAATAGGGAAGGTGGTTGTAGATGATATGCTATTTTCACAGAGACATAAGAATGCATAGTAAGTTATAAAAAAAAAGAGGATCACACTTAAGTAAAAGAAGAAGACATCACTTTACCATGTAGTGAGTTATATTGCAGGCTGTCCACGCATCTTTCATTGACTTCCCAAAATGTTTAATTGCCTCTTCAAAGTTCTTGTAATCACTCTTTGTCCATGTTACATTGTCACAGAACATGAAGAGTTGATCAAGAGACCTCCACACCTCTGCCTTCACATTTCGTGCTTCCCCATTTGCCTCATGATCTTTCACGGCATTATGGACTTGCTTCCACAATCCATAATTAATCCTTGAAACTGTTCTACCTTGCCTTACTTGCTTACTACTGTGTTTGTGTAAGGTTCCTCCCTTCTAAAATGGGAGAAACACTTAAGATAGTCCGCTAAGTCTTATCTTGGGAAAAATTTCCTATTCATCGACACCTTGACCCTATAGAGACTCAAGGATACGATTCATAGGTATGACCTAGCTCTATCCCGCAGGGGGAGCGTGATTTTCTATTTAACATCAAATCACCCATAGGGCAATTGATCATAAATTGGGCAACTACTAGACTTGATTTCTAGAGACAACGCTTTTTTCCCCATCTTATGCAAGGCACAGCCGCTGGCCTAGTCTTCTAGAGTAGAGTTGCCCAGGAACCTAACTATCTAACGTCGGGCTTTCACTTAATATGTTGGAAAGCTACCCGACTAATCGGGTCCACCCGTCCGTAGGATGGTGCCATCAGGGCATTCCATCCTCCCACTTTCCACCCTACTCACGCATCAATTTGTTTTCTAATTAATCCTACCACACTGTTTGACATAAATAAACATATTCCCTAATTAAGGCCCTTCTTCACAAGGTTCGTTAAAACAGCCTTCTTACACAATACAATCATACCAAAGACAAGATGTAATTATATAAAAAGTTTATACATGAACCAATTCCATACAAGCCAAACCGGCTCTCTTATTCTTATTCTGCCGATGATCTAGAATTCGGCCTTCCAGCCTCTACATGCTGGGCAAAACCCTACGGGACCATACACCTCATCGTCGGCCGCTGGCGAGGACTCAAGCCGACCTGTCGCTCTCTCAAGCTTCATCGCTCGATCCTCCCGCCCCTCACAGGGATGTCTGCACACTAAGGTGGGCTTATTTACCGCACTAGCCTGGGCCCTCAGAACTAGGCAGCCTCATAATCTCTCGCCTCAATCGGCGATCCTTATTCTCCCAAAGGTATGAGGGATACCTTGGGCCATTCCCGAGCTTTGCTAACGACACCGCCCGACTACACAAGCACGGAACGGAGTTAGCGTTGAAGCCAAAAAAAATCTTGAATTCTAAAAATAACAACTTTAATGCAATTTACTAAATATAGCATTCACAATTCATGAAGATAACAATTTCAACGCAATTTATCGAATACATCACATAATTCGTAACTTCATATAATTTTTATGTCGTCATTTTAAAAGGAAAAGACACCATTCATTAACACTAATTTAAGGAAAATCTCTTCTTTTGAAAATTAACCAAGCTAACCTGGCCACCGTTTCCTTGAGGGGCTTGAAAAGGGAGGACTGGAGCCGCATTGGGCGCATCTTCCCCCATCTCGTTGTTACGTGCTCCTCTTGAGGCAATATTTTGTCATCTCCCAGATGAGGCCATCTTAGGCGTTACCTTGTAGAGCTCGCTGCTGCGATCGAAACGCTTCAGTCGGTCGGATCTGAATTTCGAGCTCGTTTGCTCACCGTATGAGCAAAAGAATATGGCGCACGAACCCTTTCTTGAGGCAAAAAACCTTTATTAAAGTCTACGCAAATGGGGGGGGGAATTGTGAGATGTCCTTAAGGGCAAAAACGTGGAGAGGGCTGGGAGGGGCTGCTGGAAGTCTCTTCACACGCGGGGGGGGGGGGGGGGGGGGGGGAAGAGTTAAGGACACTGCCTCTAAGGAAGAGGGGGATGGAGGAATTTTAGCTTATCTTCTGAAAAGAGCCAAATGAGGGGGTGTGAGAGGGGTGGCTGCAAGGGGCGGCTGTACTGCAGCAAGTACGCTACACAGGGACCAACGGCGGTACAACAGGGCTGATGCTACATAGAAATGCGTGCCGTCTGTGGAGCACCCCGAGGGTTTATATAGCTGAGGGGTGAGGGTACGGGCGCTGCGCAAAGCAAGGACGAAAGGACGGTGTACCTTCAAAGGCTATGGATCAGTGGCTTGCATGGGTCTAGGGGAAAGGTACGATGTCGGTTCTCCGGGAAAGGATTGGTACGCATGTACCTTATCTGGTCTGGGGCAGCATGGGTGTCCACGTAGGGGTACGCGTGGACCATACAGTGGGCGGCCGTCCTTTGGTTCTTGGGCGGCCATTGTACGGGCACCCTAGTAAGTGTGTACGGACCAAATTTTGGGACGGGGTATCCAAATTTGGGGTGCCCGCCTCGATTTGCGTGTCGGACCGCCCCGAGGGGCGAAATTTTTTTTTGTCCGAGAGGTTCTCCTGGTCATAGGCGTTCAAACCGTTCGTCAATCGGACGCCCGGTCGTGGATTTATTAAGGTTTAAAGGTCGCTGATTTTTAACTAAAATGATTGAAATTAGCGTATAGGCTTGATCCGGTGTCCGTTTTGGATGCTGTAAAATGCTATATTAGGGTAAAATCGCACGCAGATTTCAAATTTGGGCTCATAATTTGAAGATTCTAATTAGAAATGACTCAAATAATAAAATCATTGATTTTTATACCATGAAAACTCATAATTACATGGACATTTCTTTATTAGTGAAGATGGGTATGTTACATCCTTTCCCCCTTAAAGAAATCGAGATGTCCTTATCTCGTCATGAATTGGGGATAATCCTTTAACAGTGTAGCTTCATCTTCCCAAGTTGCATCCTCTTCAGGGTAGTCTTTCCACTGAACTAGATGTTCTACAAGAGTTCTATTTCGGAGTTGCCTTTCCCTAGAATCTATGATGCTACTGGGCTGTAATTCAAGGACTCCTTGAGTAGGGATTACAACTTGTTCATCATCAAGAATATGATCGAGACTGGGGACATATGGTTTTAACAATCTTACATGAAATACATTATGGACTTTGATATGGACTGGGAGTTGGAGTTTATAGGCACTTTTACCTAGACACTTGATAACTGTATAGGGACCACAATACCTAGGGCTGAGCTTCTTATATTTTCCAAGTGATAGAGAACTTCGTTTGGGTCTCACTCGGAGAAGAACTCTGTCTCCTTCCTTGAAGATCCTTTCAGATCTCTTGTTGTCAGCATAATGCTTTTGTCGATCTTGGGCAGCTTTAATATCCTTTTGGATCGCCTTGGTTTGTTCCTCCATCTCTTCGAGCATTTTCTTGGATGCCTCAACTCTTATGGTTGGATCAGAGAAATTTAGAGGAGACAGGCATTCTTGCCCATAGAGTGCCTTGAATGGTGACATTCCTATGCTTTGATGATAAGACGCATTGTAGGCAAATTCTACCAGAGGAAGGTATTGAATCCACCTTCTGGGTTCCCGTCCACAGTATGCTCTGAGAATGTCTTCAATTACTTGATTGACTCTCTCAGTTTGGCCATCGGTCTCTGGATGATAAGCTGTGCTAAAGCAAAGTTGAGTTTCCAGAGCTTGAAATAAAGACTGCCAGAATTTTGAAGTGAAGTCAGAATCCCGATCACTTACTATCCTTTTTGGGAGACCATGAAGTTTGAGGACTTCCTTGATGAATATTTGAGCAACATCAAAAGCTTTGAAGGTCTTCTTTGCTGGTATAAGATGAGCTACTTTGGTAAGAGAGCATTCCAGTTAGCTCTAAGGAGGAGGTGGATACTGCAATAAAGCACTAGAAGAGGGAAGCATCCCAAAGTGAAGAAGAACCCTACAAGCCCCTTTGCTTACAACTACAGTGGACGACATAGATGATGCCACAACCAAGTGGGTGGTAGTCCATGAGGTTAAAAAAGGTTTTTTACATTGCTTAAATCCAAATGCTTAAATCCAAAGTACACCCAGGTAGAAGAATACATGAAGCAAGGGGAGCTGGAGGATTATGAAATATAAGCCTACATCTCCAACATCAATATTCTTTTTTCGCATATGATGGAGCACAATTTTCACATGATGCAAGCTTCTACAAATTGATTATTAAAACAACATGCAAGTTTCTCAACAAAGAGAAATGTGCAACTAATGGCAGAAATGGAGCAACTCACTAAGGAGACTGAGAAAATGCAGTAGGGGATCATAGAGGCCAACAACACTCACTGAACAGGTTCGTGAGCTTCTCCATTAGCTTGACTCCCAAAACCAAGAGACAGTAGCAGTAGAAAAGACACACAACATGCAACTGCTAATTTAAGTTTAGAGCCTCGTTGAGAAGCACAAAGCTGAGATGGCAGAGCTACAAGATAAAACCCAAATCTAGCTACTCGATCTTCAAACAAACGTCACCAAACACCAAACAGGTTCAAGATTCCATCAGCTTGACTCCCAAAATTAAGAGACACTAGCAATAGACAAGACACACAACATGCAACTACTAATTCAAGTTGAGAGCCTCGTGGAGAAGCACAATGATGAGATGGTAGAGCTGCAAGCTAAAACCCAAACCCAGTTACTCGATCTTCAAACAAACTTCATTAACACTAAGGATGATTACAAGGCCAAGGAGAACTGGCTAGAAGAGAAAGACATAGAGATCAAGGCTATGGAAGCTTGGATAAAAGCACACATTGACAACCAAGCCTCTGTCTCCCGGTCCCTGCTATCTCCAGAGGGTGCCCCACCAGCAACCCTCTCTTCACTTCCTCTGTAACCAAGGCACACAAAAAACCAAGGCTCTCTCTCTGGTCAGCATCCACTCTCTGCCTGCAATCATCGCCCACACAAAACCAGCTACTCTCTCTTCAGAAGGCGCCCACACTAGCTAACCTTCAACTCAGCAGCTCCCACTCTCTGTGTGTCGTGACCAGCAGCTCGCCAACCTTCTGAGCCTCTGCACAATCCTCAGCTTCACGAACCACTGCTCAACGCAGCATCACCATCTCTTGCATCCAGCCAAAGCCACATCATTTTAGTCCCTTGCTAACAGCAGCCCTCTCTTGCTGCTTCAATCATCAGCCCATACTGTCACGATCACCCAAGGCCCACACCAGCCTGATTCTTTACCTGTATCCCTTAGCTTCACTTGTGGTACCAACTGCCTTCCAGCCCTTCAAGAAGCTTCTCCACCTACAGCTTTCACAAGGCGGCCATACTCTCTCTTCGCAGCACCTCCTTCTCAGCGACCTCTGCACTACATCCCTTCAGGACCCGTGGCAACCACCAGACCTTCTCCACGTGTGGTCTGCTATGCTACCCATTTCTCTTCTGTGCATCCAACTGCTTCTCTACCCACAGTCACCTTTGCTACCACAGACGACGCCCTCTGCGACTTCACTAAGGCGGCCTTTAATCCCTCACACGTTGGTCAGCTACTCGACCACTAGTGCCAGCCCATCACCAGTCCTTCTGCAGCAATCACAACGTCCGCACCCTTTCTCCGTGGTGTTGCGAACAGCAGTTACACCAACCATCCAAAAACCTGGGACCCTTCCCTTTCCTCCTTTCCTCCACGTTCACCCTTGCCAACCTGCCTGTATCGCCAACCCTTGCAGGCTTTTTTCCCTTTACCTCTCACAGTCGTGGCGACCCTCAACTTCAAAGCGGTAACCTTCAGCACTGCTTATGCGTTCCCACCCAGTTGCTTCCAGCCTTTGGCGCTAGCAGCTACGCACGCCAGAGCCACACTAGTCGACTCAAGATGGCCACCTCACGAACCCTTCCAGCGCCTCACACCTCTCCTCTGGACCACGATCACCAGGTCGCCAGCCTGATTCTTTACCTGTAGCTGTGCCCTTCTCTCCTTGCCGAAGGTAGCTCTTGCCAGCTTCACTACTCCAATCGTTGCCAAGGCTTCCCTTAAAATCCCTCACGTCGCCTCCCTACGCAACGTCGGCAGCAGCCCTCCCTACTCTGCGCCTCTCCTCTTCTTTTACTCAGTTCTGCAGCTATGCCCGAGAGCCCCCCTCCAAGGCGACCTTTTTTCTCCTTTTTCTCACACGGCGCCACCTTCTCGAACCTCTACTGGCAACCACAAAGAACTCCACGTGGCCATTTATAAGGTGGCCACATCACGCATATATTATTTTTGTTTTTCTTAAGGCCTCAAAATGATGGCCACACATGCCTCCATTACCTTGCTTTACCTTGATATACGGCGCCCATAACCTTTCCTAAACAAGAGTTGTCCCCTCTTCACTTCTCGCTGTAGCTACTTACCAAATCCGACAATTGCCTTTCTGCACACCACACTATTGCAATAAAACTCCCAGATCACCAGCATCTGTTCCGAAAAAAAACACGTGCATATACTAGCTTACTGCCAAACCACCCGGCCTGTACATTTGCCAGGGCATTTAGGGCAAAATTTATTCGTAAACCACGCACACCCTATGTACACGGACCAAAAATACCTCTCAGATTTTAGCCTGACATACTTTGCCCAACCCCTAGCCTACTGAATCATTCATGATCAGCAGAAAGCATATGACCACGTTTTCCTCCGTCTATTCTCTGAGCATCATACAGTGTAATCAAGACATCTCTCTTCCAGGTGATCCAAGAAACACTGTCATCTTCCCTAGACATAATTTGCCATCCCATTTCCCACAATGGTATATAAGAACTTCTGGGGAAACAAAACTCCTGACATACACACCATCCTGCCTCATCTCAATCCCAAAATCACTGATATAGTCAACACTAATATTAGAGAACCAGCGAACCAATTCCTGCTGAGGGTAAAAATTGATGAAAACCTCATAAAAAAAACCTATTATACCATAACATTTTCCTGTCCATCAGCATAATAAACATCACCATCAAAAACAGCCACTATAGGCAAAACAAACTCCCCTTCGAAAGGCACCATTGCCAAAGCATCCACCTCAGCTCCTGTATGCTCATCTTTATCAAGGCTAGTAAGAAATTCATCTATCACAGCATTCACAGTCTCATCCATAGCATCAGCATCATTCATAGTCTGCTTGTGTTGCTCCTCTTTCATAGCATCAATTCTACTCATGGCTTTTTTAACATTAATGCACATCTGATCATCCAACTCCGACTCAGGCTCATCATCCTGTAGACTGTCTATATCCCACTCATCCCACACAGGTTCATTCAAAGATTCAAAAGCAGACTCTTTCACATCACATGCATACCTTTGCTCATGATTCACTTGTACCTCCTCGCATTCTTCTTGTATGGCCTCTTCTTCTCGAGTAATCTCATCACCAAGCATTTCCTCATCAATAACCAGGGCATTCATGTCTGCATCCTCCTCACTAGATGAAGTATCCTCTGTTCCCTCACTAGTAGTGGTACTACTAGTCGTATCATCATCACTTAAATCAGCTTCACTCTCCTCTTCATCATGAACAGGCTCCTGATTACCCATATTAAACTGCTTCTTATCCCCTCTCCTGTCATACAGAGTAATGACCCCTTTCCTCCAATCCTGAACAGCCTTCACCGCTCTCAGCCATGGTCTTCCCAGAATGATGGGGAATGCACCCATTCCTGCAGTGCTTCGATAAAAAACACGTGCATATACCAGCTTACTGCCAAACCACCCGGCCTGTACATTTGCCAGGGCATTCAGGGCAAAATTTATTTGTAAACCACGCACACCCTATGTACACGGACCAAAAATACCTCTCAGATTTTAGCCACCCACTAACTAACAATAGTCTTACAAGCCAAAATGGGAGGACTGTAGAAAGAAAAGGATGGCCTCCTCCTATACAATCTCCAACTCTAGGGCATTCTCACCACCAAAGGAAATTAGAAATAGCCCATGTTTTGCAAGCTTAGGAAGTACAAATTCCTGCCCTCCAACAACAGCTGCGTCCAAAATGGGAACCTGCCTTGATCAAAGAAGACGATATATATAGTAAGCTCATGGATAGGAAAACCCCACTGAAGACTAACCTTCTAGCGGTTCCTCGGGCCTCTCTTCAAACCTTTTCCCTCTTTTTTACTTTACTTACAAAACTTATTGACCATATTAGTCTATGACTTTGACTAAGTGCACATTATTTATCCCTTATTCCCTAAGGAAGAAGATTTGTATGTCTTACATTATTTCTTCATCACAAAGAAACCACTACCGCCTTTCAATGATGGGGATAAGGATAAACAAGATGATGAGGAGGACACCATCTAGTATCCAATTATTAATCCAATGACCTCTTACTTATCCACTATTTATGATAGCAAAAATAAGGATAATAATAGCATGTCTTAGGAGAGGAGGTGGATTACACTAGCCATCGGACGGGTGTGGTGGTGCTGGCCGAGGCCGTCTCTAGGACCAGGGTAGGCGGCCTCCACCAGCCCTTCGTGTAGCTCCTACAGATCCTTCATTTGTGCCCATGTCGACAGTCGAGGCTCTTGGCACCCAGGTTGGCATCGACGTACGGAGTACCACGAAGAGCATCAAGCACATGGTTGGCTTATTCTCATGATCGATACTGACGACAGATGTCGAGGTATTTACATATTTATTACTTCTTAAGTTTTTTTAGTCATTTATTTACATGTTTATATGTACTTTTCTATATTTTTACATGAGCGGCATGGTTGATTGTGTCATGTAGGGTCCCACACCTACCACTGAGAGACTCACTCAAGAGTTGGTAGAGGCGAGAGTGGAGATTGACCGCCTTAGAGCTGCATTATAGACGGCAGAGGCAGCTACTATAGAGGCACGACATGTGAGAGAGTCTGACATCCAGCGGGTAGGTTTCTCTTGCACGTAAAAGAGTTATAATTAAGGTCCTAAGCTATAAATTTCTTTAAGTAATACCTAATGAGAGAGACTAATCAATTATTTTTACGCTTTACTTTTTTGCATAGGCTCGGACTGAGGTAGAGAGTTCTAGAGGTCAGGCACAGCATCACATGATTATGGAGCGGATTACACAGCATAGGGCAGAGCAGTTGATGCTGCATGTTCGAGAGTTCCGCAGATCCTCAGACGTGACAATGCCCTACTTGCCTTTATATCCACGACCTGTTTACAAAGGTTTTTCGATGACCTCTCCCTCAGGATGCACCACCATTCCTCCGTGATGCCTGCTGCGCTCTCTGTATCGAGGATATTGACACACTGGTGGATATGCTATGGGGGATGTGGACATTTCAGGAGCCTGAGGTGCCTCCAGAGATTGAGTGGAGTGCACATGAGTTTGATGCATACTAGAGAGTCCTTCATCACGAGAGCTAGATCACAGCATACGAGCGTGTGGGTGGTGCTGGTCCTAGTGGCACCTCGGGTGATGGTGCTAGCAGCAGTGCTGCTTCTCATGAGCAGCGTATCCTTACAACAGAGGAGCTTACACGAGCAGAGTGGCACACATGTACCATTGTTGATTATAGATTTTGGGTTTGCAAACAGAGACATCTTGCAGTAGCACGACGTAGAGAGAGGGAGAGGGCTATAGCAGCTTATGGGACTCGTGAGCTCCCGAGTACACCGGCACCAACTTATGATCCTACCTTTGAGGCAGACCTCCCCGCAGATATTCGATGACCCCCATAGCTGGCACAGCCTCCTCGACGTGCACAGCAGCCTCAACGTGCACGTGGACTAGCAGTTAGAGATGATGATTTTGATTGGGTTATCGTTGATAGTGACTAAACTCAGACTAGTAGCTGGGTTAGCTCACTTACATTGTACTTAGATTTATGGGCAGTGACTAACCTCAGACTAGCTGGGGTAGCTCATTTTCATTCTGATGTACTTATTTGATGTTTATATCATTATGAGTTTTTTCATTATTGAGTATCATTACATTTTAGTTGATATTCTTGATTTTTTTATTTTTTTTAACACTTTGGCTATCATATTATTTGTTGAAAATCTCCATGCCATCGTACCCAAACATGCTCCGATGGGGGGAACCAAACTTTGCAATAAGCATGTGGGGGAAAGCCCACCCCCACATGCTGGCAAAGTTTGGTCATGATCGGAGCATGTTTGGGTTAGTAATTAGTGCCCAATGTGGATTTTTCTTGGTGCTTAAGAGGCCATGGAAAATCCGGGCCTTCCCCATACCATCGTACCCAAACATGCTCCGATGGGAACCAAACTTTGCAAGCACGTGGGGAGCCCACCCCCATGCATGCATGCAAAGTTTGGTCATAATCCGAGCATGTTTGGATTGGTAATTAGCGGTCGGTGTGGATTTTTCAAATCTCTTGGTGCTTAAGAGGCCATGGAAAATCCGGGCCTTCCCCATACCGTCTTACCCAAACATGCTCCGATGGGAACCAAACTTTGCAAGCATGTGGGAGGGGCCCACCCCCACATGTTTGCAAAGTTTGGTCACAATCGGAGCATGTTTGGATTGGCAATTAGCGGCCAGTGTGGATTTTTCAAGTCTCGGTGCTTAAGAGGCCATGGAAAATCCGGGCCTTCCCCATACCATCGTACGCAAACATGCTCCGATGGGAACCAACCTTTGCAAGCATGTGGGAGGGACCCACCCCCACACGCTTGCAAAGTTTGGTCACAATCAGAGCATGTTTGTGAATTGGTAATTAGCGCCCAGTGAGGATTTTTCAAGTCTCTTGGTGCTTAAGAGGCCATGGAAAATCCGGGCCTTTCCCATACCATCATACCCAAACATGGTAGGATGGGGACCAAACTTTGCAAGCATGTGGGGGGGACCCACCCCCACATGCTTACAAAGTTTGGTCACAATCAAAGCATGTTTGAATTGGTAATAAATACTCAATGCGGATTTTTCAAGTCTCTTGGTGCTTAGGAGGCCATGGAAAATCTGAGCCTTCCCCATACCATCATACCCAAACATACTCCGATGGGAACCAAAACTTTGCAAGCATGTGGGAGGGGCCCACCCCTACATGTTTGCAAAGTTTGGTCACAATCCAAGCATGTTTAAATTGGTAATTAGTGCCCAGTGTGGACTTTTCAAGTCTCTTGGTGCTTAAGAGGCCATGGAAAATCCGGGCCTTCCCCATACCATCGTACCTAAACATACTCCGATGGGGACCAAACTTTGCAAGCATATGGGGGTGGGCCCCTCCCACATGCTTGCAAATTTTGGTTATGATCGGAGCCTGTTCGGGTTAGTAATTAGCACCTAGTGAGGATTTTTCAAGTCTCTTGGTGCTTAAGAGGCCATGGAAAATCTGGGCCTTCCCCATACCATCGTACCCAAACATACTCCGATGGGAACCAAACTTTGCAAGCATGTGGGAGGGGCCCACCCCCACATTCTTGCAAAGTTTAGTCACAATCAAAGAATGTTTGAATTGGTAATTAGTGCCCAATGCGGATTTTTCAAGTCTCGGTGCTTAAGAGGCCATGGAAAATCTGGGCCTTTCCCATACCATCGTACCCAAACATGCTCCGATGGGGACTAAACTTTGCAAGAATGTGGGGGTGGGCCCTTTCCACATGCTTGCAAAGTTTGGTCATGATCGGAGCATGTTGAAGTTAGTAATTAGCACCCAGTGCGGATTTTTCAAGTCTCTTAGTGCTTAAGAGGCCATGGAAAATCCGGGCCTTTCCCATACCATCGTACCCAAACATGCTCGGATGGGAACCAAACTTTGCAAGCATGTGGGAGGGGCCCACCCCCACATGCTTGCAAAGTTTGGTCACAAATCGGAGCATGTTTGGATTGGCAATTAGCTCCCAATGTGGGTTTTTCAAGTCTCTTGGTGCTTAAGAGGCCATGGAAAATCCGGGCCTTTCCCATACCATCGTACCCAAACATGCTCCGATGGGAACCAAACTTTGCAAGAATGTGGGGGGAACCCACCCCCACATGCTTGCAAAGTTTGGTCACAATCAGAGCATGTTTGGATTGGCAATTAGCGCCCAGTGCGGATTTTTCAAGTCTCTTGGTGCTTAAGAGGCCATGGAAAATCCGGGCCTTACCCATACCATCGTACCCAAACATGCTCCGAGATGGGACCAAACTTTGCAAGAATGTGGGGGGAACCCACCCCCACATGCTTGCAAAGTTTGGTCCCAATCAGAGCATGTTTGAATTAGTAATTAGCGCCCAGTGTGGATTTTTCAAGTCTCTTGGTGCTTAAGAGGCCATGAAAAATCAGGGTCTTCCCTATACCATCGTACCCGAACATGCTCCCATGGGGACCAAACTTTGCAAGCATGTGGGGCAGACCCACCCCCACATGCTTACAAAGTTTAGTCACAATTGGAGCATTTTTGGATTAGGAATTAGTGCCCAGTGTAGATTTTTCAAGTCTCTTGGTGCTTAAGAGGCCATGGAAAATCCGGGTCTTCCCCATACCATCGTACCAAAACATGCTCCGATGGGGATCAAACTTTGCAAGCATGTGGAGGTGGGCCCTTCCCACATGCTTACAAACTTTGGTCATGATCGGAGCATGTTCAGGTTAGTAATTAGCGCGCCCAGTGTGGATTTTTCAAGTCTCTAGTGCTTTAGAGGCCATGGAAAATCCGGGCCTTCCCATACCATCGTACCCAAACATGCTCCAATGGGGACCAAAGTGTTAAAAATCAGAAAACCATGAACATCAACTAAAATTCAATGATCCTCAATAATGAGAAAACTCATAATGATATAACATCAACCAAGTACATCAGAATGTGAGCTAACACAGCCACTTTGGGTTTAGCCACTAACTCAAAAGATCAAGGTATTTTGAAAATGAGCTACCCTAGCTATTTTGAGATTAGTCACTCCCAAAAAATCTAAGTACAATGTAAGTGAGCTAACCCAACTAGTCTGAGTTTAGTCATTATCAAGATAGAGATCTAGTCAAGCAGCACCCTCTCTAGCTCTCAACTACTCTAGAATGCTCTCATGGTCATCCACTCGAAGCCGAAAACAAGGGTGAGAACTGTGTTTTTGGCTCTATACTTGATCAAGAGTGAGCCTGGTAGCGACCACTAGATGAGAGAACTGAAATGCCTCTAACTCCCACTTCCACTGCTGGAACTCAAGACTCCCCCGATGAAGTCGAATCTGCTGGTAGAACCGGCCTGCCACAATCATGCTATGGGTGTCAAAAGAAAACCCATGATCATCCACTGTATCCTGGTCAAGGATGCACTTTGGTCTAGTGCAACTCATCAGATAGTAGTCTACTCCCTCGCTATTTCCCTCACTGACAATAACTGCAAATACATCACCCTCCTGTAGCAAATCTGTCAGGTCATCATAACTGACCATGAACTCAGGACCTGTGTGCTCAATCATCAGACAACACTGGATGTGAAGGATGCTCGGGGGAGAGGAATGTCTGTATCCATGCATCTGCCCATCCTCTCGAGGTAGAATGTGACCAATCGCCATCCATACATGCTCCACAGAAGCATGCAAACTGTCATGTGTAAATCGTGGGGGCCGCCATGCATGTGCTCCTGATGGAATGTAAGCCCAAGGGTGCCAAGTACTGTGTCACAATCATGGGAGGCTCTACGGTCAATCATGTCACCATCCACATGCCAAAAAAATCTCCTGACAATCGGAGTATCACATTTGGGATACGATGATGCTGCACTCCCACAAAACTATTGGGAGCACCACTCGACTACGTGGCCCGCATCTTTGAACTGCTCAACATCCTGCCACAATCAACTGATGACGCCTCAAGGCACGTTTTACACACGCGCCCGCACCATCATGCTCTCCCTTCTCATGACCAATCTCAAAGAATGACCAAATCACTGGGATACTAGACTGCACATGCCACCTATAAATTCATAAAACAAAGTCTTAGTTATTGTTTTCTTTAAGATGTTCTAGTAAATTTAGTTTAATTCTGAATATAAGAGAACCATAAGTACTACCTGTAGAGCCAATAGAATTGTCATGAGTGACGACTTGAACTGTGCACCACAACCATCCAACCAAACCCATCGCTAGCCACGTATGATCCCACAATCTCGTAAAAAATCGTCATGGAGACGAAAACATTGTTGTACAAAATGTGCATCATGTGAACGATCATCATCACTGATATAGAAATGATACTCTCGAATAATGACACGGGTCTCAGGGGTACTGGCTATCCCATCTACATGAGCCTCTGCATGTCGATAGCTAATGTGGACCATAATAGCAACCTAGTGAGGTAAGCAATACAGACGATTAGGACACAAAAAATCAAATAAGTAATGTAGCTCAAACATGAAACAAATATTATGAAATATAACCATTACCTACTCTGAGAAGTAATACTCAGATTGTATCTCCTGAAAAGGTGTGAAGGCGTAGTTCTCTGCAAAATCAATCACAGAGACGACCACACCAATAGGAAACTCTTCCAGGCTACTCGATCCCGCCACTTGGTACAATGACTGTGCCGTATATAGGGGTAGATCTGCTTCCTAAATGTGGCTGTGAAGTGACAACGTGGTGTATGTTTGTCCACGAGCTGCAACTTCCTGGACTGTCCCACCACTCTGGAGCTGTAGTGTGTCACATACTCATAATGTTGCCATGGCACTATCTCTTGGTCACTTGCATCAAGATCTACCATCTGTAGATGTGCAAGTGAACCACATGATGTGCAATTGCTCTCCACACTGTTGAAAATTATGTAGAGGGAGAGGAGACACACACACAGGAGCAAACCCTAATGTATATTGCAAACCCTAACCATAGAGGGAAACCATCTCCCTTCTCACACAATGCATAAAGCCATAATCCATAATACACACTACACACTATGAGTTGTGTCCACACACATCTTACCCTAGGTAATGTCCACACACTATGACCAGCTGGACGCGGTCATTTATGTCTCACACATGTTCCTACCTAGCATGCCAGAACATAGCATAGCTGGCTCACACTGACATCGAGCTTGAATTTCAACAGCCCCTCTCAAGCTCATGATGTACTGCCATAGATGAAGATGTAGATGAGCTTGGGATATCAAGACTCTCAACACTCCCCCTCAAGCTCATCCCATGTACTCCCAACATAGTACGGAAGTACTCAAACTTCTCCCTGCTAAGTGGCTTTGTAAAGATGTCTGCCACCTGCTCATCAGTCTCATACTGTAGATCAACTGTACCATCCAGCACCTTCTCTCTGACAAAGTGATAATGGACCTCTATGTGTTTGGTCCTTGCATGAAATACTGGATTCTTGGCCAACTGTATACTACTCATGTTGTCACAATGAATGACAACTTTGCCATCAATAGGCTCACCCAAATCTGCCAAGAGGTTCTTTAACCATACTGCCTCACAAGTAGCAATGGCTGCACCTCTGTATTCAGCCTCTGTACTGGATAAAGCACTTGTAGGTTGCTTCTTGCTACTCCAACTCACCACGGCACTTCCAAGTGTAAAAGCATAACCACTAGTAGACCTCCTGTCATATGAGCTACCTGCCCAATCAGCATCTGTGTAGCCATGTATATCCAAGCTTTTACCACTCTCATAAAGTAGACCATAATGTGCAGTGGTCTTAACATATCGCATAATGCGTCTCACTGCATCCAAATGAGGTTTTTTGGGGCTCTGCATGAATTGGCTTACTAGCCCCACAGCATAACTCAAATCCGGGCGTGTGATAGTCATGTAAATGAGACTACCAACCATCTTTCTGTACATAGATGGATCATCCAACTCCTCACCAAAATCAACCCACAACTTCACATTCTGCTCCAAAGGCATACTCATAGGCTTACACCCTGTCATGCCATATTTTGCCAATATATCCAATGCATATTGGCGCTGCACTAACCATGTACCTGTATGGTCTTTGATCACTTCAATTCCAAGAAAGTATCTCAACTCACCAAGGTCTTTCATGTCAAATCGCCCACTCAATGCTTTCTTGACATGCATCACATCTGTACCATGACCACCTGTGATAATCAAGTCATCCACATAGATGACAAGTAAAACAATCCCATGTTCGGTTTTCATCACATAGAGTGAAGAATCTGCTATAAAAACCTGAAATCCAAGAGAGATAAGATATCTACTCATCTTATCACTCCAAGCACGAGGTGCTTGCTTCAAACCATATAATGCCTTTTTCAATCTGCATACATGAGTGGGATATCTTGGGTGTACATAACCTTCTGGTTGTGCCATATACACTTCCTCTTGTAGATCACCATTTAGAAATGCATTTTTGACATCCATTTGATGCATTTTCCAACCATTAGCTGCAGTCATAGCAATGACTGCTCTCACTGTTCCCATCTTTACCATTGGACTGAATGTTTCATCATAGTCCAAGCCTTGGGTTTGTGCATAACCCTTAGCTACCAATCTTGTTTTATGTCATTCAATGGAACCATCAGACTTGCACTTCACTTTGTAAACCCATTTACAACCAATGACATTTTTATCCTGTGGTAATGCAACCAAATCCCATGTGTCATTATGAACCAATGCGTCCATCTCAACATCCATTGCTTTCTCCCATACATGCTTTCCAATAGCTTCTGTATAGCATGTAGGTTCCACATGCTTCACCAAAGATGTCATATATACATAATGCATAGCAAAATCTCGATATGTCCACCTGTCAACTGGATATCTGACCCTTTGGGATCTCCGCAATGCATGCGGATCACTCTGAACACCTGTCACTCTAGCATGTGGTGGCACATATCTATCCTGCCTTGCACCAGGTGTGCGTAAAACAGGTATGCCAAGTTCCTCTTCCAAACTCTCTGAACTGGATGACTCATAACCTGTAATTCCAATGCCTTCAACCTTCTTCTTGCCTTTATCCATAGCACTACTCCCAGTGCTCACACTCTCATGCCTCAAACGTCCTGACCATGGACGTACAGTACTACTCTCAGCTTCTGCTGGCCCAGACATAGTAGTAGAACTAGAACTTGCTTGTGGCAAGTTCACAGGCATATCAGCTTCAAGTGACTCAATGACACCCTCATCCTTTGCTTTGTACCAACTAGCAAGCTCATCAAACACCACATCTCGTGAGATAACCACTTGCCTAGTTTGTGGATTGTAACATTTATATGCCTTTTGATCCTATGCATATCCAACAAATACACACTTCTCTGCCTTAGGATCCAACTTCCTCCTTCTTTCATCAGGCACATGTACATAAGCTATGCATCCAAAAACTTTGAGGTGTCCAATGTCTAGCCTATAACCTGTAAGCCGCATCTCTGGCGTACTTCCATGAATGGCTGTTGTAGGTGTTTTATTCAATATATACACTGCAGTAGCACATGCTTCTACCCAATAATAATCTGGCATGCTCTTTTCATTGAGCATTGCCCTAGCCACTTCACATATGACTCTATTCTTTCTCTCAGCCACACCATTTTGCTGAGGTGTATACCTACAAGTCAATTGCCTTCTTATTCCATGCTTTCTCAAGAAATGCTCAAATGCATTCGAGGTGTATTCATCTCCTCCATCTGTCCTCAAACATTTAATCCATGAGCCATATTGCTTCTCTGCAAAAGCTTTGAAGTCCATAAACTTTTCCAACACTTCACTTTTCTCTCTGAGAAAGTATATCCATGTCATCCTGCTGAAATCATCTATGAATGTCACATAGTATAAACTGCCTTTGATAGATGGGTTTTGTGCAGGACCCCATACATCACTATGTACTATCTCAAGTGGCCTGCTACTTATGTTGCCTTCTCTAGGAAACCGCAACCTTGCCTGCTTTCCAAACTGACAGGCTTCACAAACATGCATATTCCCATCATACTTGAATCTAGGCAGCCCCCTAACAATGCCTCTTGCCTGCATGTTCTTTAACCTTTGTATATTGACATGTCCAATCCTCTTATGCCACATATCAATGTCCTGTACCACATTTTTGCTTTTAGAGAACATGGCTGATTTTAACTCAGGAATTCCAGCATCCAGTTTAAACAACCTGCCTTCTTTCTTGCCTTTAGCAATGACTCTACATCCATTTTTGAACTCCTCAACGAGGCAACCATGCTCATTGAAACAAACCTGTAATCCTTGTTCCACCATTTGACCACTGAGGCCAAGCTTTTTGTGATAGAAGGCACGTATAATACACCAAACATAGATTTTGTTTGACCATTGTGCATAACCAATGGTACACTTCCAACATGTGTAATGGCATGCTGAGTATCATCTCCTGTTTCCACATAGCCTTTCACATCCATAGGCTTCATATGCTCAAACCATTCACCATGACAAGTCATATGGTTTGATGCTCCAAAGTCCATATACCAAGTGTCATCATTCTCTGCATTTGTCATCATAGATCCCACAACATGTTTCATGGCAAACAAGTGATTTGCGCTGCCATCATTACTGCTTGATGCATAATTTCCACCATGTTGTGCATAATTTCCACGATGTTGTGCTCTACCCCCTCTCAAATCATTCTATTTGCGGAAATAATCTCTTGCCATATAACCAAATTTTCCACAGTAATGGCATTCCACATCTTGCATAGATGATTGTTGGCCTTGCGCCAACGTCCTCTACCACGAGGATTACCTCTGCCTCTCCGAGGTGTATATCCACGACCACCTCTAGCACCATATGAAGGCTGAAAATTCTGTTGTGGTGACCTGTCCTACCATCCATGACCATTACCACGGCCACGTGATGCGAATCTCCCCCTGCCTCTAAAACCTCTCTGCGAATAGAAAGCCTGATTTATGCCATTATCATCATGGCTAGTAGATGCATCCTGAAATGATTCACTGAGTTTGATTTCTGCAACAAGCAAGAGTGAAACCAACTCCTTAAAGTCTGGTAAACCTATACTTCGAACCGAGATGGATGTATCAAAAGATTTATATTCCTTGCCAAGACCACGCAAGGTAATGTCTACCAAATCATCATCAGGCATGGGGGCATTTATTGTTGCCAATGCATCTGCAAACTTCTTTATTTCTTGCACATAGTCATGTATGCTCCTTCTATTCCTCTTCACATTATGTATCTGTTGTCGCAACAATTGAGACTTACGAGCACTTGTGTCTGTATCAAACAACTTCACCAATGTATCCCATGCATCCTTGGGATTCTCAGCATCATGTATGTGTATGAGCATAGCATCCGAAATACATATAGACAGATAATGCAACACTTTGAATGCTCTTTCTGACCATTGCTTATGAGCTATAACCTGCTGCTGCTGTGTAGGTTGTCGGGGTAGTTTCGGCTCTGGCTCAGCACCTATAACGAGATTCCAAAAATCTTTTCCCTTTAAGAAACTTTTGATCCTATACTTCCATGCCTGGAAGTTCTTCCTATCCAGCTTTTCACCAACAACCTGTACTGGATTATCTAACATGTTTGCTCAATGCAAAAACACCTTGCGTACACTTCCAAATCTGTAAACGAGCCTTCCTCAGCTCAACCACACTCCAATGGGTGTTTCAGATACTCCAAAGTAGCCAACAAAATTCAAATTTGATGTAGAAAATCAACCTGTATGCATCCAAAATGAACTGGCTCACGCAGTCCGAGATACCCTGATTTGATGCACTTTCCAAGACTCCAAATTACAATGTAGTGGTGCAATAAAGTATGGGTAGCTTTCATTGACACCTAAACAACCTCAATGTTGAGTATCAACATCATCCGACATGTGTACATATCAATTTTATCAAACCCCTTTCTCTGTTTTGAGAAAAACCAGTAGTAATTTTGCTCTAATTTCTTCAATCTTTGTCCAAATTGAGCAACCAGGCATTCATTAGCTTAGCGATGATGTCCACTAATTCCATGTAAGAGAAATTTGTCCAATTGTTTAAAACCAAAGAGTAATTGTTCGATTAAACTCACTCTGTTTCTCTACAACCGGATAGCCTGTTTAATCAGCTCATTCCCAGCTCAATTGATGATAACTGATCAATCCAATTATATAGCCTCCTTCTCTAGTGTGTGTAGCAACCAATTGCTAAGTCAATTGTGGAAGTAATCAAGCACCCAAGTGAAATTTGATCCTCCACTCAGTAAAAGTATCAAAATATGCTCTGTTTCTGTTGTCCAGAATGCGCCGCCTGCTGTAGAGGGATTTGGGAGTGTTTATAAGGTTAATTGATGATATAATCAAGTCCTCAACACACCTAGGCAAGTGTGCAACCAGTCAATGCTTTGATTTTTGCCAACAACATGCTCCAAATGCATAAAAAATTGACTTCCTTTTCTTTGTTTTGTGAGAGCTTAAAAACCAAAAATTTTCACTCATTCAAATGCATGTAAAATGCTCCAAAATCAGTGTAGGGCTTGTACATAAGTTGCCAATACATTCCTCCTTGTCAGATACATGTGTCTTTGCCAGATTTACATCAATTTCCACCATACGTCACCGCTTCCAAGCTTTAATGGAAAGCTTCCAAAAACCAGAATTTCTCTTTGCTTTGGGTTGCCCTAATTTGTTTTGTTTTTGCCTGAATCACCTGCAATCCACTCAAGGATGTTTAGAATACCTTACTCGGTAGGCCAAGCTCTCAGATCTGATAGTAATCGGTGTGCTCCAAGCTTCACAGCTTCAATGGCAAGCTTCATAGCTTTTCTTCACAGCTTTTTCTCCCTCTTCTCTCACTCACTCATAAACCCTAATAGACAGCACAAGGCTCTGATACCATGTTGAAAAATAGGTAGAGGGAGAGGAGACACACACACAGGAGAAAACCCTAATGTATATTGAAAACCCTAACCATAGAGGGAAACCATCTCCCTTCTCACACAATGCATAAAGCCATAATCCATAATACACACTACACACTATGAGTTGTGTCCACACACATCTTACCCTAGCTAATGTCCACACACTATGACCAGCTGGACGCGGTCATTTATGTCTCACACATGTTCCTACCTAACATGCCAGCACATAGCATAGCTGGCTCACACTGACATCGAGCTTGAATCTCAACACACACAAGGCATCCTATGTAGATGTGCAAGTGAACCACATGATGTGCAATTTCTCTCCACACAAGGCATCCTATGGAAGTGGGCATCCTCCATGCGTGCACACAAAAGAGAGTGGATGAAATCACAAGGACTACGAGGCAACTCTCTATGCCCGCTAAGAGAACGGAACACATCATAAAAAAGTTTGAACTCAACATGGTAGCGATAACATGTGTCACGCTGACGTGAGTACCTCACAAACCAAGGCTTACACCCCTCAAATGACCTTTGCCCAATTTTAAGCTCTGGATATGAAGCCACAAACTAAGAATACAACTCTGTTTGTTGGGTCATTTCAAGAAAGCAAGCACCGTGCTCAATGAACACTCCTCTTGTCACTCTCTTATGCAAAGCTATCTTGAAAACTGGCGAGGCACGACAATTCTCCTCCCAAAAACTTTCTATCAAGGCTCTAGTGGTTTCATCTAGTAGGCAACCATTCTATCAAGGCTCTAGTGGTTTCATCTAGTAGGCAACCATGCCTAGCTACACGACCACTACTCGCCACAAAGCACCAACCTCATTGGCATCTAAACTTTGTCGTCTAATTGACCCAACTCTAAGTGCCTATGGTGCTATGGAAAGGATGCGAGATGTGGCGCTCACCTTACCCTTCATTTGGGAGCTACTTATGGCTGCCACAATATTAGCCCGTCGAGCAGCCAAAGCGTCCGCGCAGAGTTCCTCTTCTTGTTAACTATATAGGAATGATGAACACTTTGTAGCACCGCCATGCCAGCTCTCCTCTCTCTTCGACCTCCAATGTCGAAAAGCGCCCTGTAGTAGTTGGCCATGTTGGGCGCAGATCGATCAAAGCATCAAGCACACATGCCTGTGATGAAGGCGTGAGGTCTTTGAAATAGGAATGGAAGATTACATGGGCACGATGATGTGCCCATGGAAGATTACATGGGCACGATGATGTGCCCTTGACTTTGATAGTTCTTTCCTATTATCCACAGGATGGGCGCCCAAAGGAGGGGGGTGGGTTCTTGTAGAAGAGAAGGGGACTCAAGAAGTGCGGGTTCATGTGGATTATCTAAACCAAGGGGTAGTGGGGGGGAAGAGGGCGGAGGGAGAGGAAGTGGAAGAGGACGAGCAAGGCTTGGATCATCGCCAACACAACGGAAGGTGTTGCTCGTTGACGTGCTCTCCACTCTCTCTTTCTCTCACACGAGCTACCCTTTTCCTCTCTCCTCTTGAACTTGGTGGACGGGGGGAAGTCTAGTCCTATCACGTTTCCGACTCCTACGACTTTGAAAACCCATTCTCAAGGAAGCTAAGAGAGAAAAAAATTATGAAGGCTCAATGATGGGATAGTACTAGAGATAAGTGTAGGATAGTACTAGAGATGTGTGATTATATAGAAAAAAAAGGTTATCCACTTCAAACCTCATTGGATTTCCTATCTAAGATTGATTGGATAATTAAGATAAACATAAAGATAATTAAAGATAAACTATTATCCACTTAAAAATTAATATTATTAATAATATTTATTAACAAGTCTAAATATTTATCATTACTAGATATATAAATATATCTTTTATTTTATAATTATATAACTGTATTTTTTTATAATGTATTTTTTTCAAATTTTATTCAAAGGTTTATTCTACACAAAATATTTTTAAAAAATATTAAACTTAAAATTTTATTTTTTTAAATTGAATAACATGAACTTTAAAAATAATATTATTGATCTAATTCCAAAATATAATCCTTTAAAATTAGTGATTTTAAATTCTTTTATATATATTTTATTATTTAAAATTCTATATTCTATTTCTCTAAATTACTAAATTAACTTTTTCAAAAATATGTTTTTGAAAAAAAAGGGGAGGTGGGAAGGAGGTGCCACATGTCACATACGTGCGCATGACATGTGGCATTCTCTTAACATGTGGCACTATTATGTTGATGTGGCATGCCATGTCACCAAGTGCGAGGTGGCAAGAAGATGTGGCATTAATGATGACTAGGATGATGAGGTGGGGAGTCAACTAGGTTGACCATGTTGACATGGAGGGTGGAGGTGGCAAGGTGAGGTGGCAAGCTGCTTATGTGGATCCTCTCAAAGCTGATGTGGACATAAAGTGGCATGCATATATAAGATTTGTGCCTACCCAAGCCGCCTCACACATGGAATGATATCTAAGCTTTGAAGTTTACCAAGCCTAGATTTCCAAACCTAACAAGGATTTGTTTTAGACTTGAAAAGGGGAGAGTGGACACAATATGGGAGTTTTCACTTGGGAGGATTGAAAATGGACCTTCCCATACTCAAATTAAGCCAAATGTTTTTTTCTAAATTCATGGCAACAAGCATATTGATCCCTAGAGTTTTTAGATTGAAAGATTCAATATTTAATTTTCTAGAATTAAATTACAATTGATTTAATGGACCTCTAATAGTCATAACAATCTAATCATCACTAGATCCATACAATTTGAGCATTTTAAATGGTAGATATGGTGGGAGGACAAAATAGTATGTTTTTTAATAATTCTAATACCTTTTAAATAATATAGAAAATAGTAGAACACATCAAAAATTACTCCATAAATCAAGTTAAGCTTTATGTTATTTGTATTTGTGATATGCAAAGTGGGAATATTATATGAGAAATAATGTAAAAGTTATAGGCAATTTACTCACATTCACTATACCTGTCTAAACCTCCGACAGGGCCTGTATACAATTTTGGTTCCCAAAGAAAAGGGGATTTGAAGTTATTGGATATTTGATCAGATTATAGTTTTAGGTGCCCAACTTTGCATATGATGTTTCATTAGAAGACCTTGAAGTGAAACTCCTTGGCTAACTAGGAGAGATTGGCTATTCTTCTTGAAAAAATGCCTGTTTTCTGGCTAAAGCCAAGGGCGCCCACTACATGAAACTAGATAACCTCATCTTGCAACCACCCTATAGAACTAATATTTTGAGATGTACAAGATTCAAAAAGAGAAGAGAGAGAAGCAATATTATAGAATTATTTTTGCACTTTTCCTTTATTCATGGAAGAGAGAGAAATCCCTTAGAGGGTTAGTTTGTGAGTCCAAATTTTTCCTAATGATATGACTATTTTGATCTTGAGTAAGTCTGCCAGCCACAAGTTAGCTAGCCTACAGACTTTACCCACATTGGACCATAAGGACTCTTGGTGCTCCATGTGCCCTAGCTCGCTTGTATCTAGCATGTCTCACCAACTAGAGGGTATGGTACATGAGTGCGATGGACCCCTGTGGCATATGCTTTGGCTTGGATTGGAGTGGGGGTAGAAAGGAGTTATTTTCAAAAGAGCTTGTTGCATTAGATGAGGTTTCAAAATTTAATTCCCTCTTATGATAATTTTCTCATACTTCAGAAGCTGGGAGATCAAGGATGGGGTCAACTATAGAACCAAACGCATCTGATTCATGTTGTGTAGTTTCTGCTTTAGCCATTGGCTGGCCATCCACTAGTGGTTCCTCGGGGGTGAGAATCTTAGTGGAAAAATCAATGGACAAAGAAGTGAAGCTAATCGGACCAAGTTCACAGACCTGACGATATGTCAAGCCATGTGACATAAGAGTAGTGCGATGGTGGGCTATCCACTCATTTACATAAACAATATCATGAAGGCTACGAAGGGACGAAAGCATCGCCTCCAAGTCTGCCACGATATGTAATGTAGATGGTGTGTCTCGGTGTGTCTCTAGCACTCCTACGGATAGCCACCACTAACTCACCGTCTATCTCCGCGATGAGGTCCACAATAGATGAGCGGCCCTCCATGCTAAAACCTAAGCCTAACATAAAGGTCCACAATAGATGAGCGGCCCTCCTCGTGGCCCTCCATGCTAAAACCTCAGCCTAACATAAAGGTCCAATGTGAAAGGTCCAATGCTTGGTGCTAAGTAGCACTAATGAAGCTATAAAACAATGTTAATGGGCCCACTAATGCTAATCCAAATCAAGAGAGTAAGGAGAGTGAAAACGACTTCTGACAATGAGGCAAAAAAAAAATCCATTTTATAACCTCGAACGAGGTTCGGTGGCATCATGCACTTTAGGGTTTGTAAGATATACGCTCTAAATTTTAGGGTTAATGAGACAAACGACCAAGATACACACTTAATTAGGGTTGGTGAAGGATCAACGGCTGAGAATTGAATTTAGTATCTCGTTCGAGGTACATGGACGGCTTAGATTTTAAGTCATTACCATGATCGAGGTATGTTTGATGGTCGAGATTCATTTAATACCTCGATCGAGATATTTAAACGACTCGGATCACGATTTACAGTGATAGTTATACGTGTCACGAGCGACGACTAAGGATATGTAAGGTTTTCCACTTATTTGAGTTTGTTCACCGCGTCAATGCTAGGATTAGTCTTCAGTCCCAAGTAGTGACAATTGCCCCAGCAAGACTCACTTTCGCTATGGCTCCGGGGGGTCTCCCCTTGACCGGGCCACTGCCTATAAGTCGTCGGCTCATTCTTCCATAGGCACGCGGTCAGAGATCCGATTCTCCTCTCCCACTGCTTGGGAGCTCATGGTTTCATGTAATCCTCCTGCTCGGTGGAGTGCGCCGCCGCTAGCTTTGGGTGCTTCGCTAGGAAAGCGTACGTCTTTTCCACCTCTGGCCCTGTCAGCTTGCCTATCCGCGCATCAACCACGCCGCACCCCTCCTTCCGGAAGGGCTTGGGCTTCTTTAGGGTCACTGCGCCATCATCCAATGTGCGTGAATGGACGGTGGAGGTTGCATCTCTATACCTCAAACTAGATATGTGGACGATGGAGGTTGCATCTCTATACCTCGAACGAGATATGTGGACGGTGGAGATTGCATCTCTATACCTCGAACGAGGTATTTCAATGGTCGAGATTTTATTTCAATATCTCGTTCGAGATATGTGCACACGGTGGAGATTGCATCTCTATACCTCGAACGAGGTATTTCAATGAATGGTCGAGATTTTATTTCAATATCTTGTTTGAGATATGTGGACGGTGGAGATGGGCTGGTCAAATATGCCTAGGGGGATACACCATGGCATTGATGTGGATCCGAGTGGCATGAATATCTCCATCGAGACAGTGTGGTGGCGGTGACCTGTATTGGTGACATGGATGATGACTGGAAACCCGAACCTGCTACTAGCATGGCATTAATTGGTATCTCGTTAGAGATATGTCGCTTTAGGCTCGGGAGGCATGTGTCGTGTTTTAATTGATGGCGATATCACGATCGAGGTACTCCGCCCGAGATGCGTGGATGTCCCAATTTTAGAGAGAGTGAACAAAAGTGAGTACCCTCATCTTGCAACCGGCCTATAATAGATTCACTTATTATTTTATTGACTGTCCAAGAACTATACCAGACCTGCTCAGAACTCAAATATCTCAAAAACTATTTTTTTATTTGAGCTGGTTTCAAATATCTCAAAAGATATGACATTCTTAAATGCCCAGATTCATTTATGACTGAAGAAACAATCATTTTGTGATTCTAGAAGGATTTTATCTTAAAAATGGAATATCTTGTGTACTTTGAATTTCATAATTTCTTTTTACAAGTACGTAGATCCATGATTTATCTACATTCTGGTGCATTTTTATGTTTTTTTAGAGATATTTGAAGAGAATATACATTTTTTAAGATTTTAAGAATGTGTTTAGATTTATTATTTTAGAGAATAGTGCATTACAAATTTTTCTTTTTTTGTGATAGAGCTTCTTCTTCTCTTTAGGTCATTTCTTCTTTCCATGGCTCATTTCTTCTTCTACTTTCAAATTTGCATCTCCAAACAGTTTGTATTTCCCTCCATCTCCAAAAAGTTTGTATTTCCCGCCATCTCCAAACAGTTTCTATTACACTTGTTCACTACAAGGCTAGAGAATGAAGAGTGATTTGATTTTTTGGTGCCATTTTCTTGGAGCCAATAAACCATTTCCCTCTTCATTAATCTTGCTATCAAGGAAAGAAGCAACAAAGAGACAACACAAAGCAAACACAAAGAAGCAACAGAGAACAAAAATGGAAGTTAGCAATGTTTTGATGTTGGTTATGTTCAATTGAGTTCTATAATTTATGTTTTCCTGTTGGTTATTTGCATTACTATTTGTAAATAATAAAGTTAATAGTAAGATATATTTTACTATTGGTTAATAATAATAATATGTGCATTACTGTTGGTTAATAATAATATGTGTTAAAGTTGGTATTAAGTTACACATATGTGTTAATAATCATGAAATTTTGTGTAAGTTTTCTTCTAGGCATTGATGTACTCAATCGAGATAGCACTTGATATATCTAAGTGTTTCTAGTTTTTTGATGTTTTAGGAAGCAAGAAGCTCTAAGAAGAGAAGTATACACTTCCAGCTAGATGAAGAGTATGCCCCATTGTACAAGAGAATGAAGGTTTCAATGATGAATCCATCGGTGATGCAATTACACAGAATAGCAGGGAAAAAACATATAGATCTTTGGGTTGATGGGTCTATATATCCACCTGATCCTATTACATAAAAATCTCCCCAATTCTCAGGACTAACATCATTTGTCAAGTATGTTTGTGAGGGTAATGAAGGGTTATAGGGTCATACTTAGAGAGTTGCAACCCAAGCCCATGTTTCTGTATAACAGATCATGAAACTTAATAGATCATTATTGGCAAAACAAGAAGAGAACAATGTTTTGCAAGATCCTATGCATGACATGGTAATGCAAAATGCTAATTTGATTAACCAGGTTAATGATTTACAGGCTATCAATAAGAAGATGAAGACAATGGTAGAGAAGACTGTCACTTATGGGCCCACAACTACACAAGAGGTACGTGAACGCCAAAGGTCATATAAACCTATGCAAATGTTGGCAAAGACAGGTGGACAATATAGGAGAAGGATCTATGCACAACGTGATAACATGCAAAAGATGTTTAGCAATCTAGAAAATGAAGCGAATCAAGGAATTGAAAAGGGACTCACTAAAGATATGGTGAAGTCCGCGCTTCAATTCCCAAAGTTTAAGTCAGTTGTGGTGATGAAGTTATCATACAATGCTTACAAGAGGTAAGTGATTTCTTCACATCAAATGATATGCAAGGAATATGTGATAAGGTAGGAATAAGTCCTCAGTCTTATGGCATGATATACAAACATTTAGATACAATGTTTAAAAAAGTGTTACAAAAGTAAAGGGTATTGCCTCTTCCTAAACCATTACATGTGGTGCAAGCACGATAATCATTAAACAGTAAGGTAGAACAATTAATTGGTGAGCCAATGCACTTATGTCATAGACATGTATGCAAGTATGGGTCAAAGGAAGTGCCATTTGTCTTGCACACACATAACAATTTTGTATTATATGTATGCAAGTTACAATCTCTAATGGTAAAATTTTATAGTATATCTGATGCAAAATTTTATAGTATATCTGATGCAAAATGTGGAGGCAAGCTAAAATTTGTTTTGAAGCTTGATGAAAGTGAGGTTATCAAAGGTTAGAAGTTAGAACATGTTAGTCTAACTCTCATGAATAGAGCACTGGATCCTAACATCTTTCCTGGTCATCCTGATTACTTTAGTGTACAGTTTGAGAATGAAATTTGGTGGCTTGTTGTATTTGAAGTACTAAAGGAAGATCATGAGATTTTGAAGATTTTCTTTAACTTGACAGAGATACCTAATACAGTGCAACGTCAAAATCATGGGTGAAAGTTTGCACGTGGAAGGTTATGGTGAGTATCAAGTGGAATGGCACCTTGCCGGAGATCTCAAAAATTTGAAGTGCATGTTTGGTATGTCAAACGTAGCAAATGTAGAGTTTCTTTGCATGTATTACATGCAATCTAGAAAGAAAGGTAAGATTGGAAAGAAACAAAGGGAAGAAACAGGCAGAGAAGGGTGTCCTACACGTGATCAATTTGTTTGCTATGGGGGCCAAATGGTATGAGTAGATCCTGAGTGGGATCCTATTCTTGGCATCCCCTTGACAAGAGTACACTTTTGCACTTTGCATGCACTAGTGAGGATCATAGACAAATTGGTTTATGAATATGTGTGTTTTTCTTATAAAATACAGCCAGCTTTTGATGCCCAAGAAACATGTAAAAGGATGGAAGAAGTATTATCTAGGATGGGTTTACATCGAGGCCAAGTAGAAATAAAGAAGGATGAAAAAAGTCCAGAGCAAGTGGCAATGTACCATGCAAGCCTTGATTTGGCAGCTCAAAAAAGCAAGGAAATTCCTCTCTGCACCACGAAATGAAAATGGAGAACTACTAGTACAAAAACCAGAGAAATATGAAGCATGGAAAAAGTTACATATGGACATTCTTGATCGAAGCAATGGAGGAAAGACTAGAGTAGCAAAAGCAAATGTGTGGATTGCTCTTGACAAATTCGCAGTGCTTTTGCAGAAGATGACATTTGGACCAAATGATTCCAAGGAGTTTAAGAAGGTGATTGGTATATTTTATGCATTAGTTGTTGAAGCCTGGACTTCAAGTAGTATAACACATTACATGGTAAGTGTGACATTACAATTAATTTATATGGTTTTAGAGACTAACTATGATAACGGTGTTTATTGATGTAGCATATATTGCATGCTCATGGTCCTTACTTTGCAAATGAAGGAAGTTTAGCGATATGGTCTACACAAGGCATGGAGAGATCTCATTGGCAAGCATGATGTGCTTTCCAAAAGACAACTGCTCATGAAGGTGGAATCTATGATGTTAGTCCAATGAAACAATTACTTCTATGGTGGTATAGAAAGATAGTAATAAGGTTAGAGGAGAAGAAACCTATGTCCAATGGATCACAGCAGGCAATACACAGAGTCATATGTGAGGTTAGAAAGGCATGATTTGAGAATTCAGCAAGTAGTGAGAAACATGCTGAATGGTTGAGAACTCAAGAAAGACAGGGAAGCAAGTGGAAAACCCGAGTCAAATGTTTCAAATGAGCAAATGCAAGTTGAAACTCTCTAATTTTTTGTTGAAGTATTACTCTACTAAACCAAAATGGATTTCACATAGAGCTTGTAAACCAATGTGATATATCACCCATAATCTCACTAACTATAACCATAATATTAAATGATTTTATGTGTGAGTATATGCATACTTGTGTGTGAATAGTTGTGTTATTTTTAAAGTTGACTAAACTATTACTTATAAGTGCTTAAAGTTGACTAAACTATTACTTATAAGTGGTGAGACATTTACATTTTATAGTCTTCTAGATTTCAAGGTATGGTATGCACCAAGCAAAGTGCTAAGAGAAACCCTACTAAGACTCGCCCAACACAGCCCCAGGTTAATATACCAATGGAGACTGATAGTGAGCACACTCAATCTGACAATCCAGGAGGCACTTCTACAGGTACAACGCATCCACATCTGCCACATCACAAGAAGCGTAGATGGAGACCAGGCACTTCTGCTCTTTGAGAAATAAGGAAGTATTAGAAAAGTACAAACTTAATCATACCGAGGGCGCCATCTGCAAGACTGGTGAGAGAGATATTGCAAGATCTCCAACGAATGTCTCGTAATAGGTTCTATGCAAGACTTAGTTCTACAGTCAACAATGTGCAGCGATGGTCAGCCCAAGCATTTCTAGCTCTTCAAGAAGAAGCTGAGGCATATTCGGTGGACCTCATGCATGATGGTCAGTTGACAGAGCTATTCATGCGAAGCGCATCACTCTTATGGACAAGGATTTGAGACTTGTACGAAGGATTCGTAATGGCGATGCCTTCAGTTTGAACATGGATAATATGAATTGAGGAAATCATATGATGTGTTGTAAACCTGTGTTTCAATGTACTTGTAATCTATGAGAAGTGTTTTTAATACAAGCACAATTTGATTTTTCTTTCTCAATATCTTGGGTGTTATTATCTTTTTCTATCGTATAGTTTTTCAAGTTTATCGAAAGAATTACTTTTTTTGTTCACACAGGCCTCATATGGATTTAGGATTTTTCACACATGTATGCATGAAAGACTATAAGTGTATGAAATTTTAATGAATTTAGAAATTTTAAAAACTTTATCTTTACTGAAAAAATATAATAAAAATTACAATAAAAATTAGATTACTTTAAACATGGAACAAAGTTCTAGAAACCCTAGGGAATTAGTGAGATGTTGCATCAGAGGGGCTCTTATAAACAAGGAAATTACTAAATATAGTAAAGATTACTAAAAATTTTAAGAGTTATTTATTCTCATTCTTTAAAAATATAAATATAAGTTATATTTTCAATTTTAGAAGTTATAAATATAAGTTTAGAGTCTTTCATTTTCATTCTATTCTTGTTTTATCTTCTTCAAGAACATGGCTCGCACCAAGCAGACTACCAAGAGGGTTGATCCCGTGAAGGTCAGGCTCCCACCACCGCCTACACATCACAAACGTCGATGGAGACCTCGCACTGTCGCTCTTTGAGAAATAAGAAAGTATCAGAAGACGATAGACCTTCTGATCTCGAGGAGACCTTTTCATCACCTCGTTAGGGAGATCATGGACGATTTGAACAAGAGCCGGATATATCGATGGCATCGTCAGGTCGGCAATAGTGAGGCTCCCACACGATGGATAGCAGTAGCTTTGGAAGCTCTTCAAGAGGCTACTGAAGCTTTTTTGGTGGACGTGTAATGTACACAGCAGTCCATGCTAAGAGAGTCACCATCACACTGACAAATATATGCGGCTAGTTCTATGCATGCAGAAGTGGAGGGAAGATTATGGTGAGGATGAGCTGCAGTTTTAGGGAGATCTTGTAATCTCATGTATATGCCACAATGTAATCTCATGTGATCATGATGTAAATGCTTTACTTAATGAAAATATATTTTTTTAAATCCTTGCCAAGTGTCTACTTGATTATATCTTGCAATCATAATTGTATTGTGATTTCAATTTTAAATTAATGATTAAATACTATTTGTTGATCGCACGAATACAACAAAACTTCAAATATATATTTTTATTAATATAGAAACTGTTACATCATGACATAGAAGCAAGTACAAAAACCCTAAACTCTGCGCCTCTTAGTACTAGGCTCAACAGAGTCAGTAGGAGCTTTAAGCGAAGGAATTACAACAAAATTTCCATCGATGGCATGAAGATCAATCTTCCCAGTAGCAAGGCCTAGGCCAACAAGTGAATAAATCTTCCCTCCACGCTGAGCTTTGAAAAAATATAGGATCTTGGAGAGCTTCACAAGCACCACCTTATCTAAGCTTTATTTCACATGCATGGACTTGAATGCAACACCCTTTTTTAAAGCCTTGCTCTTCATGAGAGAGACTTGTCCATTAGGGGAGCATACTTTGTGAAAGACAATGATGTCTTGGAAGATCTACCCAATATACTCCTTCAAAGCTGCATCCTGGACTCTTCCTTTGCCACCCCTTGTTCCACCAGCTCTTGATGCAAAACTCATCGGTCGACATAGACAATTTCCTGAAGAAAATATTTGTATGCAAAAATAAAATATAAAAAAATATTCCAAAATACAATTGCATGAAAAAAAATATTTTCAAATGAGTTGAAATTGTTTGTGTGGGGCCTTAGGGGCCTGGGGACCCCACACATGTAATCTGGCATGCATTGGGGCCCTCCAAGCATGCCAGCCGAAGGTTGGCCAAGCCCCTAAGGCCCCACACCAAAATTTTCAGGAAGATTAAAATTTTGTTTTTACATACCTTCTCAACCTCATCATTCTATTTCCCGACCGGTGCATCTAGGTCTACCCCAGTGATCGCTCTATCACCATGTAGAGGGTCCGAGAGATCAATGCGTTGTCGAGGTCTAAAGAGATCCTCCTGCAACCTCTCAAATTGTGCATCTGAGATATCATAGTCAAGAGCAGCTTCTGCAGAACTTCTTTGGATGTGGATGATTGCAGAGACATCATCCATGCTCGTTCCATCATATCGGCCAATCTCAGTTACTTGTGGAGGGACATCCATAGTGTCAAAGTCAATGAGGTCTTCATCAACATCCCCGACAAGGTGGTAGTACAGCTCTTCCTCCCTCAAATCCAAGACCTCAAGGACATCCTGCATGAGCAAGTACTCAACACCATCTATAGTGATGGCACTCAATGATGCAAGTTTTGCATTCTTAGTAGGATGGGCTGCCTCCTGGTGGTGGATAGTTGACAAGTCCAAAGACAAGCTACGTGCCTCCTCCTCTTGCTTGTCCAAGACTATCTCCTCTGGCTCCTTCTCTTCATAGGTGAGAAGAGGCACCATTGGCTCCTCATCATTCTCCTCTTCAAAATCAGAGCATAATATACAAATAGCAAAGGCAATATCCCGCTCGATGAGATCGATCGGGTCTGCCTTCTCAAAAGTGAAGGGCACAAAGGTATATCAGAAGGGGGGGAACATGTGCAAGTGCACTTTGCACAGCCTTTCTATGGTTGTCACCACTCTTCATGGAGAAGAGGATCTCTAGGGGTATCCACTGAGCATTGGAGTCAGGGATAAAAAATCTGATATCATCACATCCCACGCAAAAATATGCAAGCACTGAGATATCGGGCTCTAGAGTCCTAAATATATTCTCTAGCTCAACACTATAACAAAACCTAGGGTAAATCTGGTTCCACATCTGACCGTTAACAAGTTTCACTCATCCACTGTGCGAACGCATCATGATGAGAAGCCATGGTGAAGGCATAAAGGGAGAAACAAGCAAGGTGGATAGAAAGTGAGAGATAGAGAATGCAATAGAAGTGAATGAAAATAACCCCTACTTATACATATAAATATAAATTTATATATTATTTCATTAAAACTTTAATAAAGTAATATATATTTTACTAAAATTTTAATGGAGTAATATTTATTTCATTAAAACTCCAAGAGCTCTAACAACACATCCTGCGTGAGGAGGTACGCCACCCCTTCAATATGGTGATGCCACTCAATGAAGCTAGTGATGGGTCATGACTTTGGGTTTTGTGAGGCTGGATGGATGCAATTTATACTTATGTTTATTATTGTACTTAAAATATATATAAACTTATATTTATTTTAATACCTTATGCTTATACTTTAGTAAATAAAGGACACGTCAATAAAATATAATAAATAATAAATCATACTTTTATTTCTTGTTATATATTATTATATTATTATATAATAAATAATAAATCATACTTTTATTTCTTGTTACATATTATTATTATTATTATTATTATTATTATATTATTTACAAAGTTACTTATATTATTATTTTTACTTAAATATATACTTAAAGTTATATTTAATTTTATACTTATATCCATAGACTTAAGATTAATGACACTTCATTAAAATATAAGAAATCATAAATCATATTTATATTTCTAGGATAATTAATTATATTATTGTTTACACTTAAATATATATTTATAATTATATTTATAATTATACTTATTTATACTTATCTTTATTTTCTTACATATTAATGGGTTCGAAACACAATAGACTTAAAAAAACCACTACAATTTATGAAAATGAAATAAAATTAAATTTACCACACTTTTAGAGAAACAGTTTTTAATATTCACTTGGAAGAATAAGAATTACATGGACTCTACAATTTCAAGGATGTGTGGAGCAATACATTGCTTGCATGTTTTGTAATGTTCACTTCGACTCCCAACCTTCCTACCATCCAACTTGAGATAAAAATTACAAGGGGGATCATTGGACATGAGTTGGATTTCCTGCCTCAGAAAACTAAGGGACCAATGACTTTCTACATTAACGCTAAAAGGGTCATGACCCTCCCAAAGAGTGTTGAATGCGTGTCATCTCGCATTTCTTGGTCCAAGCTGAGCCACTCTCCTCGTAGAAGTCGCCACCTCCTATACTTGAAGCGAATGCACAAAGTTTGTCTTGCAATGAAGTACCTGTGATAAAAAAACAAACAACCAACGCAAAGTTTGTCTTGCAATGAAGTACCTGTAATAAAAAACAAACAACCAACATAAAAACATAAAAACAACAATCAAGAATCAGCAACAAACATAAAAACCTAAAGACATAAAAACAACAACAACAATCAACTATCGGTGTCTTGCAATGAAGTACTTATGAATAAAAACTATAAACAATCAACAGCAGTGTAATCTTACCTAAAGGTAACATCTGACACAGTGATTCTGCACTCAATGATATCATCATGGTGGTGAGTTCTCTTGAGATGCCATGACTCACTTAGTAACTGAGTCATCCAATCCTCAGATGGGCACTTGCATTGATACGTAATCTTAGTTTTCTTTACTACTTCATAGGATCCAAACAAATGTGCAAACAAACTAACTGGAACAAACCAACCTAGATGCAAACAAACTAATTGGAACAAACCAACCTAGATGCACATCTCTAGAGCAGCTTATGGAGGGTTTCATGGCAGCATGAACATCAGTTTTTATCTTTACCCTACATGCTTCTGACATGTCTAGTCTAGGATTATACCATTCCTCGCTAGACAACGGTGGTAGTTGAATGTACTCCAAACTATGTCTCTCCACAACATATGTGGAATCATAAAAGTAAACATTTTGAGATGCCAATTCACTTGCACTCTTGTTGTCATAGATCAAGGCACCTATCCTGCATGTAAAACATTTAGCTTTCCACTTAAGCACTCTACATTTTGCCATTCATACAAAATTGAAGGATATAAAGCTGGAACCAACAAACATGCTTGTATTAAAACTCTATCTAATAACCATGGACTCAAAGCATAAGAACACAAAGCATAGAGATATAAACTTACTGCTAGGCTTATGTCTCGCATCACTGAAGTTGTCATGATGCACTCGAATCTCTTTGTGCATATAAACATGCTGAATGAAAGCCTCTGTTATTGTACCATTAGTGCGTCTCCTAAACTCAATGATTCTACCTTTCCATTGTTTGTTGGGGTCTCTTACATCTTTGAGCTTGACCTTGAAACTCCCATGAGTACTTGGTCGTCTCATTAAAATCCAATTTAACTTACTATATTGATCAGGGATCCAATTACCTTCATCATCTCTCCTCTTAAACACCTCCAGTGTGTGAATATTACTGATACTCCTCCTCCTTGAAGACATCTATAATAAAAAACAAAGCACCAAATTAACAAAGTTAGACTGCATGATTAATAAATATCTATGTTAAGATTGTAAGCAACAAATAAACATTATAACAACAAGAAATAAACAGCAACCTATTCTTTGATTCACACAACCTTGTTGCTTACAACCTATGAAAATGAACATAAACACATCAAGACAAAACATAAACAAACCCTAAACCTATGATCATTACAAGTATTTTATGCCACTTAAAATCAAGATAGTTATCTGTGGTGTAGAGAAGATTATAAGCAACAAATAACGATTAAAACAATATGAAATAAACAATAACTTATTACAATCTTGTTGCTCACAACCTTTCTCCTGTGAAAATAAACAAGAACACATCAAGACAAAACATAAACAAACCTATCTTACATCAAGACAAAACATAGACAAACCTTAAACATATGATCATTACTCATAATAATTGGATGTCACTTGAGATCAAGATAGCTATTTGTGGTACAAAGAAGAGAAAGTTCATGTGAGAAACCGTGCATAACTCATAGAGGTTTTGTCCAAATGAGATGAAATTTTATGAGGAGAGAGCTATGGTGGAGAACAACATACTTGTAAAATTTCGTGAAGAAAGAAGTAGAGTTGCAGAAGATATGGCAAAATTGAATTCCGCTAAAAAAAGGGGGAAAATGAAAAGGTAGTGAAATGCAAAAGGAGGGAAAGTAAAAAGTTAAACATAAAAAAAGAGAAAAAATAAAATTCGGTTTTCAAACTTCCATGTGCTGACCACAAGATACATCTGACATGAAATAATAGTTTATGACATGAAATCTAACATTTCTCTATTTTTTTAAGTTATGGGCTCTATTATTTTATTATCCTAAGAGATTTGGGGAAAGATATGACAAAAAATCCATGTTACATGGATCTAGAATCCCAGCTCTCTCATTGGTCAGGCCCATCTTTTTTTATTCACTCTTTAAGGGGAAAAATGGAGAGTCCATATTTCTCATAATGTCATGATCACCTGCGCCTACAAGCGGTGGGAAATAGTGGTGCAAGTATACAATTGAGTCACAGGGCGGCTATGAAGAGATACATGCTGATGTTGATGGCAAAGTGGAAATTGCCAACTTTGGTATTGACTAGCCAACCTAGAGATTTCCCTTCTTCACCACCATAAAAGAATATGTAGATATATGAAAGGTGTGCTCAGGACTACCACATCATCTACAATTTTCCTTACTTTGAGCACAATAACTTTGATACATTGAATCAACAACGATAACAGTTCATGCTTACAATTGTCCATGAATGGTAGGCAATTCCAAATCCAGCCATCCTAGCTACTGTTAGGTTTTATAAACTCATCATTCTTGACATTCAAGATGATTATGTCCATAGCTACAACAGGGAAGGCATGCACTTTGATCTTAACAAAGGGCTCTTAAACAACTTGGCATCATGTATTATCATCTCCTCTACTTCCTACCCTTTTACATGCATACAACATTTGAGAACATGATCAACACAAATTTCTAGAGGTCACTCTACTTCCTACACTATAGCCTTTGGGTTCTCCAAATAAGAAAGAGCCGCTACAAGGAATATGTGTGGGACAACAACCCCTTTGGGGGACGCAGTCTACATCAAGTAGGGGGGATGTTAAGCCCATTTTGGGTTAACTTAGCATCTCTCTCGAAGGGTGCAATACTAGAAAACCCTAGGTATCACGTGCGTTCAAGAGGTATTTAAAAAACCCCTTAATTAAAATTTTTCCCCCAATAAAACAACCCCTCTTTACTTATGAACTAATGGATTTTTTTCTAAAGTTGAATTAAAAAACCCCTCATGTTAATATAATCCTGTTAATTTTTCTCAATGTATCTAATTAAAAACCCCTCCTATTGAACTCACGTGGTACACTAACATTTTTTGAGGTGAACCCCCCGAGGCATATCTCTCCATTACATACGAGAGATAGCACCATTAGTGTCATGAAATGACACTCTAAACATTGTAATTATGAGAATAATTGGTTATGCCAAAAAACTATGTAACTTGTAAGCTTCTAGTTCATCTTTCATTAAGTTTTGGGCACCCAAGTGTGAATAAGAGAAAGTTGTATAAATAACATTATTCTCATAATGCGGGACACAATCTCCCTGTGCCAATTGAGCTTGGTCTTATCTCCTTTCTCTCTTGTGTGTCTATGGTGTGACATAGTTGAGAGAGGAGAGAGAGCTACATTTTTGGTGCATGTTCCTCTTGTGCTTATATTCTTGAGTTTGACAGTATAGAGGAGTGAGTGTCCTTGCATGGAAAAAGGCAACCTCATGGTGACAACTTGAGGAGGAGATAAGAGAGTGGTGCCAGCTAGCATTAGAAAAGCTTAGAGTCTATCAAGATAGGAACTTGGACACCAGCAAATTCCCCATGAAGACAAGTTAAGGTAAGCATGGTCCATTGCACTAGGGGGTGTATTGTGTAGCTCTATAAATAGAGCTAAAGCATGCAAATGATTTAGCTTTGTTTCTCCAACACCATATACTTGGAACATATTCAAAGCCTTTTTATTATTAGGTTTACTAATGAGAAGGAGCCATCTAGAAAAGCAAGAGTAGCATATATGCATGTATCTTAAGATATCGAAAAGAGAAGGAGAGATACAAAAACACATGAGCATCAAGTTCTCTTTAGTTTGAATAACACATAGAGGAAAGGTTATAGTGTCACAAATAGCTTGATTCTCTCCTTTTTTTGAGAGCCATGAACTTTAAGTTTCCTTAGAAACTAAAAAAAACAAGATTAGTATACAAACCAAATCAAGGCAATTGGTCTCTTTTCATTTTCTCCATGTGAGCTAATAATCAATTATTGCATTGAAGTACCTTGTGAAAAGGACTTCTTTACCAACCTGCCATCATACTATTTATCTTTTACCACTTCCATAATTTTTTTCTACATGTTCTCTAATGCATATTTTTTTCTCAACACATCAATTAGTTAAAACCCATGGCCTTAAAACATAAATTGGCCATTATTGAGAAATGAAACTGTCAAGATCCTTATACCATCACGATGACTCCCTTCAAGTAATGATGAGCACTCCCATGATTGACATTTTATGGCTTCCATAGTGTGTAACTATTTTAAATTTATACATCCCTTTTTGATTTGTGTTGAATAATGTTTTTCCTTGATCAATCTATGAATGTTTGAAAATTTAGAGCATTTTAATAAATCTTATTTGATGTGAAATTCAAAAAAGACAACTTCTTTCTCATCTTTAAGACATGCAAGATATCAAGGAGTAAGTTTTTGTAATGTGTGCATGAGATTTGTTAGACTAGCCAATAGTATCAATTTACACATATGGCATAGTAGTCTATTTAGGGTAGAAAATAGGAGGCCAACATCATAATATAAATATAGATTGGTGGACATATGCATTTTGAATATAGACCTGAACTTGTATGACTCAACATTGGGTGAATATTTCAAATGTTTTTTTTTTCTTATGTGCTCAAATGCAGTGTAACTTTGGCTTATCTCCATGACTCACCTAAACACTAGTATTATATATATATATATAGATCACTAAAGTTTGTAGGCCAATATTCCTGGAGACCCCCTACAATAATAGCCTTGGGGAGAATTTTAGACCGCAGCTTTTTCCTTGCTTCTTTCTTAAAAGAATTCCTATGAGAAGCCATTAACTCCACTTACCGTGTTTATGGACCACAATGAGTATGTCGGTAATGGTTTTAGCAATATAGGAAGGGGCATCACCTATCATGCATGAGCACCCACAAAAACTTTGTCACCCGAATTTTGGCGAGGTGCCTTATAATAAAGAATTTGGGACTTACTGATCAAACAAATATTGTGATCATGATGGCATCAAAGGGCATCTCCTATCATGGACGAGCACCCACAAAAACGTTTGAGCTCTCAAAAGGCAATTGGATACGGCACTGTGGTTGAGGACTCGATGAGTACCCCAAGAAAAACATTGTAGCGCTCCAAAATTTAAATTTGGCACATGCCTCAAATTCGAAGAAGGGTTGCCTCTCAATTTTCAAAGGAGGCAGACAGCTACATTTTTCTTTTTCAAAGCCACGCGTTTGTTTTGGAGTTTCCTTCAACGGCCCCGATACGACCGGACTCGGGAGCCTTTAAATCGTGGACCTTGAACGTTGGTCTTTTGTCAAGCGAATCACTTCAGGCCACGTGTGGGTCTTCCTCGGTCGGCGCGGCGACTCCTCAGAAGAGCTTGATCTTCTTGCAGCAGGGGGGGCTACATGAAACTTCGACTGTTGATGATTCTTTGAGTTTTGCATCGACTCTGTAAAATCAATCAGAACCTCACATGAATCAATAATGCTCTTCCAAGCCCCAAAAAAAAGAGAAAAAAAACCCAAACCGACTCCGGCCGAAGTACACAAGATGGGAGCAAAATCAGGATCAGACGGGCGTATTAATGGATTGGATTTGATTATACCTGTCTTTTCGCTTCTCCAGAAAGCGGGCAAGCGATGCCTTCCTCGCGAATGGAAGTTCTGCAATCAGTATTACGCACGGAAAGGTCAGAAGGCGGCCAACAAAACACACACACACACAGTACACACACACACAGAGAGAGAGAGAGAGAGAGGCGAAGAGATCAGAGAGTAGTCATGTCAAGCATGCATACCAGCTTGGGATCGCTTGATTACAGGCTGCTGCAGCCGCTGCTTTCTTTCTACTTGTGTGATCGTGTATGGAGGAGGTGCGGAGGATCTAGATCGCACCTCACCGACATTGTTAGCTGTACTACTGGGCTCTGTGTCGATCATCGCCTGCGGCGCGGGCTTAGTCGACGAGCTAGGTTTATCATCGCAACCACTTCTACTGCTGTTGTTGCCATTCAAGAGAAGCAGCATGATAGCATTTGCCTGCAGGTGAGAGCTCTCATGTTAGCCTAAACTAGTAGGCACATTAAGAACAATGCGCCGTCCATTCTACTAATTAATGACGTGTGTTACAAAAATATGATTGATTACCTTGTCGGCCGGCACATCCTCGTATACGTTCACCTTGCCCGAGTAGAAGATTGTAAGCTGGCCTAGGCCGCCCATCGACAGATGACGTAGGGTTTCTCCAGCTCCTCCGGCCATGCTGCTGTTATAACTGTTGATTTGTGGACGAAGAGGGAGGACAGAAGCGTGGACGGAAAAAAAACTGCTATGGACGGACGAAATTTGCCGGAATGGTGAATATATCTATTAGGAAGTAGAGTTGTCTCTGTGGTGTGGTTGTGTTTGGATTAGCTGCCTACTGCCAACCAGCTTTTTATATACAACAAGTGGACGCGTAATGGCCACCGGCCCCACCACTGCTGGCTAAAAGCAACAGCACGTGCCTAAAGAAACACGTGCTTAAGCCTTAGGCTCGTGGTCCGTGGACCGTGGTGCCTGGGTTGGTTTTATATATAATGTTGACAGGCAATGAAACTTTACTACGTTGGTGGTGGCCCCGGCAGAGGCAATTTCTCCACATGCATTGCATTTTGCTTATGTAACGTGTCTTTGTTTCATGAACATGCACCCCATCATCGATTCTTCCAATTTCCTCCCCCCCAAGGTAGTAATTTGTAGTAGAGATTGAATAATGTGTAACTAGTATAAACATACATCCCTTTTTAATCAATGTTGAATAAGGTTTGTCCTTGATTAATGACGATGAATCTTCAAAAATTCACAGCATTTTGATAACTCTTGTTTGATGTAGAATTCAAAAAAGATAACTTATTTCTCATCTTTAAGACATGCAAGATATTAAAAAGTAAGTTTTTGTAATGTGTGCACGAGATTTGTTAGACTAGGCGCGATAATATCAATTTATGCATATGGCATAGAACAATTTGCTAAGTGAGAGAGTCTGGGCAAGGTAGGGAGGATGCGGAGTGAGCAGAGTGGGGTGTCCTTGGGTGGTAATTAATCCACACGTCGGTTTGCATGCACGAGTCTGAGGGGACGTGCGTCTCGCGCATGCACGCGGGTGGGTAGGTAGGAACCATAGGATGGCAGATTCATGGGAATAACTCGATGAGTCGTGAGATGGTGGATGCCATTGGTGGGGGATTGGGGGCCGGAAGAGGAGATGAACAAGAATCGCAAGGACCAAGAAGGTGATAGTAGAGAAAGCGAAGAAGTTGCAGAGCAAGTCTGGATTTCTTCGCGTCTAAATGCTCAAGCTCAGCAAGAAAACGTCCGCAATGGGAAGGTATGTGCTAATATCTCCTAGGACTTGGTTAAAAGGCAAATACGTTTGTTTTCTATGTGTAATGCTATTTTGTTATGCTTGGGAAAACCGCCAAGGAAGGCAGAGCTGAGGAGATGGTTGTCGGGATGAAGTAATTTCACGAGAAAGATGTGTCCCAAGTGTTTTATTTAGGAAAAGGCTTCTTTAACGTGCCATTTGTGAAGGGGTAGACTATTGTTGACCTATTTGCAAGGGCTCTACTCTTCATGGGGACAAAACTTGTCAATGCAATGCCCTTTGACCCCGCTTTCGATGTACATAAGAGGCTCTGAGAAGCCTGTCTAGTGTGCATCGATGTCATGGGACTTTCACCTTGTCCTGGGGGAATTGGCTAGCGTAATAGGCCTTGTGTTGTTTGTTCCGAGAGGGACGATGACAATGGGCACCACTTGAATAAAATGTGTATCTCCTAGAACACTCTGGTGGAGATGCCTAAAGTATTGGTAGTGGAGTTGGGGGAGTTAGGGAAGATGGAGTTGAAATTAAAATTCAAGGGTTTTTTGGGAGTGTGTTTCAAATGTGGAGGCTTTTGCCACATAACTAGAAATTGTGGCTTGGATAAAAATGCGAAGATGGGTGGAGAGGGAATGAAGGAAGAAGGCTCAGGTGGGGGGAGCAAAGTCAGGACTAGTGATATACAGGATCAAAAGAAGAGAAGGGGAAGGGGAAGATGGTCATAAAGGGAGGGGGATCCGAGGAACAAGGGAAAATACCTAGATGGTTTGAGTCCATCTCTTTATTCCAATCAATTTAGTCCACTAGGAGGAGATGATAGTGAAACATTTTGCATGGCCCAGAGATTTAACTGGCAAGTTGAAACAACATGGAAGGATATCCAACAAGGAGCGAAGGCGCAAAGGGAAAGATCAGCTGGAGAAGAGGAAGCTAAACTGGACATGGTTCCGGCCCCACTAGCTTGAAATGATTAGGAAAAGTGAAGTGAGGGGGTGCACTTGGAATGTTAAGGTATTAAGGGACAAGAAAAAGAACTTTGGGAGTTAGTGAAGCCTTGGGGGTTGTTAGTAATGGCAGATCAAGAACATAATCTATTTATTATGAAGTGTTGGAGAAAGGAGAGTTTTAGCGATTGGATGGTTTCGTATGAGGGGATTTTGACTTAAGGACTTAAAACCTAGTATTATTACTAATCATCCCAATGGCAGAATCTTAGTTGTGGGGGTTCAAGAAGATGAAGAGAAGGTATGTATAATCAATATATATGGAGTTCATAGTCATAAGATTAGAGGGGAGATGTGGGATTGGATTGCTAGGTTGGATATTCGTTGCCCATGTATCATTAATGGGTGACGTTAATATGGTAGAGAAGCATGTTGATAAGTGTGAGGGAAGCACAATGTTGATGGGTCAAGAGAGAAAGAAGTGGGAAAGCCTTAGAGAGGCAAGATGGGTCTTGTTGATGGTTGGGAATTGTGGGCTCAGGGATATGATCCTATACATAATTATTTTAGCCTTCAATATTTTGGGTCATCTTCAAGAATAGATAGGGTCTTTTTTAGTCATCGAGCCTCTTGGGTTCCCCATACTCTCTGCTAAAGTGGAGTCTTGCTCTATATTATCAGACCATATGGATGTGGAAATGGAAGAATGCTAGGAGGCTCTACAAAAGCTTGGGAAGGAGAAATCCCTTGGGTGGGATGGGCTATCAATTGAGTTTTTTATTACCTTCTAGCCCTCTCTCAAGGACTGAGTGTGGTCCACATGTAAGAATGCCTTTGCCAATTGAAGGAAGGAATTGTGAAGCTAATTCCTAAACATTTTTTTTGTAGCGACATCAACCATTGGAGAACTCTTACCCTGATCACATTGATTTATAAGGTGTGACTAGCAAAGGCTATTGCATTGAGGATCAATCCAGCCTTGGAAGAGGTGATCTCCACCAAGCAGTGTGGCCCTTTCATTAGTGGAAGATCCATATATGACATCTTTTCAGCAATACTAGGGAAGGAAGTGGCTCAAAGAACTAGTCAGAAATGTGTAATCTTTCAATTGGATTTGGAGAGAGCTTATGACAAGGTTCACTAGTCCTTTGTAGTAGCAAGGGTTATGGAAAAAAAGGGCTTTGGAAGCAAGATGGCCACATGCATTTACACTCTTACTGTTGGAGGCCACTCTAATTGTATGTACGAAGGCATCGTACCTATAGTATACAATGTAGACAACTATACAATGCTACCATACAATAAACTCGTACCAAAAAGTTTTTTTCAAACTAGAAAAAAGAACATAAAAAAAAGGTGGACAAGTGTACAATACCGGAGTGCTGAGAAATCAGACATAACTAGAGATAATTATGGTCATGCAAATGATGCTTAAGCATCGATCTAAACTGACGTATCCCACTTAGACATTGTTCATGTGTAATTACAAACATTATTATGTTAGTACGATGTATCACTAGGTCAATTAGTTTGTCAGATCAAAGTGTTAATGCTAATCCATTCCTAGGGTTGACAAGAGCTACCACCATTATCTTACATGAAGAAGTCAAGGTAGATACACCAAAGGGTTATACATTCAAGATATGAAGCAATGGTGTCCAAATTTACAACTTGGACGGGCACCCGTAATGGTGTGACGAAGTATTTATGGCGATTCCTACTTCAAGAGTGTGTGGTAGTATGTAGTATGTAGGATGAATTCCCAAGTGATGTACTTCATGAATATATTATGAGCGTAGTCATTGTGATAGCATTAGGCCTCTTATGAGCGTAAAGTGCCCGGTCGACCACAGTTTAAGTGAGTGAATAGTTATGGCCATGCATAAAAGTGAATTTCTCTCATAATACAACGGACTCTCCCATTGTGCAATTGAGTCTTGCTCTTGTGAATCTCTCTCCCTAATGCATGCTAGTGATTGTATGTCAGTGATGTGAGGTGAGTGGAGGGACGAGTATCCCTAATGCATGCTAGTGATTGTATGTCAGTGATGTGAGGTGAGTGGAGGGACGAGTACACGTAGTGCAACTCGGTGGTGTGACAACACTCGCGGAGGTGTAGTGGAATTGCTTCTCAAGGAATTGTAGGGCTTGGAGATCTCAAGGGTTACAAGCTCGGCCATTGGAAAGATCCTCACGACAGTTGCGGTTCACTACATCTCTTTTGTTGTTTCAAGGGGCGTTAGGGTGAGCCATAACATTTTTGGCGCCGTTGTTGGGGAACCATCCCTTGGTTTTTTCCATCATTTTTTTAATCTACGCATTACCCATTGCCCATTGTCTTGATTAATGGTTTTCCATGAAAAAGATGTGGATTTGATGGTGATTTGGTGTAGAATAGCGCTCTTTTTTATTTTTGTAAAGAATGTTTTTTGCTTGGTTTGTTGTTTTTGTTGTTGTTAATGTGGTTTCTCATGTTCTTAGGACTTGCACATAGAGTGTATTAGATTTAGTTTGTATCAAACAATGCAATAGAATGCAACTTTTAGTGAATGTTAGCTCTCATTAGAGTTAAACATAGAACTAGAATCATTAATTTTAGCTTAATTTGTGTGTTTTTTGTTAGAATTGTATGCAATAGAGAGTTAGCAAGTATTAGGAGAAGCATAATCATTGAAAAAAATTTAAAAACATTTAAAAACTCTTAAAAATGACTAGTTTCTCTTAATTGACTAGTTTTTTTCATTAAGACGTGTGAACCATTTTCCACACTCTCACGGCTTAAGGTCTCATGTCCTAGGAGTCCGCGCACAAAAAAAATATCGAGAAAAATGGTTCACGTATGAACCATTTTCTGCACTCTCATGGCTTAAGGTCTCACACCATAGGAGTCCATGCACAAAAAAAAAAATTGAGAAAAATGGTTCACGCGTGAACCATTTTTTGCATTCTCACAGCTTAACATCTCACACCCTAGGAGTCCGCACACACAAAAAAAAAAAGGTTCCACGTGAACCATTTTCTACACTCATACGGCCTAAGGTCTCATGCCCTAGGATTCCACGCACAAAAATAAAAAATAAAAAAAATGGTTCACATGTGAACCATTTTTTGCACTCATCACGGCTTAACGTCTCAAACCCTAGGAGTCCGCGCACAAAAAAAAGGGTTCCATGTGAACCATTTTCTGCACTCTCAAGGCTTAAGGTCTCATGCCCTAGGAGTCCTTGCACAAAAAACAAAAATAAAAAAAATGGTTCACGCTTGAACCATTTTCTGCACTCATGCCTTATGGTCTCATGTCTCCTAGGGGTTCGTGCCCAAAATCAAAAATCAAAAATCGGTTCACGTCCTAAGCGGTTCACAACGTGAACCCTTAAGTGTTTCACGGTTTGAAACAGTCCCCGCACACACAAAAAATAAAAAAAAAATTTAATTTTTTCGTAAAGTCTGGTTCACAACGTGAAACCCTAAGCATTTCACGACGTGAAACACAAAAAAAAAACAGTATCACTTTGGACTCTCCGTTGAGACCAGCTCGTCAGCAGCACAGATCCAGTAACAAATTATATTAATCATTGGTCCATCATACAAATCTTTCACGACATACGCATGGGTGTCCTAGGCACCGCGAGCCCATGCATCGCCTGGTCAAAACCCTCCAGGATCCTCCTTAGGTGTCCTGGCACTTCACTCAGGGACCGCTTCATCGGCCCTCGTCCATCGTACCGGAAACGCACCATTTTAACCATACCGAGGCTAGTCAAGACCCGGGCAAGCTTTGCCACGTGAGCTGTTCTTTAAACACTCCCTGCCAGTTGTTGCAACCGAAATTCCCTTAGAAAAACACATATACCAAATGCTCCCTCCAGCATACTAGTGTAAGACAGTCCTTTAAGAAAACAGGGTTTCTATGCAAGTTTTCAGTTTGATTTTCTTTTGAATACAATGAGTATATCTTAAATTAGTATCCCTAAAACTTCATAATTGTAATACTGAATTTCAAAACAGAATTCCTTGAATTCTGTAACCTTGATCCTCCGATCAATTCGAAGGGTCTTAACTTAGTTTCAGATTTGGTAGGAGATTTGAGTGTATTTTCTTGAACTGGTCACATCTTCTTTCCTCGAAACTGAGGAAAGAGTTTGGTCTTGGGCATAGTCTGATTCTAGGTTGGAGTCTAATAAGGTTTTTCTTTAACTATCTTTCTCAAAAAGGGGGGTGATATTTCAATTACTATTTTACTGAATTTCATTCATTGAATATTCACTTAATTGATTTCTAAATTAATCACGAATTCCGATGAGGAATAAATTAATCATTTATCTGAAATTCTGACTTCGATAAATTTTTTGAATTTTCTCTTTACAATCCAAGCGAATATGAAACAATAGAAATTTCCTCTCAGAGTATTTACTTATTCATTTATCAAATATTCATGGAAATTAAACATAGAATTAAAAAGAATCTAATTTTTGATATAAAAATTCTTTATGCATCTATTTATGCATAAAATCCAACTTCAATGGCAATAACACTTTTATATAAAAGAAAATCCTTTTTTGCATCTATTTATGCATAAAATCAATTTAATAGGAATAACACTTTTAAAATAAAAAGAAATTCTTTATGCATCTTTTCATGCATAGAAATTAAATTCAATGAAAATAACACTTTTATAAAAAATTCTATCATGCATCTTTTAATGCATCGAAATTAAATTCAATGAAAATAATACTTTTAAAATAAAAAATTTTCTATTATACATCTTTCCATGCATAGAATTTAAATTCAATGAAAAAAACACTTTTATAATTAAAAAATTCCATTATGCATCTTTCCATGCATAGAAATTAAATTCAATGAAAATAACACTTTTATAATAAAAATTTTCTATTATGCATCTTTCCATGCATAGAAATTAAATTCAATGTGATAGGACTCTTCCCCAAAGTCCACCCACTTCTCTTTCATATGCCTCCATGTTGGAGAATCAGTGGGCACATACATAATGTTATCTCCTGATCTGGTGTTCCGGTACCAAGTCATTAAAATGCAATGGATTTGTATTTGAACATTGTTTGAATATGTGGAATGATGGGAAAGAGTCATAAGACTTTAGCAGGGACCCTTTGTCCTTGGACATCTTGCCTATATATTAATGAACCACACTGTGGAAACTCGTGAAGAGTGGCATACTCTTGCCAAAAGAGAACCCTAACCCTGAACCCTGGCGCCATTGTATAATCATGTGCATAACCACTTTTAATTATTTGTGTATACACCATGGATCCCACACTAGCCCCAACACACCCGCACACAACCCAAACATCTCCATTGTGCCTTTCTTCATAGGCAATGTCCCTTAGTTTTACAATTTCATCTCCCAAATGAGCCCCGAGCAAAGGGCTATGGCTAAATCCTACTTTGGGAAAAGGATTGGCACTTTTGCATGACCATCACAACCTACCACCACACAAGCCACATTGAAAGACGCACTCCATGGTAGTTCACATAAACCCCACCACCCACTACCTTGTGAGAGGATGCCACAAATGCTTCTACCCCTCCATGTAACCACCCACCCAACTTCCTTGTGAGGGGATGCCACACTCACACTCATCTCATCGCTTCGACACAAACCCCTCCTACCCCCAATCTGGCTCATTTCCCAATACAAGGTAGTGGAGGGAAATGTTGTCGTCAACAATGTCGGCAAAGAGATAAAGGCTTGAGTCTGTGAGTTATGCCGTATAGTCTTCGCCCACAACTTTATGAGTACATGGCATAAAATCGACCAAGGAAAGAAGGACCACATTGTCAATCAAATCAGGAGTGAGTTTAGCCCAATTCCAGGTAGTGAAGAGGTATATCCTAGATGGATTAAATATCACATGGTGAATGTATTATAGCACTGGTGTAGTGATGTTACACACACAAGGTAAAGATAGAGGGATAAAGACCTGGTATTGTATACAAGAGATATGGGATGATGAGTGTTGGAAGTACAACACAAATCCCTCTAGGTATAAGTAGTAGGAGGAGACCATTCCAAGTGGAGGGAGAGCATAGGGAGAGCGGTGGGCTAGGACGTGTTCCACATGTACTTTGTAAGTATTAATAGTACACTCACTCACTTTTATTGGCATAATGTGCATTTCATTTCTGTTAAGTATTTATGGTTGCTTTAAGCATTTCACTCACTTTTATGGTTGGTCTCTAACAAAAAGTAGCTAGTCGTGCAGCAAATGATACGTAGGAAAGGTATGTCTTAAAGCATGGCATGTATGCCCTTCTCAAGAAACTATGAGAATAGTGTGCAATTCTTGCCCTTCAAGCTCCTACTCGAGATTAGGGACAACGGTTTCCATGGACATCAAAGATCATAACTCAACTTGCGATGCCTAGTTCTACCAAAGCTAAGCAAGGTATTCACTCCAATCAACTAAGCGGCTAACTTGTGGGGTTGTAGTTTGTCCACCACAAGGTGGCCAATATTTGGAAGGGTGGTACCCCCTTATTGTACTCGGGTGTGTTTGTGGTTATTGAGTAGTATAGTGTATGTAGTCGGTAGGGTGTATATGTAGCCGGGTGAGTATGACTAGGAATGGAATAAGACCTTATTTAAAAAAAGGAGACACAAAGACACATTACATAAGAAAAATGTAATTCATAAGCATTTGTTTTGCATACTCATGTGGTGATATAATAGAAAGGTTATGCCAAACCTTATGTTTATGGGTTTGGAGTTCTTGGCCCATAGCGTTGGGCTCTGTGGTTTCCAATGATGGTGTGTGTCCTATGCCAGCCTGGCTTTAACAAGTTATGTGATTGCTACTATGGATCCCTTGGATTAAAGGTATTCCTCGACAATGGTTATTTATCCTTCCCATGTTTCATGTTCGTTATCTGAATGGAGAGGAAATGGAACTAGGTTATGTGGTGAAGAAGCTTCCATATTGGGCTCCTTGAGAAAGTGGGACGACTCCTACTCACACTGTGTGTACTTATTATTGATGTTGAGTTTTTTGTGGAATAGTCATCCCTAATGCATTAAGGGAAATCTGGACTCAAATCGGTCCCTTTAAGGATTTTTACACATTCTCTCTCTACAAAAATGGGCTCATGCTAAATTTTTTGCAAATCATCTCATCAAGTGATTGGAGTTTGGACATTTGAAATCTACTCTTGGAGACCTTTCCAATGATATATAGCATGATGGGAAATTTTACATATTCAAGAAGTCCCCAAATTTGGTGATGACATGGCATTTTAGCCATGACCAACTTGGGATAAACCTAGTGTAGGAGAGTCGACACAAAATGTTTAAAACATTATGGCGTTAGATTGACACCAAATGTTTGAAACATTTTTACATTCGATATGGTTTGATCACTTCCTTTAGGAGAAACCTTGAGGTTTATGGTCTCACTCATGCTCCTTCACTACTAGAGCTTTGCATAGAGATAGGGTGGTTTAATGTCCTTTTCACAAAGTTGATTGCATTATATATTGATCCATTTGGGAAACTGAGGGTTCGGAGGAGTGTGGCAGCTCCTATTTTCAAGGGTTTTGCTATTCCTTTGCTCAAGTATGCATTTAGTTAACCCAAATCTCCTCGCTTACAAAGGAGTTTTTGCTTCATAGTAAGGGAGCACTCTGTCAATTTAAGTACTTGGTCATTTGCTTTGGGACCAAAGGTTGTGTGGTATAAGGAGGTTTGGTTTGATGCACTACAACCAACTATATTATTGCTTCCAACAATTAATCTATGTTGAGTTTGCATTAATTTTTTCACTCTAGTGTAACGGTTTCTAGTGATCCCTAAAGCATGTCTCAAAGTGAATCTAGTTTTTCTCAAGCTACGTTTTTTTTAAAAGTTTGAGTTTTGTTTTTGGTTTTTGAACTTTTTTCCTTTTTTTTACAAGGCTTGTGTCTCTGGGCTCATGCTTGTAGATACTCATATTTCTAATCTCACATGTGGGCTTATGCCTCTGCACTCACATCTATAGGGTCACTTTGTTTTGGTTTTTGGTTTTTTAAACTCTTGGCTTATGCCTCTTTAATCTCACATATGTAGGCTCGTGACATTTATGGCTTAGACTCACATCTGGAGGGTCACTTTGTTTTGGTTTTTTATTTTTTAAACTCTTGGCTCATGCCTATAGATACTCATGTCTCTAATCTCACATATGTAGACTCATGACATTTGTGGGCTTAGACTCACATCTGTAGGGTTACTTTGTTTTAGTACAAAATAGCTCATGAAGGTTTGGTGAGGTAGACTAGCGGGGGGGCTCATACCTATATGGGCTCATGTCTACAAGCTCACCGCATGTAGACTCATCGATTTAGTCTCACAGATGTATGCTCACACCTATAGGCTTAGAATTGTAGAAATAGGCCTACTTGGACACATAGTTTTATAAAACAGACACACGAATGGGTTGGTGAGAAATTCAATAATTATACTTAATGCCCCCAATAATTGTACAGGACAAGAATTTTCCTTGAAATTTATAGCTAGTACACTTTGTATGATAGGATTTTTATTTTCATAGGATTGTGAGCTCACGTCTCCTAGCCAGAGAGATAGTTTTAGACTTGATGAGGAGTGATTAAGTTTTACAATCCCTATTTATTATATGTGGTTAAGTGTTTTTTAATTGTTTTAGTTAATTTTGCATGCTCTAAACTAACTTATTCGGATAATTCATGAAATATAATGAAATGCATGAACACAAAGTTAACTTTCCCACTTTAATCCACACCTAATAGAGCTCAAACATTATGTTTTTGGATTGGATTCCACTCCCTACTCATTAGCTTAATGCAACAAAATCAAGGCCTTGTAGGCTTCAAAATTATGCAAAATTCTAGTAAATTTAGGTTTGATAAGTGACTAGCTTTCACATTTGGATAGATAAGACATAAAAAATAGCCCCAAGCCACTAGTTCTAGTCAAAATTAAATATGTACACATAGTTAGTGGCTTTCGTGTTTGGCATTAAGCTCAGGCTAAGGCCGTTTTCTATGTTTTGGTGATTTCTATGCTCTAGCTGTGCCTTATAAAAGATAAGTTCCCATTCATCGAGCAGGTAAGATGGCAAGGTGCTTGACAATAGGGGCAGGTGAAACTATGTTAACCAAAGAAGTGGTTAACAACACACTTACTTAATTACCTGTCATCTTGCCCTATGAACACCTATCTAGGAGACAAAGGTGAGGTGCATGTAAATCAAGTTGCCTCCACTAAAAGACTTGGTTCTTACCCCCACTTAAAGATGTAGTTAGTGGCCCAACTTATGTCTTGTACTTAGGGTTACTTTTTGATAGTCATTATGCCCTTTTCAACCATTAAATATAGCCACTTCTTTTGAGTGGCCATAGAAAAATAAGGTAAATTCTCAAAAAATAGGCACTATATTTCCACCAAACATGAAATTTTTAAGGCTGACCAAACCCATCAAAAATCATCCTTGCTTGTGCTCAAACTTGCCCCATTTTGAGCTTATGTCTTGCAATCAAAAAATAATGGCCACCCTTGTGAAATTTGTTCACCCTTGTCCAATTGTAAGCACAACACTAAAAAATCACTAAATTACGTAAACCAAAGCTCATAAAACTAATATTTTCTTTATTGGATTCTATGCCATCAAGGACATACTCCCAAAGAGACTGACAAAATCATGACTAGAGTTATAAAAGCAGATAACAGAAGTAAAGCATTTTGACCCCCATAACAATGTACATTGTGTATACTCCAGTTGAATGTTATAGCTCACCCTAACCCCCCTTAAAACACAACAAGAGATTACTTGGTGAACCGCACTGTTGTGAGGATCTTTCCAATGACCGAGCTCGTAACCCTTGAGGTCTCCAAGCTCTACATCTCCTTGAGAAGCAATTCCACTGCACCTCCCGCACGAGCATTGTCACACTGCCCGCATTGCACTACATGTACTCGTCCCTCCACTCACCTCACATCACTCACACACACTCACTAGCATGCGTTAGGGAGAGAGATTAGCAAGATCAAGACTCAATTGCATAATGGGAGAGTCCATTTTATTATGAGAGAAATTCACTTATATGCATGGCCATAACTGTTCACACTCACTTAAACTGTGGCTGGCTGGGCACTTTTGGCTCATAAGAGGCCTAATGTTATTACAATGACCACTCTCATAATATATCCATGAAGTACATCACTTGGAACTTTATCCTACATGCTACCACATTCCCTTGAAGCATGAATCGCCATAAATACTTCATCACACCATTACGAGCGCCCATCCAAGTTGTAGATTTGGACACCATTGCTTAATATCTTGAATTTATGACCCTTTGGTGTATCTACCTTGACTTCGTGATGTAAGATAATGGCAGTAGATCTTTTTAACCCTAGGAATGGGTTAACATTCCCCCCTTCCTGATGGTGATTACATCCTCATGATCACATTGAAGACCTTTGTGTGGGGATAATTGACATGCTTTTAGATTGCTTTGATGTTGATTGACGCTCAATGGTCTTTTGTTCCTCCAGAAGGAATAAGAAAAGCTAGTTAGTGAATGAAAAGGTTGATGGTTTGTTGTTGGGAATTCCTAATGGGGTGGGGGGGTGGGGTTTATTGCAAATGATTGTATTTTTATTTTGTGTAAGCTTTTTTTGGGTTTTTTACTCAATTTATTTTTGGCAATCATAAAAAAGGTTACATGTGATTTGTGTTAGTGGGGGAAACTAAGAGATTTTAATAATGGGAGAGAAGAGAGGGAAGGATCCGAAGGAATGTAGACATAATCATCAGGACGAGATGGTGATTCTTAGTTCCTCATTTGATTCATTGAAGCGACATTCATCATTTGAAGAAATTGGCCAATCGATGATGTCCCTTTGTGCGGTAGGATTCTTGTCAAATGTTGTTGAGTAGGACCTATTCCTGTATGCTTCTTCTCATGTGCTTTTTATGCTTTTATGTATATTTAAGTGCTCTTAGGAAGTAGATATACATGAAGTACAAGAAGTGAGTTGTATAGACTCTTATTGAATTGCTCTGTGTTGAAGTAGCCACTTGTTAGCGATGATTGAAAGAATTACGTTGTTGACTTGCGAGGCTAATATAGATATCTTCACTAAGAATTGAAGATTATTGATTTGTGAGGATGGTAGCGTCATTTGGAGAGGTTTGTAATTTGAAGGAAAATTCCAGGTGATGGGTTGTACCATTAACTAGGCTTTTGCCCACCATGGCCCCCCCATCTAGAGATGTACCTGGAAGTTGTCCTCGATGGTGAGGCTTTGGTGCAAATGTCCTCTAGTGCATGAGTATGGATATGAACTCATGGAGCATCTGCTACATTAACTTAGCCAAAGAATAGTAATCTATAAGCTTAATAGAATATAATGGCTATTAAATATCCTTGGGAGTTTTTTGGTAGACCATATGTGTGACTCCCTTGTGTTCGTGTGTGTGTGTGTGTGTGTGTGTGTTTTTCGGGCTATTTTCTTTGTGTCTACTCTCCTTTTTGTGAAAATAGGTTCTTATGTATGCCACGTAGCTTCTGCACTTATGCTTTACATCCATAGGGGTGAAAAGAGCATTGTGAGTTTGTCTTTTGATGAGTCTTTTATGCGCTCATAAGTCTCCACCTTCGTAGTAGCCTTGAGCAACAAGCAGTTGCTTCTCCACCCACATTTTGATACCATTTAAATACCTTGATTTTTGTTGGTGAGTTTTTCTTTTTGGTTGAAGCGGAATGTTGTGAGCCCTCCTTCACATTAGTTGGTGTTGAGGCTATAGGTTTGGGACTCATGTACATTGTTGACAATGATGAGGCTAGAGTCTCTTGTGGAGTGGTTGTCGGTGATGAGGCTTTTGAGCATGCGGTTGTCTCCCTTGGTGGGGTTTTTCGATGAAGAGGCATAGGTTCCGTGTATTTTCCTTTTAGTTACTTGTTAGAGATAGATGGTTGCAAAGGGGGAATTCTTCAGGAATAGCTATTGATTGCTAGGTTTTGGCATTGAACTTTGTTGGTGAGGATGGGGTTGAAGGAGTAAATGCTTTATCGGGAGTCAGTCATTGACACAGATGGTAGGTCATTGTGTAGAGGGGTTTTCGTTGTTGGAAGAGGCTTGCAACTTTTTATGTTCAGCATCATAGAAATCCATTAAGGTTGGATTCTCTTCCTTGCAGTCTGGTGTTGTGAACTTTGTGTCATTGACTATTATGATGTCCCTATTGCTGGCAAAGCACAATGGTGCTTGGGTAGCAATAGTCCATTTATGCCCTAAGATCAAATCTGCTTCCAACACATAACCACAAAAAGCTTCCAAGTAAGGGGGTTAGTTTCAATATATATTTTATGTTCAAAGTACCTCAAACATGGCATGTTCAAGTTTTTTGTAAAGGGAATTCTTTCAGGATAAGCCATGAGTGTTGGTTGACCTAACAAATCCCATAACTTAATGAGATTGGGTTCTCGTGTTGGATAAAGCTATGCTTGAGCTCTGGTGATTTTATTGGAAATTTCCAATCCAACCAAAATCCTAGGGATCTTTTAAATAAGATATGTTGGAAGTTCTAGCTCCTCCAAGGTCTCTTCCTCCCATAATAGCAATTGTACAATGCTTGCAAGAGTATTCAAGGTGACTATTTGCATGGATTCATCAATTGAATAGAATGAGTCACGTATCCCAAGCTCCACCAAGGATGACAACATACTCAAGGGAATACTCAAGGGAATCTAGGGTAACATGGAATGTAAATTCTACATCTCTAACTGATTTTGAGTAGCATAGCTAAAGTAACTGGAAACTTCAATGTTTTGTCAATTGGATCCTCTTGCAAGACCATTGTTTGAGGGATGAGTTTAGGTTTTCCCAATGACACCCAAGTGTCTATTGTTATGATGTTAACTAGTTTGAGGGCTAATCAATGCGTATTTGTGCTTAATATCATTGACTATAGGAAAATCTAACCATACCATGATAGAATCTTCAAGAGGAACCATGGATGTTTCAATTTGTTTTTTAGCTTCAGATCTCGTTTGTGTTTCATATTCCCATTCACTTTCATTCTCTTTTTGGCTCTCAGTTTTTTTAAGAGTACCCAATGTGTACAATGTCACACTTGGTCCTCTGACAATTCTAACTGAGCTTTGTTTGGAAACTTGTGAATCCTCATAGTCCTCTTCTATGGAGCTCTTTATGTCTTGGTATAACTCATGTTGAGCCCTTAAAGGTGCAAGTGTTGATGCTATGCTGGCTTCACCATGAGATAAGAGCATTCCTCCAAATGAGGTATTGAGAGACTGCTTTAATTTTGTAAGAAAATTATCAAATTCCTCACGTGCTTTCTCAACCACATAATTCGTGAAATCTATCTCTAATGACTCTTTTGTACAGAGTTTGCCTTCCTCTCTTGAAAGGGGAACCGGTACTCCTCTGGGTTTTGTATTTTGGTTGCTTTTTTAGGATTGGCATTATTAGGTTCAATCACAACCGATGATCCTATATGACAACCATGCTAAGCATGCTCTCCTGAGCTTGCTTTTTGCATTCCAAATATCTTATATGATCATGATTTTCAAATTGGGGTGGTTGGGTAGGTTCTAGTTTCTTGATTGGTCTATTAAGTGCACTGAGTGATGAATCAGAACTTGTTTCATCCTCACTAAGTGACATACTATAACTTCTTTCATCTTTTGACTTTCTTTGGATTGATGAGAACGAATTTTCTTTTGGGCTTTTGGATTCTATGTCGCACATATGGATGTTGTGGTTTGTGTGGTAGCCTTTAAGGTGGACACATCTGTATCATGTGTAGATTCTGGCTCTTTTGGATTTTTATCCCCTTTTGGGTTTATGTCCTCCACAGTCTCCTTTTCCTTGTCCTTTAGCTCAGCTTTGGTTTGGATAGTTTCATGCTCCTTGTTTTTCTTGGGTTTAGAAGGTTTGGATTTTTCTTTTGGGTTATGCTTTAAAGCATGTTCTTCTACCCATTTCGAAGTATGGTATTTTGCATTCTTTTTTACCGTCTCTCATGCGTTGGCTTATAAGCATGTAAGCACATTCAAGGGTATTGTGGAAAATTGCCTGTTTTTTACACTTAAAATGTTGAGTTATATTTTGTGAGACAAGTTGCATTGAAGCAACTCGCCTTGGGAAATCTTAGAACATGTGATCAATGCAACAATGTTCACACAAGGGTTACAAAGTGTCAGTGATTGTGGGCATGAAAGAATTCCAAACTGTGCATTCTGCCACTTTGTGAGGTCCATAAAACAATAGAAACATTGAAGTGTTTGATTAATTGCTTCTTGTGCAGTTTCTACCCTTTGAACTATTTCTATTTGGTGCATGGGATGGAGGTTTTGAATTAATTTTTAATGAACTGGGACACTTTGTAGTAGCATGAGCAAGTGATTTACAATATATGCAGTATAGAAAAACAAGTGCCTACGGTATGCATAATGGGGATTGGGATGGTCATAGTGATTGCATTGAACACAAGGCATTTCTCTCCTCACTTGTAGAGACATTAAGGATGTTTGGTTTTGGAGGTTCTCATCCTCTCCTAGAAATGTTGGTTGTAAGCTTTTAAGCAAGGCTGCATAGAATTCAGGGAATGACAATTTTGAGATCAATCTTTCTTTTGCCATTGCTTCACTTGGTTTAGATGAGGAACATCTCATAGCATGATCATCTTCCATCATATTGTCATCTAAACGTATTGCTTCTTTACACTTTACAACATTGATCGAATGTTTTTGGGTTGGATACAATGATCAAGTTGTATAAGTTGTTATTCTTTAAGCCCATCATGAAACATCTTTTCTATTGAAAATCATTTAATTTTTCCCTTGACACATTGTGAGTCCAAGAGTTTTATCCGAGGGATAAAGTCTCTAATGGTTTCGTTTGGTTTACGCTCAATTGAATAAAGTTCTTAGAAATTTTGAGTTATGACATCTGTAATCAATAATTGTTGGATTGTTTTATAAGTTAAAGTTTAAAGAGGAACGTGTGCATATCTGTATTCGAAAGTAAAAGTTAAGAAAGGCATTCTATTATGGGTAGGTGAGTAATTGTCTAGTTCTACCAATTCCAGTGGTTGGGTGGTGCTAACCCATGGGCCGAATGGGGTTAGGCTGGAATCAGTAGAGTTTTAATAATGAAACTGAATAATAGGAATACGCTTAGAGCTCGAATAGTTAAATAATAACTTGAAGACTTCTCAAATGAATAGATCAACGGCTGTGCCCGATTTTAGTTAGGAAAAAAGTGTTGATTTCTTCAAGTTAAGTATGTAATAGTTTCCCTTCTATCTGGTTTAATCAGGTGAAGGTTAGTTTAGTGTCTTGACCCAGTTAGAAATAAAAAAGGTGGAATCGTCCCCGTTTTTCGGGCAAGGAAAATTTTTCCGGTTTCGGTTTTCGGAATGACCACCAGATTAGTCTCGTGTTCGAACATTCAAGGGTGAGGCCTTGAGTGGGAGACCCTACCTTCACAACAAGAAGAAGCTACTTCCGCTGCTAGCAACCGGGAATCCCCCAGTGTGTGGAGGGGGCAGTGGGATCCCACATGCCTTGGGAGCCAAATGATGGAATTGCCATCATGGAAGCCTTCAAGTTGGGCTTCGAAGAGACATTTCGGCACCCAACGCTATCGAGTGATGAAGGTCCATGGTTAGCGAGGCTTCAAGAATTTTGGTCAACGAGGCTTTGAGCTATGAGGTGGTTGTCAACATGGAGAAGAGGCTTTAAATGATTGTGACTTGGGGAGCCATAGATGTGTGTTTCCTTCATGGATACCTTGTGCTTTGAGCACATTGGTAGGCACCCAACATTGTTAGCTTTGTTGTGCTTGGGGTTGCCAAACGCATGGCTGTGCGACCTTTTGTCATGGCTTCTTGGGGAGTTGCTATGGGGAATGAGCACAGGCAGCATGCTTGGGTAGCGAGAGGCCAGTGTTGCCTTCATAGTAGCCTTGTGCTCGTAGGGGGTCAGGGACTAGCCAACGCTGAAGCTTTGTCTTAGGGTTGGTGTTTGTTGGCTAAGAGATCATTTCTCCTGGTGGTGGTCATTGAGTCTTCAGTAAAGGGAGCTTTGGCCATGGGATTTGAATGCCGGGTATATAAATTGACCTTAAGAATTGAAGACCCTTTGCAAAGGTAGACATGATGCATGTCCCAGTCTTGGATCAGTCGGGTTTGTCTCATGATGGGTCGACCCAAGATGGCATCATAGGTAGCATTACAAAAGTCCATGACCATAAATGTGAGGTGGAATGTCATGTCATAGATTTTGACCTTGAGGTCATGGACTAGGTTTAGGAGTTTCCATCCACAAGCTTGATCACCAATGTGGTGGGATTCTTACACCAACACCTCCATCCAAGATGACTTTGACCACATGTCCGTTATAGGAAATGGGTAATGATGCATTTGTGGCATCACCTTCAATGTATTATCCTAGTGCATCGATGCGAATTGTGGGTGCACCTTTGGGTTTTGGGTTGTGGTGATGGAGTAAAGTATGAATGACGGGGCTCAGATTCGTCCGAGGAATCTGAGGTAGAAGCCTGTATTTTGTGTTTCATCAAATCCCGAAGGTCATTCCATAAATTTGGACTACCTTTTTACAAGGTTCCTATCGGCATGTGGATTTGGGAGGAAGGTAGAGAGGCTGGCCAGGTTGCATTAATGAGTAGGCACTTCTTGAGGAAAGGGGCCTTGATCATAGGGTGGACCATCAAAAGTATATGGAAGTTCAACTTGGTTCTTATTTGACAAGTGTGGAGGTCAAGAGTTGGTTGCAGTAGGAGGATAAAATACCTCAACAAATTTGGTGCGCGGACCTCGTGAGTCGCTATCGGACTCCATGTCAATGTTCGCATCGAGGTGTTCAATGTGAACGTTGGATTTGGGCTTGGCCATTTGTGGAATAGGCATTGGAAGACGAGAAGGGGAATAAGGGAAAAAATCACCATGTCAACATCACGTTAGTGAACGGGTCTTCCGGAGCCTTGGGCATTTGCGGGGTCTCCTGCTTGACCTATTGTGGAGATTGAGATTCAATGGGGGATGGCGTGCACTCAAACGCTGGGTCAAATGTTACAAAATGGGGTGGTGGTTCAAGATGAGCCTGGTATTACTCTACCAGTGCTTGGGCCTCCTAAAGACGTTGCTTTGCAAGGATGGCATTCGGATAGGTGGCCAACAACCGTTTTTCCCGCTTGGTGAGTTTTTGGTGGCTGCATGGGGGAGTGGCAATTCGACACGATCATCACTCCCAGAGAAGGATAATGTGGTCTTTGTTGAGCCCTTTTTGATGCTAACCCAATCGTCTCCGTGGTCAACATACTTACAACATTGTTTCTTTTGGGATGTGGCCTTCTTTAGCTTGGCCTGCAAACCGTTTGACGACATTCAATGTGATAGTAGATATCTTGCCACGTTTAATGCTCAGCACATTGAGAATGGCATGCCTTTGAATGTGGAATGAGAAACTGATTGCAAAGGGACATCCTTATAGTAATGGTCAATTCCAGAGCCCCATGACATTGTGGTTGCATTGGCAAACGTTTCTTTTGAGGGCATTTTGCCACTCTATGGGGTCCATGGTAGAGGAAACACATAAGATGTGGCTTCTGTATGGGTGTACCTATAGTGTGCACAAGTGGTTTAGGGTCCATGTGAGACACCAGCAAAGGGAGATGATTTAGGGGTGCCTTGGGGATGGCGGAGCGCATGAGCTCCATAGGTTTAGCAATGGACCTGGTTGGAATCTTTCCATGAGAAATAGGGTGTGCTTGGAGAGGCAACAATTGGGAAGGAAATATTGGCATTGGGTGGAGAGAGGCGTGGTGGTGCGTTATGTGAGTAGTTTGTTTGGGGTGGTGCCACTATTGAAATGTCAAGCTCGGATACAGCTGGAGGATAGCACATGGGTGCTGACAGAGTGACAATATGGTAGATAGATATCGTGTGGTGTGTTTATGACCGCGTCCAGCTGGTCATGTGTGGTGTGGACATTACATTAGGTTTACTTTGTAGTGTGGACATAACACTATGTTGTGTTCTCCTTTGTGTGTGAGAGAGAGATGGTGACTATGGCTTCTCTCCTTCTTTATGATTGATGGATATGGATTAGGGTTTGCTTCTCTTGTGTGTGCTCCCTCCTGCTTCTGTTTTTTATTATGGTATCAGAGCCTAGAGCTCATTAGTTGTGTTGTGAGAGTGAGTGAGAGAAGAGGGAAGAAGAAGAAGAAGCTGTGAAGATTTCCATTGAAGCTGTGGAGCAAAAGAAAGCTGTGGAGCTCACCTCGGTTACAGATCTGAAGCTTGGCCTAACTAGTAAGAGTAGCAAAACTCCCTTGAGCGGATTGCAGGTGCCAAAGAGCAAGTTCAGTGAAGATTGAAGTGCATAAAGCAAGCAGGAAATTTCTGGTTTTGAAGCTTTCATGGAAAGCTTGTGAAGGAATGTATTTTGTCAAATGTATTGGGGAAAATACAAAGGAAACACAGAGGTTCTCATGTATTGTGAAAGGGCACATGTATTAGCAACACTGGAGCAAACCATTGCATGAAACATTGATGTATTTCAGGAGATTTGTGGAAGAAAAATTCTGGCTTTTTTGACTCCTGCAAACCAGAGAATCTATGCCCCGTGGAGGATCAATTGTGGCAATTCTACTCAAAATTGGAGCTTGCCCTTTATACCCATGATAGATTAGGTCATTGCTAAGAGACCTATCCACTCAAATGTGAATTGCCCCTCTTCTACAACCCTCTGGAGCAGGCGGCGCATCTCTGTGCAGGTTCTTGGACAGGTTGAATACTTTTTGGTCTAATTCACTCATTACTACTCCATTTGATGCCATTCAAATATTGGGGAGTTTAGCAAAGACATTGCTAAGGCATTGTGAAGCTTGGTTGCAGCTCATTTGATGTATTTGGAGCTCATTGAAGTCATTTATCAGAGGTGTGCAGGTTTGCAGAAAGTCTGTCCAGAAACAGAGCATTATTAATCAGGGCATTAATCCTTGTCTATATCAAATTGGCCTAATTCCTTTGGTACAAGTAGATTCCTATGAGTTGCTAAACTTTTGATTCAAAAAGTTTTAAATTTGGATCAGATTTGAAGGAGATAGAGCACTTTTAGTGAGAGGTGGTACCTGACATATGCAGAAAAAGGCAAACCAGAGAGCTACAAAAATTGGTGGTTCTCATTAACCTTGAAGAATTTGATCAAACCCTTCTAGGATATGTTGGAGCAATGTGTTATGAAGCCAATGAATGCATAAACATCAAATTTGAACAAGATTTGAAGGAATTAGAGCAAGATCTTTGACTGGTTCTCTGGCGAGAAAAAAAACCAGAAAATTTTTTGTGAAGAAGTATCATTTGTTTTTAACCTTGATCGAGTATACATTGTTGATGAAGCATTGTGGGATCCAAAAGCACATATATTGCAATCATTTGATGTGATTTGGAGAGATTTGGAGCATTACAGGTACTTCATACATTGTGATCAAAGGGGTGCATCTACTACCTTGCAAACATGGGAGATGGTCCGATACAAATTGTTGGAGAGAAGCTTGACAGAACTAACTTTCAAGTGTGGAAGTTTCGAATGAAGAGTTTTTTGAAAGGCAAAGGTTTATGGAGTCTCGTGTCGGATGAAGACCCAGAGCCATTCCTACCTCCTCAACCAAATAATGCTCAGTTGCTAACTCACAAGCAATGGGTAGAGCGGTCTTCGAAAGTGTTGCATTATTTTTCAATATGTGTAACAAATGCCTTGCTTATTCACATCCAAGATGCAGATACACCGAAAGAAGCATGGGGTATATTGTGCCGAATGTATGAGACAGACACTGGTGCAAGGAAGATACAACTAAAGCAACAGATTCACAGTGTAACACGAAGGAATAGGAGTATACATGAGTATGTTCAGGAAATCAAGGGTTATGCAGATTCCTTGTCATCATCAATCCATGCCCCAATGGATGATGATGATTTGGTTGCCCTCACATTGCGTGGTTTAGGCAAAGAATACAAATCTTTTGACACTTCCATCTCAGTAAGGTTGGGAGTGTTGAGATTCAAGCTCGATGTCAGTGTGAGCCAGCTATGCTATGTGCTGGCAGATTAGGTAGGAACATGTGTGAGACATAAATGACCGCGTGTCCAGCTAGTCATAGTGTGTGGACATTAGCTAGGGTTAGATGAGTGTGGACACAACTCATTGTGTGTTGTGTGGATTATGGATTAGTGCATTATGCTTTGTGTGAGAGTGGACATGGCTTCCCTCTATGGTTAGGGTTTGCAATATACATTAGGGTTTGCTCCTGTGTGTGTGTCTCCTCCCCCTCTACCGTTCTTTCAACATGGTATCAGAGCCTTGTGCTAGGTTTTATGAGTGAGTGAGTGAAGAGGGAGAAGAAGCTGTGAAAAGAAGCTGTGACGCTGGCCATTGGAGCTGTGAAGCTTGGAGCACACCAAATACTATCAGATCTGAGAGCTTGGCCTACCAGGTAAGGTCTTCTAAACATCCTTGAGCGGATTGCAGGTGATACAGGCAAAAACAAAGCAAATCAAAGCAAAGCAAAATTCTGGTTTTTTAAGCTTTCCATTAAAGCTTGGGAACATTGATGTATGGTGGAAATACGTGTGATTCTGGCCTAGGAGTGTTGGGGACTTGAATACCTCATCAAACAACAGTATAATCACTCCCAAATCCCCTAATTGGAGGCGGCGCAGCTCACACAGTGAAAACAGGGCAGTTTTCTGGTTTTTTGACTACGAGGAGATCAAATTCTCAGTGGGTGCTTGATATTTTCCACAACTTCTTTAGCAATTGGATGCTTTACACTTTGGAGAAGAGGGCTACGTGGTTTGTTTGGTCAATGATGCTTAATTGAGCTGGGAATGAGCTGATTAAAACAGGCTGTCCACTGGTTGCAGAGAAACAGAGCATTTTTAATCGAGCAATTAATCCTTGGTGTTTTACAATTGGACAAATTCCTCTTACATGGAGTTGATGGACAATAATGCTAAGCTAATGAATGCCTGGTTGCCCAATTTGGACAAATATTGAAGGAATTAGAGTAAATTTTCTACTGGTTTTTCTGGTTTTTCCAAAAACAGAGAAAGGGGTTTTCAAAAATTGATATGTACACATGTCAGATGGTGTTGATACTCAACATTGAGGTTCATTAGGTGTCAATGCAAGTTGCCCATACTTGATTGCACCATTACATTGTGATTTGGAGCCTTGGAAGGCGTGTCAATTCAGGGTATCCCGCACTGCGTGAGTCAGTTCATCTTGAATGATTACAGGTTGATTTTCTACATCAAATTTGGAGATTGTTGACTACCTTGGAGTATCTGGAACATTCATTGGAATGTGGTTGAGCTGAGGAAGGCTCATTTACAGATTTGAAGTGTGCGGAAGGTGTACGCATTGAGCAACATGTCGGACAATCCAGTTCAGATTGTTGGTGAAAAGCTGGATAGGAAGAACTTCCAGGCATGGAAGTACAGGATAAAGAGTTTCTTGAAAGGAAAAGGATTTTGGAATCTCATTACAGGTGCTGAGCCAGAGCCTGAGCTACCTCGGCAACCTACACAGCAGCAGCTTATTACTCATAAGCAATGGTCAGAGAGAGCATTCAAAGTGCTGCATTATTTGTCTATATGTATTTCTGATGCTATGCTCATACACATACAGGATGCTGAGAATCCCAAAGATGCATGGGATACTCTGGTCAAGATGTTTGATACAGATACGAGTGCTCACAAGTCTCAATTGCGACAGCAGATACACAATGTGAAAAGGAATAAAAGGAGCATACATGATTATGTGCAAGAAATCAAGAAGTTTGCAGATGCATTGGCCACAATAAATGCCCCCATGCCTGATGATGATTTGGTGGATATTACCTTGCGTGGTCTTGGCAAGGAATACAAATCTTTTGATACATCTATCTCAGTGAGGAGTACAGGTCTACCCGACTTTGATGAGTTGGTTTCACTCTTGTTGGTTGAGGAAATCAAGCTCAGTGATTCATTTCTGGATGCATCTACTAGCCATGATGATGGCAGAAATCAGGCTTTCTACTCGCAGAGAGGCTTTAGAGGCAGGGGGAGATTTGCATCACGTGGACGTGGTGGTAATGGTCATGGATGGCAGGACAAGCCTCCACAACAGAATTTTCAGCCTTCATATGGTGCTCGAGGTGGTCGTGGATATGCACCTCAGCGAGGCAGAGGTAACCCCCGTGGAAGAGGACGTTGGCAAGGCCAACAAAATTCTATGCAAGATGTGGAATGCCATTACTGTGGCAAATATGGTCATATGGCGAGAGATTGTTTCCGCAAACAAAATGATTTGAGAGGGGGAAGAGCACAACGTGGTGGTCATTATGGTGGAAATTATGCACAACATGGTGGAAACTATGCATCAAGCAGCAATGATGGCACTGCAAATCATTTGTTGCCATGAAGCATGTTGTGGGTTCTATGACGACAAATGCTGAGAATGATGAGACATGGTATATGGACTCAGGAGCATCAAACCATATGACATGTCATGGTGAATGGTTTGAGCATATGAATCCTATGGATGTCAAAGGCTATGTGGAAACAGGTGATGATACCCAGCATGTCATTACACATGTTGGAAGTGTACCATTGGTCATGCACAATGGTCAGACAAAGTCTATGTCAGATGTGCTGTATGTGCCTTCGATCACTAAAAGCTTGGCCTTAGTTGGTCAAATGGTGGAATAGGGATTACAGGTTCGTTTCAACGAGCATGGATGCTTCGTTGAAGATTTCAAACATGGATGTAGAGTGATTGCTAAAGGCAAGAAAGAAGGAAGATTATTTAAGCTGGATGCTGGAATTCCTGAGCTAAAATCAGCCATGTTCTCAAAGAGCAGGAATGTGGTACAGGACATTGATATGTGGCACAAGAGGATTGGCCATGTCAACATACAGAGATTAAAGAACATGCAAACAAGAGGCATTGTCAATGGATTGCCTAGGTTCAAATATGATGGACATATGCATGTGTGTGAAGCCTGTCAGTTTGGGAAGCAAGCAAGGTTGAGGTTTCCTAGAGAAGGAAATATGAGTAACAGGCCACTTGAGATAGTACACAGTGATGTATGGGGTCCTACACAAAACCCATCTATCAAAGGCAGTTTATACTATGTTACATTCATAGATGATTTTAGCAGGATGACATGGATATACTTTTTAAAAGAGAAGAGTGAAGTGTTGGAAAAATTCATGGATTTCAAAGCTTTTGCAGAAATGCAATATGGCTGTTGGATTAAATGTCTGAGGACAGATGGAGGTGGTGAATACACCTCAAAAGCTTTTGAGCATTTCTTGAGGAAGCATGGAATAAGAAGACAATTGACTTGCAGGTATACACCTCAGCAGAATGGTGTGGCTGAGAGAAAGAATAGAGTCATATGTGAAGTGGCAAGGGCAATGCTTAATGAAAAGAGCATGCTAGATTACTATTGGGCAAAAGCATGTGCTACTGCAGTATGTATATTGAACAAAACACCTACAGCAGCCATTCATGGAAGCACGCCAGAGATGCGGCTCATAGGTTACAGGCCAGACATTGGACATCTTAAAGTTTTTGGATGCATAGCTTATGTACATGTGCCTGATGAAAGAAGAAGGAAGTTGGATCCTAAAGCAGAGAAATGTGTATTTGTTGGATATGCACAGGATCGAAAGGCATACAAATGTTATAATCCACAAACTAGACAAGTGGTCATCTCACGTGATGTGGTGTTTGATGAGCTTGCTAGTTGGTACAAGTGCTAAGCTTGGAATGGCAAGTTGGGATGCAAGGGGAGGTGGTGCAAGGGTGGGGGGAGAATAGATCCTTGGTGGATAGAGAAGAGGGTATATGAATGTGATCATGGCATCTATCCATGCCGGGGTGCATGTATGGAGGGGCCACACACTAGATGAGAGCTCTTCAAAGATCTTTTCGCCCTCCTGGTGGACAAACATGTGTGGCGTGGCGACCACATGTGAATGTGCAATTGGAGGGGCCGGGTGCTGCTCTATACTAAAGCCATGAGCATACGCTTGTAAGTGTACGACCGGGTTGTACCAAACCAATTTGTTTTTCCAAAAATAAAAAAATTGAAAAAAAAATCCGTATAGCCATTCCATACTAAAGCTATGGGCATACGCTTGAAAGCATATGGACGTACCAAAACCGTACGCTTGAAAGCGTACGGTCGTACCAAAAGTAAAAAATAAAAAATAAAAAATTTTAAAAAATAAAAATAAAAAACAATCCATATGGTTGTTCCACATTTGCCACGGCCGTTCCATACTAAAGCCATGGGTGTACGCTTGTAAGCGTATGGCCGTACCAAAAAATAACTTTTTTTTTCTCCTTAAAAAAAAACCCACAATCGTTCCACACCTGTTGCCATGGCCGTTCCATACTAAAGCCACAAGCGTATGCTTATAAGCGTATGGCCATACTAAACCCAAAAAGAAAATTTTTAACTTATTTGTTTTTTCTCCAAAAAAACACAAAAAGTTTAAAATTTTCAAATCTTTAGGGGTGCTTTTGGTCTAGCTCCCCGACTTACCAAGGTAATTTTTACACGCATAAAATGCCTCAAAAGACCACTTTTAACCTTAAGGGTACGTTTACGTGCAAAGCAAAAGTGAGCTAAAACTCCTATTTCAAACTTGCACGTGCATTGTTTGAAGATTTTTAAAGCTTCCTCGCACACCATGGACACCTTTGGATCATGGTTGCATGTCCCCAATGCCTCCATTCCTTTTACCATGGGTAAATGTGGGGAAAAAGTTAATTATTTTAATTTTTTAAAATTATTTTTTTAAAGAGATCTTGTACTTATATATAGGGTCCACAGTCAGTGAAAAGAAAAAGGCTAAATATACCAAAAAGGGACCATTTAGGGTTTGTGAAGTTACTCCACACAAGGTACTATACATGTTAACTCTTGATGGAGTTTAAACTGTTAGTTTCCTTAATGGAAGGCAAGAGAAAGACGAGCCAAATTGCGTGACAATAACAAGAAGGAAACCTTAGATCTTCTACATAAGACTTTTTGTGGGAGAAGTTGAAGGGGACACAAAGGAGCACATAGTGCTTCTATAAATATCCATTCAATTGCCTAGCCCTTATGGTGGTAAAGTGATTTATAATGCATTACTTGATACGGGGGCTAGTCATAATCTAATTTCGTTCAATGCATGGAACTATTTGGGAAAACCCCAACTTGTAGATACCTCCTTAAAGAGGTGAAAGGTATCCATGGTAGAAATACCAAGGTTCTTGGGCTATTACAAATAGAAATATAATGTGATGGTAGCAAGCAACTGGTGGCAGACTTCCTCGTTATGTGTGCTAGAACATTACCTGAACCAATAATACTTGGTCGTACATGGATGAAGGCTGCAAGATGTATGATTGACTGGTTGTCAGGGTGTGTCTCTGCGGGTGAAACCACAACTGAATATTCTACTCATAAACCCCTTCCATCTCTCACTATTATCGAGAGCCAAAAAGAGGAGAAAGCTTCAACATCCACAAAATCCATGGAAGCTTGAATCCCTCCACTTTAGTGTCCTATATTGAAAAAACCTTGATCCTTCTACCTCCACACAAGATACACCTCCATATCAAAAGAACGATCATATTCGATGAGCTACAAAGTGGCAACCCAAATCTACCTGGAAATGGGTTTCTTAGGTTTCTCGGTCCATACCACCTCAACCAATCAAGAAAGGAAGACCTCAACACAAGAATTGGCACAAGAAATCCAAATTATAAGCTACCCCAAAATGGATACCCAAATGCTTATTAAAAACTCAAGGCTACTACAAGGGTAACCATTGTATTTGGATACCAAAACATAAAAGTATACCCCAAGTTTCACTGCTGCCACCACTTACCAATTCCCAAACCTCCTCATATCAATGATGGATAATGGCTTCAATAGCTCAAATGACAACACTAGTGTAACAGAACCTTCACCCCCAATGCCCAAAAAGTTTGCATCCCAAAGAGAAACCCTATCACACAAGGCATGGTGACTGATGGGGTGAAGCCTCTACATTGCTAAATGTTACAAAACCATTGATTGCTATCCAAGCCCCAACCCCCTAAATGAGTGACCCACTATGGAATTGTTAACTCCATTGCTCATCAATACTCGTGAAACCATAAGCTCCATCTAGTCTTATGAGGGCGCTTTACTACATCGTTAAAGCTGGAAGTTGACCTACCACCACAACAATGAACAAAAAACACTCCTAGACAACAAACATTGATGGAGCAGAGTTGGAAGGGATGGTTGCGAAAAACCTACAATACCTTCTGCAAGGTCAAGGTATGATAGAAAGTAGGAAGGGGGGACATGCTAATATCATTACTTTTTCCCTCCACATTTTTCTCCCCGACAAAGTTTATGTCCATATCAAAAGGGAACTTATTGCAATAAAGCTAACCCATGATAATCTAGCTTGCGTACAACAATATAGTAGCTATACACATACTAAAAAGCCGACTTGTTGAGAGATGTAATCGTGGTGTTGTGTGTATGTGGGAAAGCACCCTAGAGGTGCAAGATATTGTGTGTATGTGGGAAAGCACTCTAGAAGTGCAAGATATTGTGGTGAGATGGAATGCCACATGTAATATTGCATGGTGTGTGAGAGTTGACCAAAAGAAGTGGAAAAGGAGTTGCCACATGGATGATGATGTGTAAAGTGGGATAAGGCTAGAGAGCCTATATCATTGTATGGTTCATTGTGATATGCAATACAAGGGAATAGTGTTGAGTGTGCAATCTCTCTCTCTCTCTCTTATGGAGTTCTTAGTGTGGTTTAATCCACCTTAATCTTATGCTTAATCTATGTCCTTCACCATGACCAATCCCATTTCTAGATTCTTAACATGGTATCAGAGCCAAATGGGCTCTTGGTCATGGTGATTATTATGTATATTAGCTTGTTTGTGTGTTTGTTTGATTAAGCATTATTTTCAGCTTATTATGAAAAAAATTATGCACACTCATATTATCATTTGGATTTGCATTTGTGAGGATTTGAGAGAGATTTGGAGCTACCATTCTCAAGTTTGAGAGGAGATTTCCAACAAGGAGGTTGCATAGAAGCTGCCCAAGAGAGTTGCAAATGGGAGTTTTGCAACATGGAAAGCCTGCTCATCATCAAGGAAGCTGAAAATGGAGCTTTCAGCATTATGAAGGCTATGGAGTCTTCATCACCGTCAAGGAGAAGCTGCCAAGAGAAGATATGCTGTTGATTATGCCTCAAGAAGGTTGGTTTTGTGAAGTTTTGCCTCAAAGTTTTGTGTTTGAGCATGGAAAAATGCTCAATGTATAAGGGTTGCTTGATGGGATAGAAGAATCCCAAGGTTCTTTGCTTCCAAGCAAAGAGTGTAAGAGGTGCAATGCTTGTCTAAGAAGGGACAAGCGGTTATGGGCTTGGAAGAAGTCCATGGTTGAGCACATTGGAAAGAGTGATGCTCATGGTTTTGCTCATAGAAGATGGGCAATGTTTGGTGGAAGCTTTTGGACTTTTCACATTGGTTTGCACCTTGGTTTCTTGAGAGAAACCAAAATGAAAAGCACCCTTGAATGGATGCATGCATTGAAGGAAGAGCATGCTGATTTGGAGGCCATGATGGCCATGCCAATGGTCATGGAAAACCTCTACTTGGAGGTTTAAGGAGGCAAAGATCAAAAGTCTGCATGTTAAGGGCTAAATATTGAGCCATAGTAGCCACATTGATGGCTGTACAAACCTCATGAAGGGGGTTGATTGTTGAGGTAAGAGGTTGGAAACATATAAGTTGTGAAAGAGGAGATGGGTGCCTTTGATTAAGGATGGCATTTTTTTTGGAGTACACAAAAGGAAGCAAATTAGCCAACAATTAGTTTTGGGTGGCGAAGCAGCAGAGCTGAAAGGCGAGCAAACCCACAGCAGCATGTAGGAGGCAACCTATAGAGGAATGATTGCCATGATTACCATGATGAATCAACGCTGGAGAGAGATAGCCATGGCAGACTAGAGAAGAAATGTGGTGGCCAGCGCAGGAAGCAGCGTCAAAATCCACGACTAGAAAGAGGTATGTGAACAAAGAGGCAACGCCAGAAACTGCCATCACAATCACCAGCATCAGCAGAGTAGGCACTCCAAGCCAGAGGTTAGCAACTGTAAAATAGGATGAGAGAAAGCACTACAAGCTGCTTGTGGACGGTCAGGGTCGTCATGAGAGCTCAAAAGCAAGAGCTGTGGCGTATACAGATTTGAACATCAGAAGCAGAACTCCAGAAGGTAATCGTTACGCGGCGTTGTTGCGTTGAAGGCACCGAGGAAGAGCAGGTGTGCAGAATTCAACCTGGTACAGATGCCCGTCACCATAAGAATCCAAACGCAGCAAAGCAGAGTGCAGAAGGCTAAAGAAAGCAGCCGATAAGCAGAGAGCAGGAGGCCAAGGAAAGCAAAATAAAAAATAAAAAACAGTTTATTGCTGAACACACAACAGGTGGCAAAGCTGGTAAGAGGAAGCAGGCAGCCAAGGAGGGCGGTGAGAGGAAGGAAAACCAATCACCTCGACAGGCGTGCCTCACAGAGCGGACTGCAGCGCAGGTCCATAATGCCAAAAAGATAAGATTGTTTAAAATAAAAATAAATAAAAAAAAGCAAATCGTGGGTCCCAAAGGCACAGAGGTCCTAATTGGTTGCAGAGGAAAACGTTAAAGATTAAAATTTCAACTCCACCCTTATTAATTTGTAAGGGTGCATTCATACCTTTCAAAATGCAGCATCTATTTGTTCTCATAAGGTATCCATTTATATGTGTTCACACATGAATTCACTGCCCGGCTTCGGCCAAAAATGATTGTATTTTTTTCTCTCACTCATGAATGAGAAGGGTAATTGTACCCGAGCTTGAAGCTCAAAACGAGGATTTTTTTTTGTAATCATCCATGGTATGAGGGTCGCCCTGCCCGAGCTCACCTAGAAGCTCGAAATGGTAGTTGTGATGTGTGCAAGAGCGATGCACGTGTGAGGTGCATGCGCATGGGTTGGATCCCACCCGAACTTCCACGTTCAAATCGGACTCAGTGGTTCCGCTGTGAGCGATGAGTCGGCTCAAAATGGACTAGGTGTCTAAGATGGTAGACACGGGCACACATGTTTGGTTGATGGACACTCCAATGTATCATTGAGGGGGAGTGTTGAGAGGTAGCGATTGCGGTTGTGCAATGCTACATTGATATGGGTGATGGATAATGGGTGAGTTGTAGAACACCTCGATTAAGAGGGGGTGTTGAGAGATGTAATCGTGGTGTTGTGTGTATGTGGGAAAGCACCCTAGAGGTGCAAGATATTGTGTGTATGTGGGAAAGCACTCTAGAAGTGCAAGATATTGTGGTGAGATGGAATGCCACATGTAATATTGCATGGTGTGTGAGAGTTGACCAAAAGAAGAGGAAAAGGAGTTGCCACATGGATGATGATGTGTAAAGTGGGATAAGGCTAGAGAGCCTATATCATTGTATGGTTCATTGTGATATGCAATACAAGGGAGTTACTTCTCATTAGTTCACTTTTTAAGTGTTGAGCGCCCAACTTCAGCGAGTGTAAACACTTTCGTGGGCCAATATGTGGCATGTATATAAGTGACTTTAACTAATGAGAAAGGGACTTTCCCTTGAGTGTTGATGGAGAGTGTTCTCTTGCTCCTTGTTCTCTAGCTTTCTACACGATCCTCTTGCCGTCTTGGTAGCACTTGTGTTAGAGTGAGTGTGTGTGAGAGTCTTTCCCTATTTCTCTCATGGTCTTGCCATGTCTTGCTAGTGAGAGAGTGTGAGTGAATGATTATCTTCCACGGTGGAGCACTCTTACAACAATGAGGAGTCCCAAGCTCTACATAGACAAGTCTTGTGACAACGGGAGGTGGGTCTTCTCAAGTGTAAGCTTGCATTTGTGAGGTTACATTGTGAGGGGTATGGGTGTTGGCCTCTACATATACTGATACCAAACCTGGGGACTCCCAAATTAATTAGCTCCAAAGCACCTATCTACCCATAAGATCTCCTCTGACCTCTTGCTTACTCAACTCTAGACACCTCAACAACCTCAAATTGGGTCAACTGGTTCCTCCAATTGATGAGACTGATGAGATTAAGTTAGCTTTACCTCAATACTAATTTCCCAAACTTCAAACTAACACTCACAAATGTTCCACCTCCACAAACTCAATCAAAACAACACATATATAACATCATAACATAAAAAACTCGTGAAATCATATGAGACTCAAGCCCAAACCCTTTTGCATATTGATGAATCAGACTTGTCTCTATAACCCTGAGACATGAAGAGTTCAAATTAAAGACAAGAAACACAAATAAATTGGGGAAACCTTTGCAGGTAAAGCCCAACCACCGGGTCTTCAAGTTTGCATCCTCACCTTCATGGCTTCAATCTTCTCAAAAAATGCAATCACCATCTGAAGAGCCTTCTCTAACAGAAACAAATTCCTTCAAGTAGGAATCAAAGATGAATTAGGATCTGGATGCATCCAAGTTATAATAGAGTTTCACTCCTCATAGATCTTAGAAACTCAACTTCCTAAAAGATCCCTTGAACACCTTTTCTCACTCTGTTCAAGACATCCACACCTCCTCACACTTAATCCTTGCTCTCTCTGTGCATTCCCACTTCTGGGTGATCGCTTCTCTTTCTCCATTTGACTCTATCAAACTCAATCTCGAGACAATTTTATAGAGGTCTTCCCTCCTAATTGTCTCCCCTCGAGTGGTCCAAATGAGTCGAGAGACCTCCCTCTGCACACCATGATTCATCTTTCAATCAAAATTATTCAACCAACACATGAAGCAAATGCAAAACCAATCAGGCCCAGCCCTATGCTAGAACAACCCACTTATTTAGCACCTTTTTCACCACAACCACTTCAACAAACCTCAAATCTACCCTAGTTGAATCAACACTAAAAAACACAGAAACTTGAGAGAAACATCATCACAATCTCAATTCAACAAGTAGATAGCTCTAACCTTGAGCACTTGTTGATAACATCTTCCATAAAATTAGAGAACCAATATCCACAGATCTAATACAAGGCTTCCCACAACCCCACAAACCAATAATGAAAAGTTTAATTCTAAACAGACTCGTGTCTCTTAAATTTTGAACTCAAACAAAAAAATAGGAAGGAAATTTTATAGCAAAACCTCTATAGCAATGCTTTAAAACTTTCTCCTTCAAACCACGATAGCAAACTGAATGCTTTGGATGAAACCAAGTTCTGATAGAGATAAGTGAAGAGGATTTGGGCTTTCCTCCTACAACCTCAGCAACTCCTTTGTCTCACACCCACACCCTCTGCTTTGTTTCAAGCCACAGATACTCAAGAATGTTCATTTAGGTCTTAGCCTTCTTCTTATTTTCCAAGTCTCTCGAAAAAACCTACAGAACCTCTCGGGGTGTTCACTATATATATAAACCCTTTGTATCACATGCATTCAAGGCCTATTTTAAAAGCCCCTTATTTGTGTGAAATTTTCATGAATAAAACACACCCTTTTTCTATTCCACCTGTGAATACCCCTTTAAATGGTACCTTCTCTATGTCACAAATGTGTAAAAAAGGAATTTTAAAAACCCTATCAGTTAAACCCATGTGCTATGATTACATATTTATAGTGAACCCCCCAAGAAGAACCTCCACCTGCTGATTCAAGTCTCTGCCCGTCAATTCAATCCTGCTGTAAATCCCCCCATTTTTTTAATTTCCCTATTCCTCATCATTTTTTCTTTCTCTTCCCTATAGAGATGCATGCACACCCTTGAATTAGGAATTCTAAACTACTATTCTTTTCTCATAGTCCTTCTTGAGCTCTTCTTGCTGTAGGTGTTTGACCCAGATGGGTCTTTTTTCATACCCACCTGATCAAACACCTGCAAAACATCTTCAAACACCCTCATCACAGTCTTACATTTTTTAAAATTTTGTACAATCCATGCATAGCCATCAACTCTCTTCCCAATCCCTCAAGTTCACTCAAACTTGAACTCTTCATGTAGCTCCATATTCTTCCAGACTATGTGTACTTCCATCAAGTCATTCCATTTAAATCCTAAAGCCCATAATGCTCCTACATCATTGGCTTCATTAAGCACCCCTACAACATAATCTTGTGTCACTTTCCTCTATAAAGCACCATCAAAAACATCCTTATATGAACAAGATGATGATCTTCCAACATAGAGTCACAAGCTTTCCTACAACACTCTTTTCCTTGTAAAACAATAGCTACATAAACATCATCATTCTGCTGAGCACTCTTTAGGGCACCCACTCCTTGGTTTTTCTTCAAATACTGTATATCATGCAGGTCACAGCCTTCTTCAATCATATCTCCATAATCAACTAACTTAATCTCCACATTATCCACATCTAAGGACTTAGCAACATCTGCAACAACAATATCCCCATCATCCACAGAGATCTTGTGATAGCATTCCTCTTCTTGGACAATAGAGCTATCCATATCAACCATGTCTTGGACTTTCTTCAAACCCTCTACACCATGCAAGTCATAGATTTCTATGACATCATCACAGTAGCCACATGATGGATATCTTCATCACCTAGCTCCAAAGGCCTATCATTAACTGTAGCAACATCCTCATTATCTGTCAAAACAAATAAGATCAAGATCAACAAGAAAAGTATCAACAAAGTATAAAGGAGCCTCATTCATCTCAGCCTAATTACACACATCATCCTTAACAAACATTGAATTCCTTGTCATGTGTTGGACACATCCAGATTGTTCTACAATGGCAAATTTCTCCAACTCAATCTCTAAACTTGTGTTAGCTTTCTTAATATGCATCCCAGCATTCAACTCCACTGCTTCATGAATATCATGGCATGGGTCTTTCACCTCTACTATTAATAGACTTTGATCCAAGTCTATTTCTTGATTTGATCAATCTGAACGCTCTGTAACACAATCATTAAAGGTTATCTTCTCACTGGTGAAACCAATAGCCTCATTTGAAGATCTAGCAAAGTCAACACCATAGCCTACTCTCCTACTGGCCAAAACATTAGCTTCACTTTCTTCCTCAAGGGGTGCGTGCTTCCAAGAAGATTCACATGATCAAGCTGACCCTAGAGTTGCACTTGATTCCAACCAACTCTAAGAATATCAAACAACATAACAAGATTTAGAATTCCTACCTCATTACTACTTGATCAGTTAGCTTCTGAACCTCATGATGATGAAAACCCTCATGTATTCACATGATTCCACAAACCTGGGAGTTTCCACACAAATTCCTCTTTACACATGCATATCCATGGGCAAGGTTGCCAGTAGAGGCTTGTTTGCTTCCCTCTCCTTCTTTGCTTTCCTACTTCCTCAGCTTCTTTCTCCATTTCTAAGCTCTGCTACCCTCACAGCTTCAACAAATGTATTTGGATCTTTGAGCTCCACCTTCTCCTTAATACTCCCATGTAGCACACCAATAAAATTTGTCCTTCTTTAGAAAATCAGGGGGTTCTTGGTTTTCTTCCAGAGCTCTTAGAATCTTTCTCCAAATAGCTTCAAATTTGCCAACAAAAACTGACATTTCCTCATCATCCTCTCCCTAAATAACCGTGCTCATCACTCTCCACAAGTCATGAGGTGTATCTGCTTTCCCATATCTTCCTCTTATGGCTTCCTTCAATCTATTCCAACTTCCTCTTTTAGAATCTATGGCTTCATCCTAAAACCACTCCCCCTTGATGCCGTCTAACAACAAAGCCACCATCATTAGCTTATAAGCATCCTCATCCCTATTGGCTACTCAAAGACGCAAGCTCAATCCTCTTGAGAAATTGGTTGACATCCTCAGTCCTATGGCCTTTTAACACTTCATATCCAAAACTAGTCATGGTTCTTGGGTGGATTCCAGCCTTTAGATCAAATCCCTTAACAAGAACTCTCTAATCCTCACACTAGGGGAAACAAAACATGTGAGGGCTCTAGGTGTTGGCCTCTATAAAACGACCAAACACCACACAAGGGTAAGATATACTGATATTAGAGCTGGGGGCTCCCAAATCATCAGATCCAAAGCACCTTTCTACCCAGAAGATCTCCTCTAACCTTTTGGTAACTCAGCTAGACACCTCAACAACCTCAAACTGGTTCAATTGGTTCCTCCACAACTGATGCTAACTGAGTCAACTCTCACTCAACACTGATTTTCCAAACTTCCAACTAACACTAAAAAATGTTCCACCTCCACAAAATCAATCAAAAAAATACACATATAACACCATAGCATAAAAAACTCATGAAATTATATGAGACTCAAGCCCAAACCCTTTTGCATATTGATGAATTAGACTTGTCTCTACAACCTTCAGACATGAGGAGTTCAAATAAAGGAGAAGAAACAAAAATAAATTAGGGAGACCTTTGCAAGTAAAGCCCAACATCAGGTCTTCAAGTCTGCATCCTCATCTTCGTAGCTTCAATTTTCTCTAAAACTCCAGTCACCATTTGCAGCCTTCTTCAAACAAAAACAAATTCCTTCAAGCAACAATCACTGATGAATAAGGGTCTAGATGCATCCAAATTCTAATAGAGCGTCACTCCTCAGAGATCTTAGGGCAACTCAACTTCCTAAAAGATTCCTCGAACACATTTTCTCACTCTGCTTTGGACATCCACACCTCATCACACTTGATCCTTGCTCTTTCTCTGTGTTCTTGCTTCTGGGTCATCACTTCTCTTTTTCTATCCGACTCTGTCAGATTCAATCTCGGGAGACAATTGTATAGAGGTCTTCCCTCCTAATTGTTTCCCCTTTAGTGGTCCAAAGAATCAAGGGACCTCCCTCTCAGCACACCCCGTGACTCATCTTTCAATCAAAATTATTCAACCAACACATGAAATGGACACAAAACTAGTAAGGATGCTAGAACAACCACTTGTGTAGCACCTATTTTAGCACAACCACTTCAACTAATCTACCCTAGCTGAATCAACACTCAAAAACATGGAAACTTGTACCATAATTACAATCTCATCACAAGTAGATAGCTCCAACATTTATAGCAATTGATATCATCTTCCATAGACTTCCAGAAAACATCCACACAGATCTAATATGAGGTTTCCCACAAACCCACAAACTAATCTCGTAGCTATGGTTGAGATATAACAAAAAGCTCAATTCTAAACAGACTCATCTCTCTAGGATTTTGAACTTAAAGAGAAACATAGAAAGGATATTTTATAGCAAAACCATTGCAACAACTCTTCAAACTTGCTCCTTCAAACCACTAAAGTAGACTGAATGCATTGCATGAAAAAACATTTTGATGGAAATGATTGAAGAGGATATGGGCTTGCCTCCTGCAACCTCAAAAAGTCCTCTGTCGTCTAACACCCATACCCTCTATTTTGGTTCAAGCCACCATCCTTTCTAAGTCTCAAAAAAACTGGCAAAACCTCCACCTGCTGAGTTAGGTCTCTGCCCTTCAATTCAATCTTGCACAAATCCCCTGATTTTTTCAATTTCCCTATTCCTTGTTGTTTTTTCCTTCTCCCCCCTAACTACAGAGATGCATGCACACCCCTGTCTTGTAAATTATTATGTAGAAATGTATGCTTTACATTCATTTCAAAACTATTTTTCTTTTCTCATAATCCTTCTTGAGCTCTCCACGACTCATGATAACTCCCAAGTGGAAAGGCATTCTATACATGGATACTAGGTGCACATGGCAATGCATCATCACTATATGCATGATCAACCGTAGTTCATCTCCATCACCATCCCACATAGGTTCATTCATCTCTCATGGTCCCTTACATCATGAGCATCCTATAATCATCTAAGGCCACCCCCTCTTAGACTCAAACCCCTAATAGACCTCTGATGACATGTGAACAGGGTCATGGGATGCTAGATGCATATGATCATGTATCATCAAAAGGATGGTGAAAACATTCGAGATTGCTTTAATAGGGTCAAATATCTCCACTCCTATTGTAGCGCCAAAGACAAGTTCTTTGATAAAAGGCTAATTGGGAGATTTCTGGAAGTCCTAGATGACATACCCTTACACAATTATTTATATGCCTTCGCCCATACCTCCTTCGAGCAATGTTGTAGGAGTGCTATGGACTTCGAGAATAACTTTAAGGGAATTTGGTATAATAAGATAATTAAGAGGAGAAAAAACATCAAAAATTAACTAGAGACTGCTTTGATACCAGCTCCACTAGGGTACATCTAAAGCCTCATTCAAGATCACCAGCACCAGATCTGAAGGAAAAAGCAAGGAGTCCACCTCGAGACAACAGGTTAAGCAACTGGCCTCTACATTAATGCAACAAATGACCTAACATTGGAGAACCGGTCGGGATTAGCTTGGTCAACCCTATCTCTACCCCCTAAGAGGGTGCCATTATGGTACTTGATTTGTTGAGCTAACCATAATAGCACGGAGTGTCCACATTTGTGACCCCATCCCACCCTCTATTACAAATATTGCCAAAGATGGGGCAATCATGAAATCACAAATTGCTATTAGTAAAGGGCTACTCGAGATCGAGCCCTACTTCAAGCCTTGATAGCAAACCCAAGGTAGCCAACTGGTCTTGCCAGGACCTACGCTTCACAACGTACCTCTAGAGTTTTAACCTAATCTTATCCTTAATCTTACTTACTTATCCTTAATTGATTGTATAGATTATAATCCAATCAATTTTTCTTAGGGTCTTTTACATAGAAAGATGGTCATTTTAAAGTCACTAGTTCAGTTCTCATATTTGGGCCTTATCCTATATCAAGCCTATATCGAGAATCCTTCTAAGGAACTTTTGGTCTTTCTTAATCCCTACTTTTCTTGTTCCTAATTTGAATCCCAGTCCTTATTCACCAAGAATCATTCAACTTTGTTTCTTCAATAAGGAGCAAATGAAGGCTGTCCAGAAAGTAGAGGAGGTTGCGCTTAGTAAAAGCAAAGATAGGATCATTACCCGATACTGCTCCATGAATGGGCTGTCCCATATATTGAGATGGTACTTGAGGTATGGAAGTGATAATGATTCAATCAACACATGAAATGGACACAAAACCAATCAGGCCTAGCCCTATGCTAGAATAACCCACTTATTTAGCATGTGTTTCAGCACAACCACCACTTCAACAAACCTCAAATCTACCCTATTTGAATCAACACTCAAAAACACAGAAACCTGAGAGTAACATCATCACAATCTCACTTCATAATAAGTAGATAGCTCCAACCTTCAATGATTGATAACATCTTCCATAGACTTACAAGAAAACATCCACACAAGTCTAATACCACATTTCCCACAAACACATAAACCAATCTCCCAACTATGGTTGAGATATAGCAAAAAGCTCAATTCCAAATAGACTCATCTCTCCAAGATTTTGAACTCAAATAGAAACATAAAAAGAATCTTTTAGAGCAAACCTCCGCATAACAACTCTTCAAACTTGCCCCTTCAAACCTCGACAATAGACTTAATGATTTGGATGAAACCAAGTTCTGATAGAGATAAGTGAGGAGGATCTGTGTTTGATGCTAGCAATCATAGGTTCAACCATGGAGCTATGGAGGATGAAATCTCTCCATGGTCGAGGAGGAAGAAGAAGAAGAGAGAAAAGAGAGAGCAAGTTGGGCCCAACACAAGGTGATTGTATTATCAATGAATGAGAGCGAGATATGAATGAACCACCAAGTACAATACCCTTTTATAGGCATTAAACCATATCTTTTGACTCTAACTAAGAGGTTGTTCACTACGTAGCATTATACAAGTTGTATAATGGATTTAGTATGAATAACATGAGATATTCATCATTTTCTTGTTTAATTAGACAAATAACTTTTTTTTCTTTTCGATCGATAACACTATTGATCAATAATATATCAATTGAAAAACTGGTATTATAAGCCACCAAAATCTTATTAGATCGATTATCTTTTTAACGGCTTAGTGAGAGAGTGATTATTAGAGAGTACTTAGAGAGTGATTTGATAGCGCTTTGTAGGTTTAGGGTGATTAGTGTACACATGGAGCCCAGAGAACTGGGCTAGACATTAATAGGATTTCAAGCTTGCATCCATATGATGAGTAGTTGACTATGTATTTACAAGTAACATGGATATATTGTACATCTCAGACTTGTATCTCAAAGATTCTATCTGAATTTTCTCGAATATTAATAGCAATGTTAGTGCAAATTGTCTCAAAAATTTAAGTGTAACTATTGTGACTATCTTTAAATTGTCTCAAATACTCAAGTGTGCCTAGTGTGACTATACTAAATTTGCTTGAATATTAATGGCAATGCTAGTGTAAATTTTCTCAAAAATTCAAGTGTGACTACTGTGACTATGCGTCTTTAAATTTTCTTGAATATTCAATTATTTATCTACATATGATTGTCTTGAAATTGTATGCATATTAATTGCTTATTTTAATATGTTTTTTTGTTAAATATAATAAAATTAATTATAATTATTTGTTAATACAGATTAACCAAACGACTGAAGTAGGTTGAGGGAATAGATCATGCAGAGTCCCAATGCATACTATAAGAGGAGACTCATCGATTTGGTGAGCAAGATCTGTCACAATTCTTTGAGTACATCCCAAATGAAGAAGGTTTGAAGGGAGATCCCGTAGCACTTAAGGACGTGAAGAAGCTATGTCCATTACACTTTGTACGTGACACTTTGTTTCGGATAAGTGGTCAAGCAAAGGAGGGGTCCCCCGCTGAAACTCTGTAATCTTCAACATGTGGGATTGACCAAGGTCTTACTTCTAAGGTTTATACAGAAAGAGAGAGCAATGCCAAACAACAATAAAATGGTATTATGTTTCATTCAATCCGAGATATCCTAAAGAGATGAGTATATTGGACCTCTCGTCCAAAGAATGCAGGAATTGGTCTAGGTAGACACCACACTTGATTGAACCATTAAATTTCAATTTGAAGCCTTGTAAAGCGTGCCAAAATAGGTTACTTTGGACTACGTATGCCAATTCAATTTGAATGCAATCAGTTTGATTTTCTACATCAAAAGTGAAGTTTGTTGAGTACTTTCGAGTATTTGGAAAACTTATAAGAGTGTGGTTGAGCTAAGGAAGGCTCGTTTATAGATTTGGACGTGTGCCAAAAAGGTTCATTTGCACATTGAGCAAGTATCTCGGATGCTATACTCATACATGTACATGATGCTGAGAATCCCAAGGATGCATGGGATACATTGGTAAAGCTATTTGATACAGACACTAGTGCTCGTAAGCCTCAGTTTGAGACAACAGATTCATAATGTGAAGCAGAAACGAAGGAGTATCCATGATTATGTTCAAGAGATAAAGAAGTATGCAGATGCATTGGCGACTATCAATGACCCCATGCCTGATGAATGATTTGGTAGACATTACCTTGTGTGGTCTTGGCAAGGAGTATAAGTCTTTTGATACATCTGGAGTACAAGTTTACTAGATTTTGATGAGTTGGTTTCACTCTTGCTTGTTGTCGAGGAAATCCAACTCAGTGACTCTTTTCATGATGCATCTACTAGCCATGATGATAATGGCAGAAATCAAGCTTTCTATTCACAAAGGGGATTTAGAGGCAGGGGGAGATTTGCATCACGTGACCGTGGTAATGGTCGTGGATGGCAGGACAAGTCACCACAACAGAATTTTCAGCCTGCATATGGTGCCAGAGGTGGTCGTGGATATACACCTCAGAGAGGCAGAGGTAATCCTCGTGGTAGAGGACGTTGGGGCAAGGCCAACAAACATCTATGCAAAATGTGGAATGCCATTACTGTGGGAAATTTGGTCATATGGCATGTGATTGTTTCTGCAAACAAAATGATTTAAGAGGGGGTAGAGCACAACATGATGGACATTATGTACAACATGGTGGAAATTATGCAAATGGTGTAAATTTTGCATCAAGCGACTCTCGACGAGGAGATTTTGAATTTTGGAGCCGAGCTGCTCTATGTACATATTGTAACTTTTATATAAATAAAGAAATGTTTTTCGGAGAAAAATTCCGTGTTGTATAAGTGATTGTTTATGGACGATCTGATAAAGAAAAATCTGTTATCAGACATATGTCATAGATCTCCAATAAGATCATTTTCTTGTTTAAGAAATTATTTTCCGAACTTCTTAAGTCTTAGGATCTCGTGAATGATATCAAAATAAAAATTCAATAATATATAAATTTTTGACAGAATCATGAGACGAGGAAACCGTGGCCGTCAGCCAGACCCTCTCTCTGAAGATGACGAGCTTGACCCTGATGTTCGCAAGGCTCTTCATCATAGGACTCAGCCACCAGGACCCTTCAAAGGAGAAGGGGAGAACCTGGGCGAGGCTGTGGAGAAATGGGTGGAAGCCATGGAAGAATATTTTGATGTCACAGGCTACAATGAGTGGAGGAAAATGGGTCTTGCCCAGCTGAAAATAGTGGAAACAGCTAGGGTAGCATGGAGGAACCACTGTGACACCAACCCTTCCAAGCCTAGGGAAGTACTTCAAACTTTCCACCCTCGAAGAGGTAGCAAGGCCCGAATCAGAATCAAGATGCAGGAAGATTCCAAAGTGAAGCTAGACGCTTCCCCCAGAATACTTTCTCAGGAGCCCCCCCTCTCTCAAGAAATCAGAAGGATGAACTGAGAAGTGAAAACCGGTGTTTTGGATGCCAAGGTTTTGGTCACCAATTGAAAGACTGCCTGACTCCTGCCATGTCAAGGGTACAGGGAAGTCAAGGACCCTGAATTCAGAGACCAACCCCTTCATACCAGTCTAATCCGTCTTACCCAAGCCAGGGTAACCCCAGAAGAACTCCGACTCAGCCATCTGCCTCTTTCCAGAGTAACCTGAGAACTCCTTCCCAGAACTGGGGCAACCAAATATAAAGAGTTCCATCTCAGACCGCAACAGCCAGAGCAGTCACAATTTCAGATGTAGTAGAAGAGGAAAGAGGGCAGATCTTTGCTGCAATTGAAAATCAAGGACCTAACCGTCAGTTCTCAGTCATCCATACTGCAACAGAATATCAGGGTAAGCCTTTTAACCTTTTGATTGATTCAGGAAGTTCTCATTCATTCATTTCCCTTGGATGCTTGCGTAAGCTAGTCTTAGAACAAAAATCAGGGAAATCTATGCAAGTTGAATTGGCCAGTGGGGAGACTCTTTTCACTCACCATGAGACAGATCTTATCCAGTTCAATCTAGATGGTAATGTAATCGACTCTCAATTCAAAGTCTTACCTCTGGGAGTTTTTGACGGGATCCTTGGAATGGATTGGCTCCACAAAAATCAAGCTGACATACATTGTCACAACGGAACCATTTCCTTCCATAACCTTCACGGGAACAAAGTTCAAGGAACTGGAGTTTTCGGATCCCCAGACTTTCAGGTAGTAAAAGCTTCCAGGTTGCTGAAAGGACTTAGGAAGAAGCAGCAAATTTATGTTGTCAAAATGAACCCAGTCGACTCAAAGCGTAAGGCTAAAGAACCAGAAGGTTAAATGAATTTGAAGATTTATTCCTAGCAGAATTAACAGAAATGTCTCCAATTCGGGAAGTAGATCATGTGATAGAATTAACCCCTAGAGCTCAGCCCCAGTAGCCCTACGCACGCACAAAATGCCAGTTCCTGAAGCCATCAAACTCAAGGAACAACTTAGACAGCTGTTAGAACACTGGGTTTGTAAGACCCAGTGTTTCACCTTGGGGTGCGCCAGTTCTCTTTTAGAAAAAGAAAGATGGAACACTTAGACTCTGTGTGGACTGCAGAGGTCTAAATCAGCTAAGTATCCTATCCCAAGAATTGATGAGCTTTTGGACAGGCTAAATGGAGCCCAAATCTTCACAAAGATAGATCTCAAATCTCGGTATTACCAGATGAGGATCAATGATCAAGATATACCGAAAACAGCCATCAATACTCGCTATGGGCATTATGAATTTATTGTCATGCCGTTCGGATTAACTAATGCCCCAGCTACATTCAATCCCCTATAATGCAGGACATCCTCAGAGAATACTTGGATGATTTTGTTCTAGTTTTCTTTGATGACATTCTGATTTACTCAAAGAATGCAGCTGACCATGAGACTCATGTTCGAAAAGTCCTTGAGATTTTAAGGAAGCACCAACTCTTTGCCAAAAAGAGCAAATGCACTTTCTCTACTGACCACGCTGAATACTTGGGCTTTCTGGTATCCAAAGATGGAATTTCTTCAGATTTCGCAAAAGTCCAAGCAATCACACAAATTGGCCTGAACCAAAGACAATGAAAGAATTCAGAGGATTCTTGGGATTGACTGGTTGGTATAGAATTTTTATACCAAAGTATGCTCTCATAGCTTCCCCCCTTACTAACCTTCTCAAAAAGAATACCCCATTTCAGTGGTCTGCCACAGTGCTTTTAATAAGCTGAAGACCGCCTTGGTAACCAGCCTCGTTCTGAAGCTGCCAGATTTCTCTCTACCCTTTGAGGTAGTAATAGCTGATGCAAGTGGTTTTGCCTTGGGAGGTGCACTCATGTAGGAAGGTCATGCAGTGGCCTATGAATCCCGAGAAAGCTCTGAATGCATGAGAGGAATTATGCTGTCCCCCACAACCTAGAATTACTTTCAGTAGTCTATGCCTTAAATGTGGAGACATTACCTAATGGGAAAAAGATTCACTTTGATGACAGATCATCAGAGCTTAAAGTGGATCTTTACTCAGAAGGACCTTAACATGCGCCCAAGAAGGTGGATGCAGACCCTGCAGGAATTTGATTTTGAAATCAAGTACCGCCCAGGCAAAGAAAATGTGGTAACAGATGCCCTTAGCAGAAAAGCCTCCTTGCTTGAAATTACTGTAGTATCAAATCCTTTGATTATTGAAGCAAGAGAGAAGATCATGCAGGATAGATTCTTTGGCCCTATTGCTACCCTACTTATGCAGGAAAGCAAAACTCCACAGGAGTTGAACAGAGTTCAAGAATACAGCCTGGATGATGGCATTATGTATTATAATCGCACGCTATAATGATGAGGGACCCAAGGATCAAATTCCAAATGAAGCCCATGATAGCCTTATAGTAGGACATCCAGGTTTCATCAAAACCTATATGTCTGTAAAGAAAAGCTTCTTTTGGCAGCCTGGTCTAAAAAAGGATGTATTGAATCATGTACGTCAATGTCTGACATGCCAAAAAGTGAAAGCTGAAAGAGTAAAAATGCCTGGGAAGTTACATCCATAGACATTCCCCAGATGAAGTGGAAATGTATCAGTATGGACTTTATTACTGGATTACCTTCAATGCAATCAGGTTACAACTCCATTTTTGTGATAGTTGACAGACTAACCAAAGTTGCCCATCTGATCCCAGTAAAAGAAACCTACACTGCAGTGGATGTGGCCAGAGAGTTCCTTAAAGAAATCTTCAGATTACATGGCCTACCCAGGAGAATAGTAAGTGATCGAGATCCCAAGTTTACTTCAAGGTTCTGGACTACATTTTTCGAAGCAGTGGGAACTTTCTTGGATCTCAGCACAGCTTATCACCCTGAGACCGATGGTCAAACTGAATGGATAAACCAAGTAATCGAAGATATACTTTGGTCATGCTGTGTGGCAAGGAACCCAAGAAGTGGCTAAGCTATGTGCACCTAGTCGAGTTCGCCTACAATGCTTCTTATCACCGAAGTATTGGGATGAGCCCTTTCAAAGCTTTGTATGGACAAGATTGCTTAACTCCATTAACTTGGTCCCCGACCCATTGATTAGGGTCGAGATGTCTAGACAGATGCTTGACGACATGGAGCAGTAGATGCAGGCAATTCGTAAAGATATAAAAGCTGCCCAGGATAGACAAAAGCAATATGCAGATAAGAAGAGGACAGACAGAGAATTCAAAGAAGCAGATATGTTCTTCATTCGAGTACAGCCCAAAAGAAGTTGTTTATCTCTTGGGAAGTACAAGTTATCCCCCAGATATTGTGGGCCATATCTGATTACAAAGAAAGTAGGTGACTTAGCCTACGAGCTTGTTCTGCCTCCTTATCTCAAAGTTCATAATGTATTTCATGTAAGCCTTCTAAAGAAATATGTGCCAAGCCCAAATCATGTACTTGATGATGAAATCCTAACCTCTTCAACCCAAGGGCAGATGGAACTCCAACCTGAAGAAATTCTTGATGTTCGAGAAAAGATTCTCAGGAACAGAATTCTCAAAAAATTATCGGGTAAAATGGAAGTTCTATCCTTTTGAAGATGCCACCTGGGAGAATGAAACCGATCTGTTGCGGGATTACCCCCAGTTTGCGAGATGAGGACATCTCACGTTTTTCAACTCGAAGAGAATGTAAGATTTCTCCCTAGCCTCTTAAGATGTCCAACATCTTCAATTGTAATCAAATCCCTCTTCAGAAATATAAAAGATCTTGTTTCTATCAGTTTTGGCCTAGAGAGAGAAAATATTCTAGAGAGAGAGTATTCAGATTTTAAATATTTTTAGATGGAAAAATTTCTCATCTTATTAAAATAAGTTCCCCTAAAACAGAAGCTCAAAAAGATTTTCAGAAGGTGCATTAGAAATTAAGTATAATCTGTTCAAGAGGCATTATTCTGAGGGTCAAGATTTTTTTCAAATTTTAAATTAAGGTTCCTATGGGCCAATAAGATTCATTCAAATGTAGGGAGGAGATAAATAGAAGAATAAAATGAAAATCCACCTAAAATGAGTAAATACTCACATAAGATGAAGAGTAGATAAGGACAAGGTTAATAGTTCAAAAAGAGAGATATTTAGATGAAATGATGCATTTTTGACACCTCAGTATGGGGGAATTCCCCTCATGAAGGAGGTGCCTATTTCACATGCTTGAATGAGTTTGAAACTCCCAAATAATGAGATATTTTTATCTCTCCCGTTTCAACTAGATCCAAAAAGTGAGCAAAACTGACCCAGAAATGGTCAAAAGTGATCTCGAAAATTCTAGAATCAGTTGGCTTGGTTAGAAGCTCACTTTTTCCTATAAATAGAAGCCTTCTCCTTTGTTGAAACTCAATAGTGTTTTGCACTGTTACCCTGCCTCTCCCAAGTGCCAAAAATTTTGAATTTTACTCATAATTCATTAGTTTTTGACCTTCCCTCTTCTAAGGTGGCCACTCTTGTTTCAAACAAGAGTAGAACCCTCAAACCATCAAGCCAAAGGAAAGCTCTTAAATTATCAATATAAGTTGGAGATTCTTCTCTTTTCTATTTCTTTTATGATTTTTGTCTTCTCTAAATTGAATGGATGTTATGCCTCATTGAAAAAAGGCATTCCCCTCTCTTTTTTAGTAAATCCAACCATTCTTTATCCTAGATGATTGATTATTGGATGAAATCAAGTTTTTCATAACTTTCTCTTAAATAAGTAGAAAATGTTTACACTAGAATGATTTAAATACTCTTGGTGAACTTCTAATTAATTTTAGTGAGTTAAAAATTAAAAAATGGTCAGCCATACAAAGGAGGTATGGTGAAATTTTATGAAATAAATTTCATCTTTTATTAATCAAAAAGAGTAATCCCCATCGTTAGAGCATTCTAAAAGTGTCATTTTCATTCATGCATAGAAAGATGCATATTGATTAATTTTTATAAAAGAATGATTTTCAATAGAATTAAATTCTATGAAAGATACTTATTGATAATTTTTTATTATGAAAGTGTTACTTTCTTCATTATGGATTTTTATGCATAAAATAATGCATAAAGGTATATTTTTTTATTACAAAAGAGTTACTTTCATCATATTGATTTTTATGCATAAAAGTATGCATAACAGAATATTCTTTATTATAAAAGTGTTACTTTTATCATTACTGATTTCTATGCATAAAAGAATATTTTTTTATTATAAAAGTGTTACTTTTATCATTAATGATTTTTATGCATAAATGGGTGCATAAAAGATATTTTTATATTAAAAGTGTGATTTTCATCATAAATGATTTTTATGCATAAATATATGCATAAAAGATATTTTTTTATATTGAAAGTGTTATTTTCATCATAAACGATTTTTATGCATAAATATATGCAAAAAAGATATTTTTTATATTAAAAGTGTGATTTTCATCATAAATGATTTTTACACATAAACTTATGCAAAAAAGATATTTTTTATATTAAAAGTGTGATTTTTCTCATAAATGATTTTTATGCATAAACTTATGCATAAAAGATATTTTTTATGTTAAAAGTGTGATTTTCATCATAAATGATTTTTATGCATAAATATATGCATAAAAGATATTTTTTTATATTAAAAGTGTGATTTTGATAATAAATGATTTTTATGCATAAACATATGCATAAAATATATATTTTTTATATTAAAAGTGTGATTTTCATCATAAATGATTTTTATGCATAAACATATGCATAAAAGATAATTTTTATAATAAAAGTGTGATTTTCATCATAAATGCTTTTTTGCATAAACATATGCATAAAAGATATTTTTTATATTAAAAGTGTGATTTTCATCATAAATGATTTTTATGCATAAATATATGCATAAAAGATATTTTTTTAATTAAAAGTGTGATTTTTATCATAAATGATTTTTATGCATAAAAGATATTTTTTTTATATTAAAAGTGTGATTTTCATCATAAATGATTTTTATGCATAAACATATGCATAAAAGATATTTTTTTAATATTAAAAGTGTGATTTTCATCATAAATGGTTTTTATGCATAAACATATGCATAAAAGATATTTTTTTATATTAAAAGTGTGATTTTCATCATAAATGATTTTTATGCATAAACATATGCATAAAAGATATTTTTTTATATTAAGTGTGATTTTCATCATAAATGATTTTTATGCATAAATATTTGCATAAAAGTTATTTTTTTGTATTAAAAAGAGTGATTTTTATCATAAATATTTTTTATGATGATAAAAGTGCGACTTTCATCAGAATTATATTTTATGCATAAATAGATGCATATAGAATGATTATATTTAAATAAGGGTTCTCATAATCCTCTGTTTAATTTTCACAAAAATTAGAAAAATGAATAAGTAGATAATCTGTGAGAAGAAATGCTACCGTTTCATATTCACTAAGATGGTAATGAGAAAATTCAATTAAACTATCAAAGTCTGAGATCGAGATAAATGAGTATTTTATTCTTCATAAGAAATTCATGTTTTAGAAATTTGTAAGCAAATATTCGTCGAACGAAATTTAGAAAAAGAGAAATTGAAATAGTACCTGTTGAGAAAGATAGTTTAGGAAGAACCTTTCCAGACCCAAACTCTGATTCAAAATATTGACCAAGACCTAATTCCTTCGTCAATGTGACGATGTGCTGAGTTCAGGAAAAATGCACTCAAAACACCCACCGAATTCGAAACTAAGTTAAGACCTTTGATTTTGATCTGAGGATCAAGTTAACAGAACTTGAGGAATTCTATCTGGAATTCAGACCTGGACCTAGAAGTATTGGGATACATATTTAAGACTTATGCATGGTATTCAATCAAAATCAAAACTGAAAACTTGCATAGAAACCCTGTTTTCTTAAAGGACCGTCTTACGCGAGAATGCTAGAGAAAGCATTTGGCATATATGTTTATCTAAGGGAAGTTCGGTTGCAACAGCTGGCGGGGAGTGTTCGAGGGACAGCTCACGTGGCAAAAACCTGCCCAGGTCTTGACCAGCTTGGGTATGGTGAAAAATGGTGTGGTTCCGGTACGATGGGTGAGGGCCGACGAAGTTGTCCCTGAGTGAGGTACCACGACACCTAAGGAGGACCCTGGAGGGTTCTGACCAGGCGATGCATGGGCTCGCAGTGCTTAGGACACCCATACGTATGTCGAGGAAGATATATATATGTATGTTGACGAAATGATTAATGTAATCTGTTACTGGATCTTGTTGCTGACCAGCTGGTCCCAACGGAGAGTCCAGAGTGGTACTGTTTTTGTGAAACAAGGGATTGAATGGAAATTTTGAGTTATGAAACCTGTGATCATATCTGTTTTTCAATGGATTTTTTTTATATATTAAAGTTTTAATAAGGAGGAGTGTGTGCGTATCTGTTTTCTAAAGCTAAAGTTAAGAAAGGCATTTCAATTATGGGTGGGTGAGTACTTGTTTGGTTCTACCGATTCCAGTGGTAGGGTGGTGGCTAACCCATGGGCCGGATGGGGTAGGCTGGAATCAGTGGAGTTATAATAATCAAACTGAAAAATCTTAGGATTATGCTAGGATTCGAGTAGCTAGTTAATTCCCTGATAAATTTCTCAAATGAGTGGATCAACGGCTGTGCCTGATCTTGATTAGGAAAAAAGCGATGAATCTACTCAGATGATCAAATTATATCAGTGATAGTTTCCTGCTATCTGGTTTATTCAGGTGAAGGATAGTTTAGAGGATAGTTTAGAATTGATCTCGTTAGAAAAACTCATTAAGAAAATTTAAAAAGGTGGAATCGTCCCCGCTTTCTAGGCATGGGAAATTTTCCCGGTTTCGGTTTTCGGAGTGACCACTAGCCCAGTCTCGTGCCCGGACATTCGTGGGCGAGGCCCCGAGTGAGAAACCTTGCCCCTTTCATGAGAGGGCTGCTTCCGCTCTGTCAGCTACCGGGAGTCCGCCGATGCGCGGAGGGGGCAGAGAGATCTCACAGTTGGTATCAGAGTGAAGTTGAAAGCTAATAAGGATAAACAAATCCATATCAGAAATCGATGATAAAAACTCAAGAAAAGCATTTTTCATAATGTATTTTCATTCCGTAAGCTTCTTTAATGAAGAATTTTTAATCAAAGAAGTTATTTTTATAGATGGAAGTTCCCTATTTATCTGGTATTCCCGACCTCACCCAGTCTCAAGATATGACTTCGTTCGCCTTCGAACATCTCATTTCTTCCGCTGCTTCAACTCGAACAAGCCGAGCTAGACTCGCACGCCATTTCAAGGATTTATATTTTCCTAACCTAGTGGAGAGACCACAGCATAAAAGGGTTGCAGGGCAGCATGTCCACACCTCTTGTGATCGCCGTGCAATGCTGTGGCAGAACCTCTCATTGGCTATGATTCTGTTAAAGCTGAAAATGGTGCGTGGCATCATTCTATGTCATTCGACGCCTCAAAATTTCAAACTTTTATGCCAAGCCTACAGACTCCTTAGTTGTTTTATTCCTAAGGAGAAAATAATAACTCCCTTGTTTGTAAGTGAATGTTTGTATCAGGGAATGGCTAGAACCCAGTACCGTCGTCTTATGCGACTCCCGAGGAGATTTTGAATTTTGGAGCCGAGCTGCTCTATGTACATATTGCAACTTTTATATAAATAAAGAAATGTTTTTCAGAGAAAAATTCCCTGTTGTATAAGTGATTGTTTATAGACGATCTGATAAAGAAAAATCTATTATCGGACATATGTCATAGATCTCCAATAAAATCATTTTCTTGTTTAAGAAATTGTTTTCCGAACTTCTTAAGTCTTAGGATCTCGTGAATGATATCAAAATAAAAATTCAATAATATATAAATTTTTGGCAGAATCATGAGACAAGGAAACCGTGGCCGTCAGCCAGACCCTCTCTCAGAAGATGACAAGCTTGATCCTAATGTTCGCAAGGCTCTTCATAGGACTCAGCCAGGACCCTTCAAAGAAGAAGGGGAGAACCTGGGCGAGGCTGTGGAGAAATGGGTGGAAGCCATGGAAGAATATTTTGATGTCACAAGCTACAATGAGCGGAGCAAAATGGCTCTTGCCCGGTAGCGACTAAGGATAAGGTTAATAGTTAAAAAAGAGAGATATTTAGATGAAATGATGCTCTTCTACTCAAATACTCACCACCTCTAGATGAACACCTCTAGATGAAGAACAACTCATGGCCAGGTTCATTCAGGGAATGAACGAACCCTTGGACACATTGGTCAAAAATGCCAAGCCAGTGTCCATGGCTGAAGCAATAAGAATGGCAAAGGATTTTGCCAAAGCCTTTGTAGTAAAGGTCCCGCCAAAGCCTGCAGCCTCTAACTTTAAAAAGATTCCAAGCCCAGGGAAGTACTTCAAACTTTCCAGCCTCGAAGAGGCAGCAAGGCCCGAATCAGAATCAGGATGCACGAAGATTCCGAAGTGAAGGAAGACCCTTCCCCCAGAATACTTTCTCAGGAGCCCCCCCTCTTTCAAGAATCAGAAGGATGAACCCAGAAGTGAAAACCGGTGTTTTGGATGCCAAGGTTTTGATCACCAACTGAAAGACTGCCCGACTTCTGCCATGTCAAGGGGACAGGGAAGTCAAGGACCCCAAATTCAGAGACCAACCGCTTCATACCAATCTAATCAAGGTCCGTCTTGCCAAGCCAGGGTAACCCTAGAAGAATTCCAGCTCAGCCATCTGCCTCTTTCCAGAGTAACCTCAGAACTCCTTCCTAGAACTGGGCAACCAAAGAGAAAGAGTTCCACCTCAGACCGCAACAGCCAAAGCAGTCAGAATTTTAGATGTAGTAGAAGAGGAAAGATGGCAGATCTTTGCTGCAATTGAAAACCAAGGACCTAACCCCGTCAGTTCTCAGTCATCCATATTCCAGCAGAATATCAAGGTAAGCCTTGTAAGCTTTTGATTGATTCAGGCAGTTCTCATTCATTCGTTTCCCCTGGATGCTTGCGTAAGCTAGTCTTAGAACAAAAATCGGGGAAACCTATGCAAGTTGAATTGGCCAGTGGGAAGAATCTTTTCACTCACCATGAGACAGATCTTATCCAGTTCAATCTAGATGGTAATGTAACCAACTGTCAGTTCAAAGTCTTACCTCTAGAAGTTTTTGATGGGATCCTTGGAATGGATTGGCTCCACAAAAATCAAGCTGACATACATTGTCACAATGGAACAATTTCCTTCCATGACCTTCACGGGAACAAAGTTCAAGGAACTGGAGTTTCTGGATCCCCAGACCTTCAGTTAGTAAAAGCTTCCAGGTTGCTGAAAGGACTTAGGAAGAAGCAGCAAATTTATGTTGTCAAAATGAACCCAGTAGACTCAAAGCTTAAGGCTAAAGAACCAGAATGGTTAAATGAATTTGATGATTTATTCCTAGCAGAATTAACAGAGATGTCTCCAATTCGGGAAGTAGATCATGTGATAGCATTAACCCCGGAGCTCAGCCAGTAGCCCTACGCACACACAAAATGTCAGTTCCTGAAGCCATCAACCTCAAGGAACGGCTTAGACAGCTGTAAGAACAAGGGTTTGTAAGACCCAGTGTTTCACCTTGGGGTGGGCCAGTTCTCTTTTAGAAAAAGAAAGATGGAATGCTTAGACTAAATCAGCTGACAATTAAGAATAAGTATCCTATCCCAAGAATTGATGAGCTTTTGGACAGGCTAAATGGAGCCCAGATCTTCACAAAGATAGATCTCAAATCCCGGTATTACCAGATGAGGATCAATGATCAAGATATACCAAAAACAGCCAATCAATACTCGCTATGGGCATTATGAATTTACTATCATGTAGTTCGGATTAACTAATGCCCTAGCTACATTCAATCGCCTAATGCAGGACATCCTCAGAGAATACTTGGATGATTTTGTTCTAGTTCTCTTTGATGACATTTTGATTTACTCAAAGAATGCAGCTGACCATGAGACTCATGTCCGAAAAGTCCTTGAGATTTTAAGGAAGCACCAACTCTTTGCCAACAAGAGCAAATGCACTTTCTCTACCGACCACGCTGAATACTTAGGCTTTCTGGTATCCAAAGATGGAATTTCTCCAGATTCCGCAAAAGTCCAAGCAATCATAGATTTACTCAAAGAATGCAGCTGACCATGAGACTCATGAGACTCATGTCCGAAAAGTCCTTGAGATTTTAAGGAAGCACCAACTCTTTGCCAAAAAGAGAAAATGCACTTTCTCTACCGACCACGCTGAATACTTAGGCTTTCTGGTATCCAAAGATGGAATTTCTCCAGATTCCGCAAAAGTCCAAGCAATCATAGATTGGCCTGAACCAAAGACAGTGAAAGAAGTCAGAGGATTCTTGGGATTGACTGGTTGGTATAGAATTTTTATACCAAAGTATGCTCTCATAGCTTCCCCCCTGACTAACCTTCTCAAAAAGAATACCCCATTTCAGTGGTCTGCCACGTGCCACAATGCCTTTGATAAGCTGAAGACCGCCTTGGTAACCAGCCCTGTTCTGAAGCTGCCAGATTTCTCTCTACGCTTTGAGGTAGTAATAACTAATGCAACTGGTTTTGCCCTGGGATGTGCACTCATGTAGGAAGGTCATGCAGTGGCCTATGAATCCCGAAAGCTCAGAACGCATGAGAGGAATTATGCTGTCCATGACCTGGAATTACTTTCAGTAGTCTATGCCTTAAAGTTGTGGAGACATTACCTACTGGGAAAAAGATTCACTTTGATGACAGATCATTAGAGCTTAAAGTGGATCTTTACTCAGAAAGAGCTCAACATGCGCCAAAGAAGGTGGATGCACACCCTGCAAGAATTTGATTTTGAAATCAAGTACCACCCAGGCAAAGAAAATTTGGTAGCAGATGCCCTCAACAGAAAAGCCTCCTTGCTTGCAATTATTATAGTATCAAATGCTTTGATTATTGAAGCAAGAGAGAAGATCACGCAGGATAGATTCTTTGGCCCTATTGCTACCCTCCTTATGTAGGAAAGCAAAACTCCACAGGAGTTGAACAGAGTTTAAGGGTACACCCTCGATGATGGGATTATGTATTATAAACGCAGGCTATGCATCCCCAATGATGAGGGAACCAAGGATCAAATTCTGAATGAAGCCCATGACATCCTTATAGTAGCAGGACATCCAGGTTTCATCAAAGCCTACATCTCTGTAAAGAAAAGCTTCTTTTGGCCTGGTCTGAAAAAGGATGTACTGAATCATGTACGTCAATGTCTGACATGCTAGAAAGTCAAAGCTGAAAGAGTAAAAATGCCTGGGAAGTTACATCCATTAGACATTCCCCAAATGAAGTGGGAATGTATTAGTATGGACTTTATTACTGGATTACCTTCAGTGCAATCAGGTTACAACTCCATTTTTGTGGTAGTTGACAAACTAACCAAAGTTGCACATCTGATCCCAGTAAAAGAAACCTACACTGCAGTGGATGTGGCGAGAGTGTTCCTCAAAGAAATCTTCAGATTGCATGGCCTACCGAGGATAATAGTAGGTGATCGAGATCCCAAGTTTACTTCAAGGTTCTAGACTGCATTTTTCGAAGCAGTGGGAACTTTCTTGGATCTCAGCACAGCCTATCACTCTGAGACCGATGGTCAAATTGAAAGGATAAGCTAAGTAATCTAAGATATACTTCGGTCATGCTGTGTGGCAGGGAACCTAAGAAGTGGCTAGCTATCTGCACCTAGTCGAGTTCGCCTACAATGCTTCTTATCACAGAAGTATTGGGATGAGACATTTCAAAGCTTTGTATGGACAAGATTGCTTAACTCCATTAACTTGGTCCAACCCATTGATTAGGGTCGAGATGTCTAGACACATGCATGACGACATGGAGCAGCAGATGCAAGCAATTCGTAAAGATATAAAAGCTGCCCAGCATAGACATAAGCAATATGCAGATAAGAAGAGGACAAACAGAGAATTCAAAGAAGCAAATATGGTCTTCATTCGAGTATGGCCCAAAAGAAGTTCTTTATCTCTTGGGAAGTACAAAAAGTTATCCCCCAAATATTATGGGCCATATCTGATTACAAAGAAAGTAGGTGACTTAGCCTACGAGCTTCTTTTGCCTCCTCATCTCAAAGTTCATAATGTATTTCATGTAAGCCTTCTAAAGAAATATGTGCCAAGCCCAAATCATGTACTTGATGATGAAATCCTAACCTCTTCAACCACCCAAGGGCAGATGGAACTCCAACTTGAAGAAATTCTTGATGTTCAAGAAAAGATTCTCAGGAATAGAATTCTCAGAGAATTATCGAGTAAAATGGAAGTTCTATCCTTTTGAAGATACCGCCTGGGAGAATGAAGGCGATCTGTGTTGCGGGATTACTCCCAGTTTGCGAGATGAGGGCATCTCGCATTTTTGAACTGGGAGAGAATGTAAGATTCCTCCCCAGTCTCTTAAGATGTCCAGCATCTGCAATTGTAATCAAATCCCTCTTCAGAAATATAAAAGATATTGTTTCTACCAGGCCTAGAGAGAGAAAATGTTCTAGAGAGAGAGTATTCACATTTTACATATTTTTAGATGGAAAAATTTCTCATCTTATTAATAAAAGTTTCCCTGAAATAGAAGTTCAAAAAGATTTTCAGAAGGTGCATTAGAAATTAGGTATAATCTGTTCTCAAGAGGCATTATCCTGAGGGTCAAGATTTTTTCGAAATTTTAAATTAAGGTTCCTATGGACCAATAAGATTCATCCAAATGTAGGGAGGAGATAAATAGAAGAATAAAATGAAAATCTCCCAAAAATGAGTAAATACTCACATAAGATGAAGAGTTGACTAAGGACAAGGTTAATAGTTAAAAAAAAAGAGATATTTAGATGAATTGATGTATTTTTGACACCTCAGTATGGGGGAATTCCCCTCATGAAGGAGGCGCCTATTTCACATGCTTGAATGAGTTTTAAACTCCCAAATAATGAGATATTTTTATCTCTCATGTCTCCTGTTTCAACTAGATCCAAAAAGTGAGCAAAACTGACCCAAAAATGGTCAAAAATTCACCAAACTGATCTGGAAAATTCTAGAATCAGTTGGCTCGGTTAGAAGCTCACTTTTTTCTATAAATAGAAGCCTTCCCCTTTGTTGAAACTCAATAGTGTTTTGCACTGCTACACTGCCTCTCCCAAGTGCCAAAAACTGTGAATTTTATTCATAATTCATTAGTTTTTGAACTTCCCTCTTCTAAAAGATTGGTGGCCACTCTTGTTTCAAACAAGAGTAGAACCCTCAAACCATCAAGCCAAAGGAAAGCTCTCAAATTATCAATGTAAGTTGGAGATTCTTCTCTTCTCTATTTCTTTTATGGTTTTTTATGATTTTTGTCTTCTCTAAAATGAATGGATGTTATGCCTCATTGAAAAAAGGCATTCCCCTCTCTTCTTTAGTAAATCCAACCATTCTTTATCCTAGATGATTGATTATTGGATGAAATCAAGTTTTTCATAATGTTCTCTTAAATAAGTAGAAAATGTTTACACCAGAATGATTTAAATACTCTTGGTGAACTTCTAATTAATTTTAGTGAGTTAAAATTTGAAAAATGGTCAGCCATACAAAGGAGGTTATGGCAAAATTTTTTGAAAATTTGTGAAATAAATTTCATCTTTTATTAATCAAAAAGAGTAATCCCCATCGTTAGAGCATTCTAAAAGTGTCATTTTCATTCATGCATAGAAAGATGCATATTGATTAATTTTTATAAAAGAATGATTTTCAATAGAATTAAATTCTATAAAAGATACTTATTGATATTTTTTATTGAAAGTGATACTTTCTTCATTATCTATTTTTATGCATAAAATAATGCATAAAAAGTATTTTTTTATTACAAAAGAGTTACTTTCTTCATATTGATTTTTATGCATAAAAGTATGCACAACAGAATATTTTTTTATTATAAAAGTGTTACTTTTATTATTATTGATTTCTATGCATAAAAGTAGGCATAAAAGTATATATATATATTTTATAAAAGTGTTACCTTTATCATTAATGATTTTTATGCATAAATGGATGCATAAAAGATATTTTTTTTATATGCATAAATGGATGCTTAAAAGATATTTTTTACATTAAAAGTGTGATTTTTATCATAAATGATTTTTATCATAAATGATTTTTATGGATAAATATATACATAAAAGATATTTTTATATTAAAAGTGTGATTTTCCTCATAAATGATTTTTATGCATAAACGTATGCATAAAAGATATTTTTTATATTAAAAGTGTGATTTTCATCATAAATGATTTTTATGCATAAAAGATATTTTTTATATTAAAAGTGTGATTTTCATCATAAATGTTTTTTATGCATAAACATGCATAAAAGATATTTTTTTATATTAAAAGTGTGATTTTCATCATAAATGATTTTTATGCATAAACATATGCATAAAAGATATTTTTTATATTAAAAGTGTGATTTTCATCATTAATGATTTTTATGCATAAACATATGCCTAAAAGATATTTTTTATATTAAAAGTGTGATTTTCATCATAAATGATTTTTATGCATAAAAGATATTTTTTATATTAGACGTGTGATTTTCATCATAAATGATTTTTATGCATACACATATGCATAATAGATATTTCTTTAGATTAAAAGTGTGATTTTTATCATAAATGATTTTTATGCATAAAAGATATTTTTTATATATTAAAAGTGTGATTTTCATCATAAATGATTTTTATGCATAAACATATGCATAAAAGATATTTTTTAATATTGAAAGTGTGATTTTCATCATAAATGATTTTTATGCATAAACATATGCATAAAAGATATTTTTTTAATATTAAAAGTGTGATTTTCATCATAAATGATTTTTATGCATAAACATATGCATAAAAGATATTTTTTTATATTAAAAGTGTGATTTTCATCATAAATGATTTTTATGCATAAAAGTTATTTTTTTATATTAAAAGAGTAATTTTCATCATAAATAATTTTGATGATGATAAAAGTGCGACTTTCATCAGAATTATATTTTATGCATAAATAGATGCATATAGAATGATTATATTTAAATAAGGGTTCTCATAATCCTCTGTTTAATTTTTACAAAAATTGGAAAAATGAATAAGTAGATAATCTATAAGAAGAAATGCTACCGTTTCATATTCACTAAGATGGTAATGAGAAAATTCAATTAAACTATCGAAGTCTGAGATCGCGATAAATGATTATTTTATTCTTCATAAGAAATTCATGTTTTAGAAATTTGTAAGCAAATATTCGTCGAACGAAATTTAGAAAAAGAGAAATTGAAATAGTTCCTTTCGAGAAAGATAGTTTGGAAAGAACCTTTCCAAACCCAAACTCTGATTCAGACTATTCACCAAGACCTAATTCCTTCGTCAATGACGATGTGCTCAGTTCAAGAAAAATGCACTCAAAACACCCACCGAATCCGAAACTAAGTTAAGACCTTTGATTTTGATCTGAGGATCAAGTTAATAGAATTTGAGGTGTTCTATCTAACACCATATTGGGGAATATGGGAATTTTCCACAAGTTTGGGACACGTGGTCAAAAGTTTGGATTAACCATAACTTGAACACCACTAATCCAAAATGAGCGCTTTATAGCTCTTTAGATTCCATTTTTCAAGCGCTTTCCAACGATAGGTCATATGATAGGGTTTTGAGAAACTTACAAACATGTTATCCATGCTCCCCTTTTTTAAGTATTCAAAAATGGGAATTGGGAAATTCCCAAATTCACTAATATGGTGTTATCTGGAATTCAGAGCTGGACCTAGAAGTATTGGGATACGGATTTAAGATTTATTCATGGTATTCAATCAAAATCAAAACTGAAAACTTGTATAGAAACCCTGTTTTCTTAAAGGAATGTCTTACGCGAGAATGCTAGAGAAAGCATTTGGCATATATGTTTATCTAAGGGAAGTTCGGTTGCAACAACTAGCGGGGAGTGTTCGAGAGACAGCTCACGCGGCAAAAACCTGTCCACGTCTTGACCAACTTGGGTATGGTGAAAAATGGTGAGCTTCCGGTACGATGGGCGAGGGCCGACGAAGCGGTCCCTGAGTGAAGTACCAGGACACCTAAGGAGGATCCTGGAGGGTTCTGACCAGGCAATGTACGGGCTCGCGGTGCTTAGGACACCCATACGTATGTCGAGGAAGATATATATATGTATGTTGACAAAATGATTAATGTACTCTGTTACTGGATCTCGTTGGCTGACCAGCTGGTCCCAACGGAGAGTCTAGAGTGGTACTATTTTTGTGAAACAAGGGATTGAATGAAAATTTTGAGTTATGAAACCTGTGATCATATCTGTTTTGTCAATCGATTATTTTTATATTAAAGTTTTAAAGAGGAGTGTGTGCGTATCTGTTTTCTAAAGCTAAAGTTAAGAAAGGCGTTTCAATTATGGGTGGGTGAGTACTTGTTTGGTTCTACCGATTCTAGTGGTAGGGTGGTGGCTAACCCATGGGCCGGATGGGATTAGGCTAGAATCAGTGGAGTTTTAATAATTAAACTGAAAAATTTAAGATTTATTCATGGTATTCAATCAAAATCAAAACTGAAAACTTGCATAGAAACCTTGTTTTCTTAAAGGACTGTCTTACGCCAGAATGCTGGAGGGAGCATTTGGCATATATGTTTATCTAGGGGAAGTTCGGTTGTAACAGCTGGCGAGGAGTGTTCGAGGGACAGCTCACGCAGCAAAAACCTACCCAGGTCTTGACCTGCCTGGGTATGGTGAAAAATGGTGTGCTTCCGGTACGATGGGCGAGGGCCGACGAAGCAGTCCCTGAGTGAAGTACCAGGACACCTAAGGAGGATCCTGGAGGATTCTGACCAGGCGATGCATGAGCTCGCGGTGCTTAGGACACCCATATGTATGTCGAGGAAGATATATATATGTATGTTGATGAAATGATTAATGTAGGCTGTTACTAGATCTCATTTTGCTGACCAGCTGGTCCCAACGGAGAGTCCTGAGTGGTACTGTTTTTGTGAAACAAGGGATTGAATGGAAATTTTGAGTTATGAAACTTGTGATCATATCTGTTTTGTCAATGGATTATTTTTATATTAAAGTTTTAAAGAGGAGTGTGTGCGTATCTGTTTTCTAAAGCTAAAGTTAAGAAAGGCATTTCAATTATGGGTGGGTGAGTACTTGTTTGGTTCTATCGATTCCAGTGGTAGGGTGGTGGCTAACCCATGGGACGGATGGGGTTAGGCTGGAATCAATGGAGTTTTAATAATCAAACTGAAAAATCTTAGGATTACGCTAGGATTCGAGTAGCTAGTTAATTCCCTGATAAATTTCTCAAATGAGTGGATCAACAGCTGTGCCTGATCTTGATTAGAAAAAAGCGTTGAATTTACTCAGATGATCAAATTATATCAGTGATAGTTTCCTTCTATCCGGTTTATTCAGGTGAAGGATAATTTAGAATTGATCTCGTTAGAAAAAATCGTTAAGAAAATTCAAAAAGGTGGAATCGTCCCCACTTTCCGGGCATGGGAAATTTTCCCGGTTTCGGTTTTCGGAGTGACCACCAGCCTAGTCTCGTGCCTGGACATTCGTGGACGAGGCCCCGAGTGAGAAACCCTGCCCCGCGCATGAGGGGGCTGCTTCTGCTATATCAGCTACCGGGAGTCCGATGCGCGGAGGGGGCAGAGGGATCTCACATAAGTATTTGCTTAACAAGTTTTCAAGTATTCTTGGTTGCAAACGGGTGCTATAGTTGCTATGTTTGGATCCACCTCATATTGCAATGATTTGTAATGTTCGTAACTATGGTATTTGGTAACTTTGATGTTATGTTTGGTGGCAAGGAGCTCTTCTCTTGTTAACATAGCGGATACCTATGTTTATGCCTTGAATATGTTTTCCTTACATGCCAGTCATGTTGACAATAAGGAGGGTTACAATTTTTTTTTAGGCATGCACATGAAAACAAGGGGGATGGCATGCCTCTAAGCCTATGCAATTTAGAAGAGGAAGTGACAAAACCAAACAAAGCAAGGAGAAGAAGGCATAACAAAGCAACCTCTACATCTTAAAAGAAGACACTTGGGTTTATAAATGGACTAAGTGGATGAATGGCATGATGTAAAAGAATATTAATACTCCCATGTTCACTTCCAACACCACTCAAAAGAATGCCTCTTATTCCTGGAGGACCCAAAGATTAGAGTTGTCTTGAAGGTGGTGACTAAGCCATTGCATTAGCTTAACAATAAGCCTAATGCTATATAGAAAATGTAGATGTGCTCAATGAGAGAGACAAAGTGAGTGTTCAAGTGCAAATCAAGATGTCTGAAAGAAAAAAAACCCAAAGATTATAATTTTGAAGCTCAATTTCTTCAATTTTTACTAATTACGCTTTAACGATAGTGATTAGCAAGCCAAATCAAAGTTTAGTGAATCAAAAAAGTGACAAGAAGTAAGATTGCATAGATATCAAATCTAGCTCCCAAAGCACATGAACCCAAAATTATGTGCAAAATTATTAAAGAACTATGATCACAACACTAGCAAGGTCACTTTGCTAGGTGGCAACAAGGTCAAAATTTTGATAAAGGAGAATGATATCTTAGAATCCATACATTTACCCTTAGCAACTAGGACACACAGGGTCAATAAATAGGATCTCTCCTTCATAGATATAGTAAAGAAGAAGTATAACACAAATGAGATAGAATATGAGAATGTCAAAACTATTACTATAAATAAAGCTTAGGGAGCCTTGTCCATGATCATGCAAGTTAACAAATGGGATATAATATAAGAATGCCAAGACTACTGTTATAGAGAAAGCTAAGAGAGCCTTGTCCACAATCATGCAAGGTAACACTGAGTGGAACTAGCTTAATCACAAGACAAAGAACTCGATGTAAGAGATATGGAGAATAATAATGAATTACTATTGCAAACCAAACTGATTGCATCGACTCACTCATGTGCTCCAACAAGAATCTATGATGGCACTCTAGATAGACTTTTAACAATCGATTTCATGCATATACATAATGCAATGAAGATAGTTCTAAAGTTGTTGATTTCCATATAAAATGAAGACTATAGGACTAGTCTACATATAGTATCCAAGGCTAGTCGTTTCTAAGATTAATCAATGTTTGGCACCCTAAGACAAGCCCAAATGGACCACATCACCCAGCTTCTAGAGCCATGTTAGACTACCTAGGGTGCAAAAATGGACCTATACCCCTTCTACACAAAAGTATGGCCAATCAGCTACTAACATACAATGATAAGTCTACATAAGTTGTCTTCTAACATCCGATCATACATGGTCGAAATCCACTATCTAAACTTGGGACTTACCGCCGGTGGGTGCACCTAGTTACTCATCATCCCAATGGCAACTCCTCATAGGGCCTTATAAAATAGAGAAATCCATCTCCTACATAATGTAGGAGTGACAAGGGTGGAGCGTTGATTTCGTCATTTCCTTCTAAGTTACCTTCATCATATAACAAACAATATCGATCAAAGTTCCTAAATGTGGGAGTCATAGGAGGATTATACTATGCACGTATTGATGAAAAACAGGTAGAGGGAGAGGAGACACACACATAGGAGCAAACCCTAATGTATATTGCAAACCCTAACCATAGAGGGAAGCCATCTCCCTTCTCACACAATGCATAAAGCCGTAATCCGTAATACACAATACACACACTATGTGTTGTGTCCACACACAGCTAACCCTAGCTAATGTCCACACACTATGACCAGCTGGACTATTAAAAGACTAAGGTTATGTAGAAGGGGAAGAGAAGGGTGTGTGTGTGAAGGAACTTAAGGTCCACTCTAGTTGTATTCATAAACAACTTAATAAGCAAGATAGTTTTCTTGTATTTTGTGAGTCCCTCTCCTCCACACGCTTGAGCTAGATCTCATACCATGTTAAGAAAACGTGGTCCTCATGCTAGATCAAGCGTGTGGAGGAGAGGGACTCACAAAATACAAGAAAACTATCTTGCATATTAAGTTGTTTATGAATACAAAAACCAGGGCTGACTCCCTCAACTCCATTGAAGCTCTCCACATTAAAGCTTCAAAATTTCTTTTTTTCTTGCTCTAATCCTCCCTTCTTTGCCCTAATCACTTAAGTGATCTTGTGAGGGCTTGTTGCTGATCTTACTCTTGATTTTGAAGCGGTGGCCAACCACATGAGGCATTCATAAGTCTCATTCATCACGTCATCAAGCTTCCACATCATCTTCAAGTTCTCAAAGCTTTTCAAAGTATGCTTATGAGCACCAATAGTGTTGATTAACACTAATGAAGCTTTTAATCCAGCAAAGGAGAGTTATTCCAAAGTGTTTTTAAACACTAAGATTGTTATTAAACACTAATGGTGCATCTAATCACCACTACAAGTGTCATTAGATGCTAGAAACGTGCTCTTAAGTACTAATCGTGTTTTTTAAACACTAATGGTGATCTTAATCACCAAACAAAGTGTTGCTTAACACTAATGTGGTCTTAACCATCAAAGGAGGAGGTCTTTAACACTAAGGAGGCTCTTCTTCATCAACATTGGAGGCCGGGCACACACCATAAGTGTCACACTATAAATCTTCATCGTCAACCCGCTTCTATGCTTACCTTGGCAAGCTTCCAAGGAGAAATGGTGCAACCATGAACCATTGTCTTCATCCCATAAGCCAAAGTAGTTGAAGATTTCTGGTTTTTCATCAACAAACTCAGTTTTTGAGTGGTTTAAAGTTGGGCACATGAACACTAAGTGCTCATCTTTAATGTTGTTGTGTATCACCCTTGAGGCTCTTGTTTGTAAGAGGCATAGGCATGTCATAAGCCATATGCTCTCATTTCCCAAGCCCAAGGCATGTTATTCCACTGCATATTCAACATTTTCATCTTCTAAGATGAGTTGTAAGGTTGAGCATAGCATCACTAAGTGCTCTACCTTGTTGTTTGTCATGATTTTAAACATCTCTTGGCATTGTCTTTGTAAGAGGCATTGGCAAAATTATGAGCCATGCCCTCTCCTTCTTGAGCCAAGGATGATGTACCTTATTGGTTTGAGCATTTACCTCAACCACTTACTCACTCTCATTAATCTTGTATCTTCAAATCCTAATGGTATCATGTAACCAACATGCACAAAAGCTTTTGTTGTAATTGTAGAGTAGACACTGCCCTTGACCAATCCATAAGGCAAGTGGTAGGACCCTCCTTGGTTACATGATACCCTAATGGGTATCATATAACCAACATGCACAAAAGTTTTTGTTGTAATTGTAGAGTAGACACTGCCCTTGACCAATCCATAAGGCAAGTGGTAGGACCCTCCCTTTCCCTTTCCCATATAAATCTGCCTCATGACCATTACTCTAAGAAGGAAGGCCCTCATTGCCCATGGAGGAGGTATGGTATTTAAGGAAGCATGAAGCATGTTGAAGGAACATCTATAAGCAAACCACTTAAGCAAGGGTGACAGCCTTGTTTTGATCATTGTGTGAGAATGGTCAAGGTGGAAAGCATGTGGAAGCAATGGCATGTATGTCTAAAGCATGTCAACTACAAGAAGCATGATCTCCTGTGACAATCAAGTCATCCACATAGATGACAAGACAATCCCATGATCTGTTTTCTTCACAAAGAGTGAAGAATCTGCTGTAGAGACCTAACATCCAAGGGAGATAAGATATCGGTTCATCTTATCACTCCAAGCATGAGGTGCTTGCTTCAAACCATATAATGCTTTCTTTAATCTGCATACATGAGTGGGATATCTTGGGTGTACATATCCTTCTGGCTGTGCCATATAAACTTCTTCTTGTAGATCACCATTTAGAAATGCATTTTTCACATCCATTTGATGCATTTCCCAACCATTTGCAGCAGCCATAGCAATGACTGCTCTCACTATTCCCATCTTTACAACTGGACTAAATGTTTCATCATAGTCCAAGCCTTGGGTTTGTGCATAACCCTTAGCTACCAATCTCGCTTTATGGCGTTCAATGGAACCATCTGACTATTATGAACCAGTGCGTCCATCTCAACATCCATTGCCTTCTCCCATACATGCTTTCCAATAGCTTCTGTATAGCATGTAGGTTCCACATGCTTCACCAAAGAGGTCATATATGCATAATGCATAGCAAAATCACGATATGTCAACCTGTCAACTGGATACTTGACCATTTGGGATCTCCGCAATGCATGCACATCACTCTGAACACTTGTCACTCTAGCATGTGGAGGCACATATCTATCCTGCCTTGCACCAGGTGTGCGTAAAACGGGTATGCCAATTTCCTCATCCAAACTCTCTGAACTTGACGACTCATAACCTATAATGCCAATTCCTTCAACCTTCTTCTTTCCTTTATCCACAGCACTACTCCCAGTGCTCACACTCTCATGCCTCAAGCGTCCTGACCATGGATGTATAGCGCTACTCTCGGACTCTGCTGGCCCACACATAGAAATAGAACTTGCTTGTGGCAAGTTCACATGCACATTAGCATCAAGAGAATCAATGACACCCTCATCCTTTGCTTTGTATCAACTAGCAAGTTCATCGAACACATCTCATGAGATAATCACTTGCCTAGTTTATGGATTGTAACATTTATATGCCTTGCGATCCTGTGCATAACCAACAAACACACACTTTTCTGCCTTAGGATCCAATTTCCTCCTTCTCTCATCAGGCACATGTACATAAGCTATGCAACCAAACACTTTGAGGTGTCCAATGTCTGGCCTAAAACCTGTAAGCCGCATCTCTTGCGTACTTCCATGTATGGCTGCTGTGGGTGTCTTATTAAGTATATACACTGTGGTCACATGCTTCGGCCCAATAATAGTCTGGCATGCTCTTTTCATTGAGCACTGCCCTGGCCACATCACAAATGACTCTATTCTTCCTCTCAACAACACCATTTTGCTGAGGTGTATACCTGCAAGTTAACTGCCTTCTTATGCCATGCTTTCTCAAGAAATGCTCAAAAGCATGTGAGGTGCATTCACCACCTCCATTTGTCCTCAAACATTTTATCCAAGAGCCATATTTCTTCTCTGCAAAAGCTTTGAAGTCCATAAACTTTCCTAACACTTCACTTTTCTCTCTGAGAAAGTAAATCCAAGTCATTCTGCTGAAATCATCAATGAATGTCACATAATATAAGCTGCCTTTAATGGATGGATTTTGTGCAGGACCCCATACATCACTATGAACTATCTCAAGTGGCCTGCTACTCATGTTGCCTTCTCTAGGAAATGGCAACCTTGCCTGCTTTCCAAACTGACAGGCATCACAAACATGCATATTCCCATCATACTTGAATCTAGGCAGCCCACTAACAATGGCTCTTGCCTGCATGTTCTTTAACCTTTGTATATTCATATGCCCAATCCTTTTATACCACATGTCAATGTCTTGTACCACATTTCAGCTTTTAGAGAACATGGCTGATTTCAACTCAGGAACCCCAGCATCCAACTTAAATAACTTGCCTTCTTTCTTGCCTTTGGCAATGACTCTACATCCATTTTTGAAATCCTCAACGAAGCAACCATGCTCGTTGAAATGAACCTGTAAACCCTGTTCCACCATTTGACCAACTGAGGCCAAACTTTTTATAATAGAAGGCACATACAAGACATCTGCCATAGACTTTATTTTACCATTGTGCATAACCAATGGTACACTTCCAACATGTGTAATGGCATGTTGGGTATCATCTCCTGTCTCCACATAGCCTTTCACATCCATAGGCTTCATATGCTCAAACCATTCACCATGACAAGTCAAATGGTTTGATGCTCCAGAGTCATATACCAAGTGTGATCACTTTCACCATTCGACATCATAGATCCCACAACATGTTTCATGGCAAACAAGTAATTTGCGCTGCCATCATTACTACTTGATGCATAATTTTCACCACCATGTTGTGCATAATGTCCACCATGTTGTGCTCTACCCCCTCTCAAATCATTTTGTTTGCGGAAACAATCACGTGCCATATGACCAAATTTCCCACAGTAATGGCATTCCACATTTTGCATAGATGTTTGTTGGCCTTGCCAACGTCCTCTACCACGAGGATTACCTTTGCCTCTCTGAGGTGTATATCCACAACCACCTCTAGCACCATATGTAGCCTGAAAATTCTGTTGTGGTGACCTGTCCTACCATCCACGACCATTACCACGGCCACGTGATGCAAATCTTCCCCTGCCTTTAGATCCCCTTTGTGAATAGAAAACCTGATTTCTGCCATTATCATCATGGCTAGTAGATGCATCATGAGAGGAATCACTGAGTTTGATCTCCTCAACAAGCAAGAGTGAAACCAGCTCATCAAAGTCTGGTAAACCTGTACTCCGAACCAAGATGGATGTATCAAAAGACTTATACTCCTTGTTGCCAAGACCACGCAAGGTAATGTCTACCAAATCATCATTAGGCATGGGGGCATTGATTGTTGCCAATGCATCTGCATACTTCTTTATCTCTTGTACATAATCATGGATGCTCCTTCCTTTCTGTTTCACATTACGAATCTGTTGTCTCGTAACTGAGACTTGCGAGCACTAGTGTCGGTATCAAACAGCTTTACCAATGTATCCCATGCATCCTTGGGATTCTCAGCATCATGTATATGTATAAGTATAGCATCCGAAATACATATAGACAGATAATGGAAAACTTTGTATGCTCTTTCTGACCATTGCTTATAAGCGATAACCTATTGCTGTGTAGATTGTCGGAGTAGTTCCGGTTCTGGCTCCGCGCCTGTATTAAGATTCCAAAAACCTTTTCCCTTCAGAAAACTTTTGAGCCTGTACTTCCATGCTTGGAAGTTCTTCCTATCCAATTTTTCACCCACAATTTCTACTGGATTGTCTGACATATTTGCTCAATGCAAATGCACCTTCTGCACATGTCCAAATCTATAAACGAGCCTTCCTCAGCTCAACCACACTTTAATGAGTGTTCCAGATACTCCAAAGTAGTCAACAAACTTCACTTTTGATGTAGAAAATCAAACTGATTGCATCCGAAATGAACTGGCATACGCAGTCCAAGGTACCCTGTTTTGGCGCGCTTTCCAAGGCTTCAAATTGCAATGTAGTGGTTCAATCAAGTGTGGATAACTTGCATTGACACCTAAACAAGATCAATGTTGCATATATCAACACCAACCAAGGTGTGTACATACCAATTTTGTCAAACCCCCTTCTCTGTTTTGAGAAAAACCAGAAAAACCAAAAAGACCAGTAGTAAAATTGCTCTAATTTCTTCAATGCTTGTCCAAATTGAGAGACCAAGCATTCATTAGCTTAGCAATGATGTCCACTAACTCCATGTAAAAGGAATTAGGCCAATTGTTTAAGATGAGAGAGTAATTAGTCGATTAATCATACTCTGTTTCACTAATAACAGTAGACAGCCTGTTTATTCAGCTCATTTCTAGCTCCATAATTCATAACTACTCCAACAAATCATATAGCAACCTCCTTGGGTTTGTGTATTACCCAATTTCTAAGCAAGGTTTGGATTTAATCAACCACACAAGTGGAATTTGGCCTCCACTTATCAAAAATTTGAGAAAAATACTCTATTTTTCCTGTATGAGCTACGCCGCCTGCTGTAGAGGGGATTTGAGCTGTTTGTATTGATAATTAAGACCATGTATGATTTCCTAATACACCAAGGCATGTGTGTGACCCATCAATTGGCTAATTTTTGCCAAAAACTTGCTCTACTTTTATCCACCAAGTGACTCTTTTTCTCTGTTTTGTGAGAGCTTCAAAAACAGTAATTTTTTAATCACTCAAATGCATCATACTTGCTCCAAATTCATTGTAGGACTTGCATATGAGTTGCCAATACATTAATCCTTGTCACATGCATGTTTCTTTGCCAGATTTGCATCTATTTTCACAATACATCACTGCTTCCAAGCTCCAATGGAAAGCTTGCAAAAAACCAGAATTTTCTTTTGCTTTGGACAACCCTGATTTGCCGTGTTTGTGCTTGAATCACCTGCAATCCGCTTAAGGGTGTTTAGTAGTCCTTACCCAGTAGTAGGCCAAGCTCTCAAATCTGATAGAAATCGGTGTGCTCCAAGGTTCACAGCATCAATGGCAAGCTTCACAGCTTTTCTTCATAGCTTCTTCTCCCTCTTCTCTCACTCACTCATAAACCCTAATAGAGAGCACCAGGCTCTAATACCATGATGAAAAACAGGTAGAGGGAGAGGAGACACACACACAGGAGCAAACCGTAATGTATATTGCCATTCCTAACCATAGAGGGAAGCCATCTCCCTTCTCACACAATGCATAAAGCCGTAATCCATAATACACAACACACACTATGTGTTGTGTCCACACACAGCTAACCCTAGCTAATGTCCACACACTATGACCAGCTGGACGCGATCATTTTTTTCTCACACATGCTGCTACCTAACATGCCAGTACATAGCATAGCTGGCACACGCTGACATCGAGCTTGAATCTCAACACGTATGATGAGTTGTGTGTCTCAGAGTCTTGGATGGCTCTCATTAGATATCGGGGTACCCCACAATTGGATCGACATGTCACCAATCGCGTCAGTCGCACTGGTGATGTGGTCCTTTTTTAATTCACATCTTTTCAACATTATTGTTTGCACAATTTGTTCAAACGTGCATCGCTTGACGGGATAGTTAGCACTCGCCTTCCAAAGCAGGGGCTGTGGGTTCAAAACCTTGGTGTATGCACAAGGTTCAAACTTTTGTTTAAACACTATGTTTAAACATTGTGTTCAACGGGCTACCGGTTGGAAGCGGGGTGCCATGTGTAAAAGCACCCCGAGATGTAACGAAAATCGTTTTGGATTTGACTCCCTCTTCATCACTGGCTCCTTCAAGATTATCATATATCAAATGTTCTTGCTCTTGAAAGGATTAGCATACAGGAAATGTCTTCATTTTCTAGGTCTTGAAAGTCTTAGCATACAAGAGGCATTACAAAATGAGTGAACAATGTTTTCGATTAAGTATACACCGAGTTACAAGCTTGAACTTGTGTCGAGATTATACACCGAGTATACACCGAATTACAAGCGTAAACATTGCATCGATCGTGCGGGTGGCACCTGGAAATGAATGAATGGTGCACCACACATGACATTGATTGGGCGTAGGGATCATGTGGAGGTATTGAAGGTCATCTATTTGGGCCGATCCTTTGCATTGATGGCCGACGGCAGGTTAACTCCTTCATGTACACAGCTGCATGTTAATCTTGCACGGGAACCGGCAGAGACCTCATCTACTAATTGTTGATCTTGACCTCTCAGTTTGGATTGAACTCTGCAAGAGAAGATCACATCTTCTAAGCCCCAATTGTTACCACCAGAGCTCTAAATTCTGAAACGCATATCCAGAGAAAGAGATTATCTCCTACAAGACGGGAGAAGGGGGCAATTGATTTAAGTACCTATATTTTCGCGTCTTCAAGAATCTTGCAAGCGATGCCTTCCTAGCGAATGGAAGTTCTAGATCTGCAATAATTAAGAAAGAAACATAACAATTTAAGAACCGCAAAAGGTGAGGCGAACCAAAAATCGAAGGCAAGGGTAAGAAATGTGCGAGAGATTCAGCCAAATTAAAAAACGTACCAGCTTGGGATCGCCTGATCACAAGTCGCTGCTGCTGCAGCTTCTTTTGTAGTACTGTAGAGGTCACCCCACCTGCTATGGGCTTTGCTATATAATCTGGCATGCAGGGTCTATCATTTGGATCAGCACTTCCCCCATCTGCAAGAAGCAGCATGATAGCACGTGCCTGCGGCAGTGCAGCAGGCCATGCTATTACTATCCATTTACAATCCGCAACAAAATTAACGAACCGCTACCTAGTTGTAAATGAAATACATGTCTTGATATTAACGTGTCTACCTTATCGGCTGGCACATCTTCATACACATTGACTGTTCCAGAGTAGAAGATTGTAAGCTGCTGGCCTCCGAGCATTGGGGCTTGATTAGTGTAAGAGGGCCGGCGTGCGGATCCGCCCAGCAGACCTAGGGTTTCTCCAGCTCCTTCTGGCATCGATGTATTCTACTGTGTCTCTGTTTGATACTTGGACGAGGGAGTAGGAGAGACGGAAGTGCAGAGAAGTAAGCCTGTGGGTGCGCGTCGTGGAAAATGGGAGCTTGCAAGGCGAAGTGGGCGGCTTCTCGAGCTTCAATATCAATAATAATATATATTAAAATACAAATGTGTTCCAACGTGCCACCGACAGTACCACCTGCACCGTCACCGGCACAAAAAATACCGTCTCAAGGAAACAGAAATGTGCTTAAATTTGTTGCGTATTCCTGGTGGCGGCTCGAGGGGACCCTCGTGCTGCATTTTTCTCGAGTGTCGAACAGGGCCTAAATTTGACGGGTTACTTAAAATTTCAAGTGACATACACTTTTCCAAACTACTTTTCACATGACATGAATTTTCAAAATCATGTTATTCAAATGACAAGCAATTTATCAAAATGAAAAGCTTTTTTAAAAACTAAAAAACTATATGTAATTAAACAATCAATCTACAAACAAGCTTTTTTTTAAAGTGAAAATTTAGGTATAAGTGTTGATGAAACTTGTATTTACATAAAGCATCCAATCTACAAACAAAAGGCTTCAATGTAATACTTATGTTGTGAAAGTACTAATGTAATACTTATTCTGGAGTGATGTTGTCAACCATCTTATATACCCATACATTGGCCAACATGCTGTCCAGACAAGATGCCTTGCATGTCCAACTTGCCAAAATTAGGCCTTTGACTATTGTTTAGTTGTGTTGCACTTCATGGAATTAGTGAACAAATCACTCTAATGGCATTGCCCTCCTCTTTTTTACTTGTAACCAAATATCAAAAACATCTTTCCAACAAACTTGTGATGCATCACTTGCATTAAGTGATAACAACATCAATGCATCAAGCGTCTCCAGACACATGCTACTTCTCAAGCTACTCTTTATGTCATTTTGTCGAGAGAAACCTCGCTCACATGATGCTGTACTCACTGGAATTACTATGCTTGCTTGCCATAAATGCATCAATCCTGGAAATGTGTCCCACCAAGTCTTTGTGTTGCTGCAGATTGCCCAAGCATCATGCATACCTCTACTCCTAGCAACCCTGTACAACATGCCAACAAAATCCTCCCGTTCACCCAAACATTTTCTAATGTCAATTGTTGAATCATCAACATTAAGCTTGCCAATAAGCCTCTCTAACCATTCTTCAGTCCTTTTATCCCTTTCAATTACATCTGAAGGATAGGCAGAGGGATTAAATAGCTTGACCGAGTTGAAAACCCCAAGATCAAGAAACCTATTATTTAAAGCATTCAAAACATCTTGTACAAATGTCCTTCCAATGCAAATACATTCAGCGAGGGAACCACTTGCACTTCCAGCATCATGAGGCAATACATTGAGATCAAGAGTTGCATCCTCCTCTTCTGAATCACTTACTCCTCTGTCTCGTTTCTTTTTTGGAGCTAATTTTGGAACTGGCACAAAGTGCAGCACATGCTTATGAGTAAACCCATTAGAATCAACATATAACATATTCCCATCTTTTGACATGTTCAAAAACTTTGTAAGCTGTTCTGAACCAGCACCAAATTCGCCCTCATAAGATATATACCTTTTAGTGAGCTTCTCAAATGTCAAATCCAAGTAGACTCCAATCATAGTAACATCCATGTTCTCCCTCTGAAATTCTACATTTAATTTATTCAATTCAACCAAAACATCAGCCAGCAAATGCATCATAAACTGGACTTGAAAGATTGTGGCATAATTGTACCATTTTTTCTCATGCATTCTCCATTGCTCCAAAATAGCAGGCATTAAGGGAACCAATCTTTCCATTACTTGGCCTCTAGATAGCCATCGAATTGCATGGATTTGTAAAACTTTCAAGTCTGCAATATGATACTCATGCATCAAGTTTCGAAGTTCGACATGTCGATTTGTTGATTTCCCTAGCCATGCATATACCTTGTTTGCAACCTTATCAACAAAAGCAAACACATGAGGATTCGATGCAAAACCATCCTTTGCTGCAAGTGCCTCACGGTGGGCAATACAATGCACGCCCATAATTCGTGAAGCCGATGCTTGAAACCGTGCCACTACACCTGTCTTATGACCTGTCATTGCTGAGGCACCATCCGTTACAAATGCAACTAATTTCTTCAAATCCAGATTACTCTCTAAGAGCATGGCATGGACAGCATTATAGATTGCCTCCCCAGATCCATTATCAACTGGTAGCAATCTCACAAATTTACAATTGGGCTCTCCTTTGCCATTCCCAGGCAAGTACAAATGTAGAAAATCAAATGTTTCTCCATGGTTCTATCTGTACTTTCATCAATGAGGATTGAAAAAAATGGACTTTCACAAATTTCAGCATACAAGTCTTGCCTAGTACAATCTCTTAAAGCCATCAAGAACTCTCTTCCAGATACCGGATTGGTATATACACCATACTCATCAGATGATGGCATATTAGGAGTGCCAAGTTCCCTTTGTAACTTACATTGAGTGGGATATTTCTCCAATGCAATATCATTGCATGCACAAAAGTGTACCAGCTTCATACAAGTGATTATTCTAGACTGTTCAGAATGCACCATTGTGTCAATACCCCCATCTATTGGTCCTTTGCCACCAACAGCCTTTAGCTTTGCATGATAAATACTTGCAGCTCTCCTATGATCTGCAGATTTTGCATGCTCATTCAAGGCTGAAAGCTGAATGCTTTGGGATCCACCCATTGTGAAAGTATTCACTCTTCCATCTTCTTCACACCAAGTGCATTTTATGCGGTCCTCATTACATGTAGACTTGCATAAATATGCCCAAGGATGTAGTAGAGTCCATTGAGTCCTCCACTTCCTTTTGGGTTTATTGGAAGAAGACTCTTGGGAAACCTCATTACAAGTTTTCGAGCTCCCACCACTACTCTCATGTCCTACATTGGCAATGGTCTGTCTTGACAAAAAAGAATCTATTGAAGGTTGTGACTTTTTCTTTTTATTGCGTCCTCTATGAGGCACTAGATTAGGACGGTCAACCATCACTGAAAATTTAAGAATAAAATAAGAAAAAGAAGCCACATGTTAATAAAGAGAAGAGAGCATAGGGTATACCTTAACGGTTAAGCACGTTCATTTATACAAGGCCGTTATACTCCTTACCGATTAAGCATGTTCATTTATACAAGGCATATATACTACTATAGTAGGGGAACAACAGACTAACAACAAAAACAAGACACAAAAGGGAATAGCTGAAGATAGCTTAACAAAATGTTAAAACAATCCAAATAAGAATCCAACCTGGGAATAAATTGCAGCTACTAGCAGGTCCTTCCTCCACCAAGATCGGAAGTAGCTAGCTATGATCACAACTCACTAATCAAGATTCAAGAATCATAAAAGTAAGTTAAGAGAGAAAGACAGATAGAGAGCAATTTCATTTAATTGTACACAATCATACAATACAAAACCACCTCTATATATTATAACATTTGTCATAAGTAAACAATCCACTGCTAGATCTGTATTAGATTAACAACATGGCTATAAGTAAACAATCCATTTGTCAGATCAACAACATGGCTATAAGTAAACAATCCATTTGTCTAATCTGCAAACTGAAGTAGTCGTTCAGTAAATCCATTTTTTATAGAAACCTTCAATCGTATATTATAAAGAGTGTAATCAAGCAATAGCTACATACCTGAGAGTCGAGACAAGTGCTGAGAGGCTGAGACTCGAGAGGATGAGCAATGGATGCTAGGACAAGTGACATGTTAACCAGTCACGAGTGAACCAACAATGCAGACTAACATGTTAACCAGTCACGAGTGAACCAACAATGCAGACTAAGTGAGCACTGAGTATAACTCACCCAAATGAAGCCATTTTTATAGTAGGAGCCACACATGCTAGCTAGTAGCGGCCAAGTTCCAACTATCACTGATTCACTGCAGTTTGCCATGATGCCATCTTCATTGAGAGAAATCTGCAAGGACTCTCCCTCACACTCAGGACTCAGGAGTGGGTAGTCACTAGTAACTACCCACGAGCAGGGCTGTACACACAGCTGGACAGAAATGATAATGAAATCAAAAATTACAGAAAACGCAAGAACTTAGAAGGGAAGACTCAAGAGAGAGATCTGAGAGAGGTGACAGCCTACAGGTCGACCGTCGATCATCGATGTATACATAATACGAGTTACAAGTTACAACTTACAACTTTACAAGAGCAGGCTGCAGGCTAGCAGGCTAGCAGCCATGGAGGATACGATTCACGAATCACGATGAGTCCTCAGTCGATGACCATGGTGACTGGTCCATCACCATGGACACTGGGTGATCCACGCTGGCAGGCTGGCAGCTACGTTCTTTGAGAAAAGGCAGGCGCCACCGTGCCACCGTGCTAGGCTCCAGCCTCCAGGGGCCACCGGCCAGGGCTGAGGGCTTGCCGCTTCGTGCAGACTCCAGAGGGTAGAAGCCTTCAAGCCAGTCGGGCCGGCCCGCCGCCCGCCGGGTCTCAGAGCCTAGAGGCTCGCCGCTGTATGCGCTCAGCGAGTCAGCCTCCTTCAGTTGAAGTTCAGCCAGGAGCCTCCGAGTCCCGACTCCCGACTCTCCAGACTCCGAGGGTCCGAGCCTGAGCGGCTGAGCCTCCTACTTCACCGCGGTCCGCAAGCACCAGGCTGGCTGGTGGCAGCTATGAGCATTGAGCCACCACGGTCCACTCCACGGTCTCGACTCTCCACCAGGGCGGCAGCGCGGCTGAGTCGGCCAGGGCCGCCAGGCTCGAGCCTCGGCCTATGCTGCTGCGGCACGCCGGCACCTGCAAGCCTCGAGGCTCGGCCTATGCTGCTGGCTGAGCCTGCATTATGCAGCATGCTGCATGCCGCGGCCCGCACCATTGCACCAACTGGCACAGCTGGCCAGTGGGCGCCTTAGGCCTATTACGCTATGGCACGCGGCAGTGGCCAGTGGGCGACTCACACTGCCCACCATAATCACTCCACATCGGCCGAGGCTGCATGTAGTATGCATAGGCCGAACGCCGCCGAAGTTCGAACTTGCCGCCGAAGTTGGTGAACCGTGTTACCGTGAAACTAAAAATTAAAACATCATTAATATGATTCATTAATACTATTTAATTA
>NC_141076.1:4165000-4345000 GCF_041138505.1 Cibotium barometz
ATCTAGTATGGTTTTCCTCTCAATTGATTAATTTCTAAGGGGGCTTTTATGCATGGATTAGGCATGTGTCAGATTCCTCTTGCTCAGGAAAGATGGGCTTTCCTCTCAAGTGATTAATTTCTAAGGGGGCTCTTATGCATGGATCAGGCCTGCGTCAACACAAGCAGATTCCTCTTGCTCAGGAAAGATGGGCTATGGACGACAAGGTCAAGCTTGCAGCCTCCTCCAACGTTTCTAGATTTTCTTCAGAAAAAGGCCAAGCAGTAAGTGATCCTGGGCGCACATACTCTTACAGGCCATAAGAGTGTTTGATGATGCATGACATTGATTCGGTATGCCTGCATCTTGATTTGTGTTTAGGAGGATGCCTTACGTCAAATTAGGAGAGCCCTGCACCATCATCAAGAAATGGAAGCAACCTTAGGAAAACGCCCAGCGAGAGCACAGCTTACAATCTTTTACGCAGGCGCGGTGTACGTATACGATGATGTTCCGGCGGACAAGGTAATTAAGAGATTAGTTACTTTAAGTAACTAGGATGCATTAGCGCTAATTCCAGGATTTTAACAGGATAGCTCTTGATTGCTTTGAAATAGCTTCTTTGATCAGAGTAGCTAATTCTGATTAGCAATAACTCCTGTTTTGTGGCATTGCAGGCTCATGCTATAATGCTTCTCGCAGCGGGAAGTGGTGATCGTTCTAGAGCACTGATGGCAACAAAGCCCAACAGTGTGATGGCTTTAAGTGCGAATGCAGCTAGACCCTGCACACCTCCATCTTCATTCTCATCAGACTTAACGCCACAACAACCGATCATCAACCGATCCCAAGCTGGTACGCGTCGTGAATTTAGGATGGAATTTTCAATTTTCGAATGGAAGTTTGTAGATTTTCTTGTGTGTGTGTGTGTGTGTGTTTGCCGGTGCAACTTGCACTAATACACTATTGCTTCTTTAATACAGAGCTTCCATTTGCTAGGAAGGCATCACTTACACGATTTTTGGCGAAGAGAAAAGAGATGTACGTGTAATTTAGTTCTGTTTATCAAATTTTAATCTTCGATTGAAATTCTAGTTAAATGTATTAGTTAACAAATTGATTAATGGTGTGGGTATTCGATGATCTGATGCAGGGTTGAAACGAAGGCATCTGTTGTGAGTCTGAGAGCATCATCAGTGAACGAGGCGTCGGGGCGTCGCAGCAGCCCCCCCAAGAAGAGGCTCTGTACAAAGCCAAACTCTCCAATACCACCACAACACGTGGGCAATTCATGATCCTCCACGCATCCTCAACTCACCACCTCAACTCGCCCCCCACAAGCCATTCCGAATCATTGTCCCCATTCTTTGCTTTGCAAAATTATTGCAGTAAACTTAAGGTTACAGAAATTTTGATAATAATTAGTGTCCTAACCTATAGTAGTGGCGTTACTAAAAATTAATACCCATGTGTATGCCCTTGCTAACGATGGGCAATTGCATAACTCTCTTTGAACAAAGATTTGACACATTTGTAATTGAATTCAAGCAAACTTTTTTTTTTTGTAATTTCGATTCCGCTCTTTTCCAACGAGTCTTGCTCAAATGTTGAAGAGTTCGTCAAAGTCTGACAAGTTGGTGTGAAATTTGATGGGGATGATATCATAGGATCTAATTGCCAACCCAATTTTCACCTACTTCTTTATTTTTATTATTATTGTTATTCTAAATAACAAAGCACGGGCGCATCATGCATGGGCGGCATGGGTCTCGTAAAATCCACACGTGCCAAGATATCAACGTTCATTGAATTTATTGCCTTTTTTTTCATATTGTATGCATTTATGGGGGATCTACTTAGGTATGATAATGTACGATTTGCTTTATTAAGAAAATCTAGGATGTCGATTTTCCTGTGGAAAGTAATCTTATTTTAGTAGGAGGGAAAAATATGCCACCTTTGTGGCGGTGGAGGCCACTAATGCTGGGAGTGTATAGAGAAGAGAGCTTCTTTGCCGGCAAAAGCCCACGTGATGTGCGAGCTCGGCTTTTAATGACCAACTCTTTTAACATCCACGCAAGTTTTGTCCATGTATGATCAAGTTTTCCACACGGAAGCGCGTGGTGTCCTGCCTTCGTGTGAAACGCGTCACCCTCCACATGCCCATGGTCCATGCAATGTGAGAGACCATTTTGTCCATTCAAAGTTCTCCACACGGAAGCGCGTTGTGCCCGCGACCCTAGTGTAAAACGCGTCATTTCTCCAACCTATGGCCATGGTCCGTTCAAACACGATGTGCCTTCCAAGTTCCGAGTCAAGGCCGGCACCTCTCAAAGTTTTTGCACCACAACCTAATCTCTCCAACATGGGGTGTCGACAAGACGGGGGTTTCCAATAAGCACTGTCTTTGATTGATGGACTTTTGTCTTAGCACTCTCTTTGATTGGCATTGTCTGTGAACAATAGTGTGTTGTGTATTCTACCTTACTGTAGAATGTCACTTTATTTGAACAATTTTATACCCATGGTCCATACAATTTTGAGACCATTTCGATTCAATTTTTCAATGCGGAGGCTTGTTGTGCCCGACCTTACTGTAAAAGGCATCATTTCTTTTTGAACACTTTAGCCCACTTATGGCCGTATTTCAAACATGACTTTTCTTCCAAGTTGTGAATCTAGGCCCGCTTCAAACTGTCAACCTACTTTTCCACCATTACAAAATCTCAATAGTATATCTTACTTATTACCTACATGGGTAAGAACTAAGAATACTTTTGCTCCATTACAAAATCTCAAGAGTATTTCGTACTTCTTACCTACATAGGTTTCAAATTTCAACTTTCCGTAATCCATACTACTTTCTACTTGCTACTTGTGTACTACTTGACAACAAACACATGGGTTTCCAATGAGTACTATCTTTAATAAGCATTGTCTTTGATTTTCAAGGTTGATGAATAATCACATCAAGTTTTGGTTTTTTAACCTCTTTCTTGTTGTTAGGCGCAAGTTTTTTTTTGGTTTTTTCAAAAATCTTTCTTTTTGCTACGCTCAAGTCTCTAGGTTCACATCTATAGACGTATCTCTAGGCTCACATGTTTGGGTTCACACCTATAGACTCACATCTCTAGGTTCATAGCTATAGACTTACATCTCTAGGCTCAAATGTGACTCTCATGTATGTGGTCTTGTGGCCTCTAGATACATGTCTCTAGACTCATGTCTATAGGCTCATATCATTTTTGTATGAAATTTTCTCACACGAGTCAGATGACCTAGTCTTACGTTACTCTTGGATGGCATTTGTGGGCTCATGTCTCTAGGATCACCACTTTAGGCTCAATCTTGTAGAGTCACGAATGTAGGCTCATGCTTGTAGACTCAATAGATTTAGGCTCATGGACCTAGGCTCACGGATGTAGGTTCACACCTTTTTTTGTATAAACTAGATTGGTAGATTTAACTTTTTTGAAATAGGTTGTGGACTTTTATGAAATATGCCGATGGTGGCAGGGTTGGTGTGTAATTATTAGGTAATAATTATACTTAATACTCCAATAATTATTATACTTAAGCTATTCAATACCTAATACTTATATTTATTATGTAATAATTATACTTAATGTCTTAATAATTACTCTACCTGGACACTGACTTTTACAAAATAGACTTATGGGAGGGTTGGCGGACTCAACAATTCTGTTGTGAGAGCAAGTGGGCTCAAAATGGACTTCGTGTCTAGGTTGGCTAAGCACATACACACACACTTGTAAGTTTCATTGAGGGGGAGTGTTGAGATTAGCAATGCCAAATTGTTAGGGGTGAAAGGTTAGTTGGAGGGGTGTTGAAATGTGCAATGTAAAATGAATGGGTTATTTGGTTGAGGATGTGAACACACCCTAGAGGTGCTAAATATTATCTTGAGTGTACGGATGGATAAGAATGCCACATAAGATGTGTGCCACATAAAAGAATGTGAAAAAGGAGTTGCCACATGGCATGATGACATGTAAAGTTGGTTGGGTCAAGGCTATCTATATTAGAAGCCTCATTGTATGGTTCATACAAGCATATGCGATAGAATTGAGTGTTGAGTGTGCTACTCTCTCTCTCTCTCTCTCTCTCTCTCTCTCTCTCTCATGGATTTCTTGGTATGGTTTAACCCACCTTAGTTATGCTTAATCTTTGTTACTAATCACCATGATCAATCCCATAGTAGGATTGCTAAAATAGGATTATGTGGATAATATTTAATTGGCCATGATCAATGGTCAAGTGTGTCAACATTTAGTATTACATTAGTATGGTGTGAACTTATCATTATGTGCGTGTTAGAGTGTGTGAAGGAGAATGGAATAAAATAATGACTTCTTATCTATGGTTGTGTGAGAGCTAATTAGGATTTATGTAACTGTTATTTGTACATCCCCATTCAATTTACATGGTATTAGAGCAAAGGTTTCTCTCACATTAAGTAAAAACACTAAACGTCAAGTGGTTAGAGATTGAAGCTATGTAGGTCACCACACTGAAGCTATAAAGAGGAGGGGAAACCACAAGACAATCATAGAGCTTGTCCAAGAGGTAAGTTAAAAACCTTTCCCTTATGGATTAGAGGTATTTGGAAGCCAAATAAGGCAAAGTTGAAGATCTCCATTCAAGCTTGTTAGTGGAATTACAACCAAAATATTGTGTTGATTTGCATACTTGTGAAGGAAAAAAACTATAGATTGCCTAAATAGTGATAACTTTCACCCTGCTACTCAAAAGCCGTGTCAGATGTGACAAACAAAAATCTTATTTTGTGTAGATGTGTTTAGATTGGTCAAACATTGGATTTGGAGTTTTGTATATCAATTTATGAACATAACAAGATAAGGGTGTAGTTTTGTATATCAATTTATGAACATAACAAGATAAGGGTGTAGATTTGGGATGCTTGCTACAATATTTAGTTGAAATGTTGAAGCTTGATGATACCGACTGAACTTGAAAAAATGGAATGTATGCATTGTGATTAGTGAAAGTATTTGCTACTACTACATGGTATTGAAAATCTCTTGAGAAGCTGATTTAAATATGGGTTATTGCAAGAGGGGTTTGATTTGGAGCTTATAGAAATTTGGTAGGATAATTTTTAGGCTTCTATTTGTGCTGCCTAATGCAACTATATGTGTATGTATAGAGAGCAAATGAGCCTATGTGAGTGCAATGTGGACATGTACATGGTTTGAGAATGATTTCCAAAATGTTTTAACATTGAGAAAGTGAATGTACAAGTGATGTTGACACTACACTGGGGCAGGATTTGTGCATGTATATGTATCAGCACAACAATTGGCATTATACCACATTGGTTACATTGACTAGCTAAGTGTGCTTATTGAATCATTGTGCTTCTCTAAGATGATTGATGGTCCAAATAAAGTTGGTGAAAAGCTTGAAAGAAATAAATTTCATATTTGGAAGTACCATATGACTGTGAGACGCTTCTCCGGGGGCGCCGGCGACGGAAGTAGCATCGGCCTCCCACATGGGGCGGGGATCCACACTCGGGGCCTCGCCCACCACACGGATGTCTGGACAAGAGACTAGCTCGACGGTTCCTCCGAAACCGAGCCCGAAAAAACTCCCCTCGCCCGGAAGGCATGGGCGATTGTGCCATAGGAAAATCTTCTAGCGGGGGAATTATTCTAACGAGTCAAAGTCTTAACTAGTTAAACTAATCTGACCGAACCTGAAGTCACATGGTCAGATCAAGAAGAGACTCGCACTTGGTCCATGGAATCACCGCTTTTTTCCTCCTTTAACGAGGCACAGCCCCGCTAATCCCCTCCCACAAAACAAGGTCTTCTTAGGACTTAATCTAACTAACGTAACTAATCGCATCTTAATTGTTTCGCAGGAATCCTCCGATCCAATCTAACCCCAACTGGTTAGCCAACCACTCGACCACTGTATTGGTGGGATTTCTTTATAAAGATTTGGTTGTGTTTTGCCCGGGTACCGAGGAGGAAAAGAGTTCCCAGCCCCCCTAGCCGCCGACGATTCATGCAAAAATTAAGGTAGGCATACCACGTACACACCCAATATGAAATTGCCATTTATAACAGATTCGGCTGGCTTTAAAACAGTCCTTCAATAGAAATCATAATATTACTGATCATCATCCTCCAAAATTTTGAGTCCATTGTATTACAAAATGTGTCCTCTGGACTCTTCGTTGAAGACCAGTTGGCCAACCAACGAGATCCAGTATCAAAATTTTATTTACAAAAATCTTTCCTTTTAGTCCATCCGAATCTTTCTGGACGCACGCATGGGTGTCCTAGCAACCGCGAGCCCGTGCATCGCCTCGTTAGAACCCTCTAGGATCCTCCTTAGGTGTCCTAGCACTTCACTCAAGGATAGCTTCGTCGGTCCTCGCCCATCGTACCCGGAAGCGCACCATTTTAACTGTATCGAGGTTGGTCAAGACCTCGGCAGGCTTTGCCGCGAGCGACGTCCCCTCGTCGACTCCTCGCCAGAGCTGTTGCAATGGACTTCCTCTTAGTAAAACACATGCCAAATGCTTCCTCCAGCATTCTGGCGTAAAACATTCCTTTAAATGAAAAACAGAGGTTCAATGCAAGTAAAATTCCTAGTTTGAGATTGGTTCCACGAAACCTCTTTTTTCATAATTCCCAGTTTCATAATGAGGATCCTTGATCTCTCATCAGGGTAATCTACCCATCATTTGACTGATTGTCCAACTAGATTCTTGTGGTGAGTTCGGTCAAAGGAAAACTAGTTTAGTTCCACGGTAGTCTATTCTTTGTATTTAGGAACTGGAATTGGTCATGAAGTTTTTTGTTTGATTGAGATCAAGAGATGGACAAGTGGGTTTACTGTCCGTCCCTCTCGTAGTCTAACTAAATTCATTCGGTTTAGTTCTAACAAGGAATACTTCAGATAAACATCTAGTTTTAGGTAAATACCAATTTAGTGATTTAATCTAAAGATATTCTTTCTACCATTTAATTTCTCAACCTTAATTTCCTAGGTAGACTTATGGTGGAAATTCATCTTTTGACACTAAAAATTAATTCAAATCCTTCTTTTCTTTAATATCATAAAATTCTTCTTTTAACTAAATACCAATATCTATTTTTTTGAATAAACTTGAAATAGCTCTTTTTCTCATTTAATGAGTGCAATCCAAATATCATGGAAATTTCTCTTTTATCATAAATTAAATCTATCAAAAATTCCTCTTTAAATTAAATAAAAATATTCAATATTCCAAATATACCAAGAATTCTTCTTTTTACATTTAAATGATTGAATTCTAAATATGATGGGAATTCCTCTTTCATCATTTAAATTTATTCATGCATAAAAATAAATTTAACTAAAGTTTCTCTTAAAAATTAAATAAAAATATCCATTAATTTCATTATACTAGAAATTCCACTTTTCTCATTTAAATGATTGAATTCCAAATATGGTGGGAATTCCTCTTTTATCATTTAAATTTATTTATGCATAAAAATAAATTTAACTAAAATTTTTCTTTAATTTTAAATAAAATATCCATTATTTTGATATTCTAATTTTTCTCTTTCTCCATTGGAATACATGGATCTCCATTATCATGGGAATTCCTCTTTTATCATGAAAATGAATTTGCTAGAAATTTCTCTTTTTCTCTAATTAAATATTTATGCATAAACATTAAAAATTAATTTTCCATGAATATGATGAGAATTATTCATTTAACATAGGATTACTAATCTTAGAATATGGTAAGAAGTCCTCTTTTCACATTATGAATAAAAATGATTTATGTGTTAATTTTTAAAAATTTTACCATAGCTCTGCTGCTATTACTAATAATTTTTAATAATTTTGAAAAGCATAAGGTTTAGTAATACAATATGATAGAATAACTACCATTTGGACTAATATCCAATTTATGGACTTAATCCCTAAGTTTATCATAATTTAAGTAACATAAAAGCATTAAAAATCCATTTCTTTGGCCTCTAATTTGACTAGCATATAGTTTACTTTTAGAATTAAGAATCGCTCCATGAGAAGCATCATTTGAATATAGAATTGGTCAAAGGAATGACCAATTCTATAGAATTGGTCATAGGAATGACCATTCTTTGGGGGGAGAGAGAGATATGCTTTAAAAAAACATTCTAATTAAGCATAAATGTAAATTTTTTATGATTAATCATTAGAATTCATTAGAGAGCTTCATTTGCATTAAAAAACTATTCAATTGAATACTTCTCAAGCTTGAGAGAGGTTGAGAAGTGAAAAATATTTACAAGATTAAGAAAAAAAACCATAAAGTCACACTTTACCGCTTGTTTTGCTTGATTCTCTAGTCTTAGGAGAGGTCCCCAACCAATCAATTGGTTAGTATGTTGAGGAAAGCTCCAAAGAAGGTTGAAGAGAGAGAGAAGCTCCAATCTCTCCAAATTGTAGAGGACAATAGAAAATATGCTTATTCTAATGTAATACTGGCATAGTCTAGTTCACAGATGAGAATACAAAATAATGAGGGTCTATTTATAGGTGATGGAGGCCACTAACTGAGTCCAACTAAGTTCTAGAATTTTCCAGCTTCAGTTTGGCTGAATTTGGACAAGATTTGGACCAGTTTGGCTCCCTTTTTGATTTGGTTTGATCTAAGAGAGAGGAGAGATAAAAATATCTTAATATTTTTGAGTTTAAAACTCCTTCACATGTGTGAAATAGGTGTCTCCTTGAAGGCTCCCCCTTTCCTTACCAAGGTGTCAAAATGGTATGATTACTCCAAAATATCTCATTTTTTTAGTAATATTTCATAATTTTCATCTTATGTGGACATTTACTCATTTTTTGGTATTTTCTTTTATTCATTGGATTTATCTTATCCCAACACTTGGATTAATATTATTGGTCCATAGGAACCTTAATTGGACCATAATCCAAAATTTTCAGAAAATCTTGACCCTTAGGCTAAGTCTTTTAAATCATTTTTAATTGATTCCTAATGCACCTTGGAAAATTTATTTTGATTTTCTATTTTAGGAAAATATATTTTTGATATTTGTAGAATTTATATATCCAAAAATTTCTCAATATTGAATTACCACTCTCTAGAAGTTTTCATCTCACAAGACAAAAACAAGGACAAAAACAAGGAAAAATAATATTTTCTTATATTCAGAAACATGGAATGATTACAGGGGATTGAAGTAAAGGCTTATTTATTATTCAGGCTGAAGAGGAATCTTACAGCCTCTCTCACTTGAAAAATGTGAGATGTCCTCATGTCGCAAAGTGGGGGTAATCTTTTGCCAACTTTTCTTCTTTCTCCCAGGTGGCATCTTCTAAAGGGAAGAACTTCCACTTTACTAACAATTCTCTGAGGACTCTGCTCCTCCTGAGAATCTTCTCCTCCCGAATGTCAAGGATTTCCTCAAGTTGGAGTATCATCTGGCCTTGAGTCGGAGAGATCAATTATTCATCATTAAGCACGTGACTCGGGATGGGTACATATTTCTTAAGCAAAATGACATGGAATACATCATGTACCTTGAGATGGGGAGGCAGAAGAAGTTTGTAGGCTAGATCGCCCACTTTCTTTATGATGACAGCATATGGCCCACAATATCTGGGAGAGAGCTTCTTGTACTTCCCTAAGGATAAGGAACTTCTTTTTGGTCGTACTCGAATGAAGACCATATCTGATTCTTAAAACTCTCTCTTTGATCTCTTTTTATCTGCATATTGCTTTTGCCTATCTTGGGTTGCCTTTATATCTTTACGGACTGATTGCATTTGCTGGTCCATGTCATCAAGCATTTGTTTGGATATTTCGACTCTGATCAATGGGTCAGACCAAGTCAACGATGTAAGGCAATCTTGTCCATACAAAGCTTTGAAAGGACTCATCCCAATGCTTCAATGATAAGAAGTGTTATAAGCAAATTCGACCAGATGCAAATGGCTTAACCACTTCTTAGGTTCCCTGTCTCGCAGCATGACCGAAGGATATCTTCTATTACCTGGTTCACTCTTTTAGTCTGGCCATCTGTTTTGGGGTGATAGGCTGTGCTGAGATCCAAGAAAATTCCTACTACTTCGAGGAATGTAGTCCAAAATTTCGATGTGAATTTGGGATCTCAGTCACTTACTATTCTCCCGGGTAAGCCATGCAATCTGAAGATTTCTTTAAGGAAAACTCTGGCAACATCCACTGTAGTGTATGTTTCTTTCACTGGAATCAGATGGGCAACTTTGGTTAGCCTGTCAACAACTACCACAAAAATGGAGTTGTAACCTGATTGCACTGAAGGTAATCCAGTGACAAAGTGCATACTGATACACTCCCACTTCATCTGTGGAATGTCTAGAGTCTACAATTTTCCTGGCATCTTGACTCTCTCTGCCTTGACTCTCTGACACATTAAGCATTTTCGCACATGATCAAGTACATCCTTTTTCAGTCTTGGCCAGAAGAAGCTTTTCTTCACAGACACATAGGTTTTTATAAACCCTGGATGTCCAACGATCAGGCTATCATGGGCTTCTCTCAGAATTCTTCCCTTTATTCTCTCATCATTGGGAATATATAGCCGATTATTATAATACATGCATCCTTCATCCAATTTGTACCCAAGAACTCGACTCATTTCTTGTGAGGAGTCTTGCTTTCCTGCATCAGAAGGGTAGCAATAGGGGCAAAGAATTTGTCCTGCATGATTTTCTCCTTTGCTTCACTAATCAATGGATTTGACACCACTGTAATTGCAAAGCAAGGAGGCTTTTTTGCTGAGTGCATCTACAACCACATTTTCTTTCCCTGACCTATACTTAATTTCAAAATAAAATTCCTGCAGGGTCTACATCCATCTCCTTTGACGCATGTTGAGATCCCTTTGGGTGAAGATCCACTTCAGACTTTGATGATCTGTCCTCATCAAGGTGAACCTTTGTCCCAAAAGATAATGTCTCCACAACTTCAGAGCATACACTATTGAGAGTAACTCCTAGTCATGGATGGCATAATTTCTCTCATGTGTTTTGAGTTTTCTGGATTCATAGGCCACTGCATGAGCGTCCTGCATAAGAGCACTGCCTAAGGCAAACCCACCTACCTCAAAGGGTTTGGTAAAATCTAGCAATTTAAGGACAGGGTTGGTTACTAAGGCTGTCTTCAGCTTATCAAAGGCACTCTGACACATTGCAGTCCACTGAAAAAGTGTACTCTTCTTGAGAAGGTTAGTTAAAGGGGATGCTATCTGAGCATACCTAGGTATAACGATCCTATACCATCCGATTAGTCCTAGGAATCCTCTGACTTCCTTTACTGTCTTGGGTTCTGACCATTCTACGACTGCTTGGATCTTTGCGGGGTCAGGAGAAATCCCATCCTTTGATACTATGAATCCCAAGTATTCCACCTAGTCAACAGAGAAAGAACACTTGCTCGTTTTTGTAAAGAGTTGGTGTTTCCTTAGGATTTCCAGGACCTTGCGCACACATGATCTTCATGATCTGCATCATTCTTTGAGTATACCAAGATATTATCCAAGTATTCTCTGAGAATATCCTGCATAAGTCGATTAAATGTCGTCGGGACATTAGTCAATCCAAACGGCATGATTGTGAACTCATAATGCCCATAGCGAGTATTGAATGCTGTCTTTGGGATGTCCTGTGCCTTGATTCTGATGTGGTAGTACCCAGATTTGAGATCTATCTTTGTGAACATTTGGGTCCCACTTAACCGATCTAGAAGTTCATCAATCCTACGGATATGATACTTATTTCTAATTGTTAATTGATTAAATCCTTTGTAGTCAATATAGAGTCTTAACATTCCATCTTTCTTCTTTTGAAAGAGAACGGGCGCACCCCAAGGTGAGACACTAGGTCTGACGAATCCCTGCTCTAACAGTTGTCTTAACTGCTCCTTAAGTTCTATGGCTTTGGGGACTGGCATTTTGTATGCACGCTGAGCCAGGCTGAGCTTTGGGGGTTAACTCGATCTCATGATCTTCTTCGGAGACGGAGGCATCTCAGTCAGCTCTTCAGGAAACACATCTGCATACTCACTTAACCACTCTAGTTCTTTAGCCTTGCATTTTATGTCTATTGGATTCATCTTAATGACGTAAATAGCTTGTCTCTTTCTGAGCCCTTTTAATAATTTGGAAGCCTTGACTAACTGCAGCACAGGGGATCCGAAAATTCCAATTCCTTGAACTTTATTCCCGTGAAGGTCAAGGAAAGAGATGGTTCCTTTGTGACAATGAATATCAGCTTGATTCTTATATGGAGCCAATCCATTCCAAGGATTCCATCATAGACTCCTAAGGTAGAAGTTCATCAATCTAGAAGTTCATCAACATTTGGGTCCCACTTAACCGATCTAGAAGTTCATCAATCGTACGGATATGATACTTATTTTTAATTCTTAATTGATTAAATCCTTTGTAGTCAATATAGAGTCTTAACGTTCCATCTTTCTTCTTTTGAAGGAGAACGGGCGCACCCCAAGGTGAGACACTAGGTCTGACGAATCCCTGCTCTAACAGTTGTCTTAACTGCTCCTTAAGTTCTATGGCTTCGGGGACTCGCATTTTGTATGCATGCTGAGCCACTGGCTGAGCTTTGGGTGGGGGTTAACTCGATCTCATGATCTTCTTCGGAGACGGAGGCATCTCAGTCAGCTCTTCAGGAAACACATCTGCATACTCACTTAACCACTCTAGTTCTTTAGCCTTGCATTTTATGTCTATTGGATTCATCTTAATGACATAAACAGCTTGTCTCTTTCTGAGCCCTTTTAATAATTTGGAAGCCTTGACTAACTGCAGCACAGGGGATCCGGAAATTCCAATTCCCTGAACTTTATTCCCGTGAAGGTCAAGGAAAGAGATGGTTCCTTTGTGACAATGAATATCAGCTTGATTCTTATATGGAGCCAATCCATTCCAAGGATTCCATCATAGACTCCTAAGGTAGAAGTTCATCAATCTAGAAGTTCATCAACATTTGGGTCCCACTTAACCGATCTAGAAGTTCATCAATCCTACGGATATGATACTTATTTTTAATTGTTAATTGATTAAATCCTTTGTAGTCAATATAGAGTCTTAACGTTCCATCTTTCTTCTTTTGAAAGAGAACGGGCGCACCCCAAGGTGAGACACTAGGTCTGACGAATCCCTGCTCTAACAGTTGTCTTAACTGCTCCTTAAGTTCTATGGCTTCGGGGACTGGCATTTTGTATGCATGCTGAGCCACTGGCTGAGCTTTGGGGGTTAACTCGATCTCATGATCTTCTTTGGAGACGGAGGCATCTCAGTCAGCTCTTCAGGAAACACATCTGCATACTCACTTAACGACTCTAGTCCTTTAGCCTTGCATTTTATGTCTATTGGATTCATCTTAATGACATAAACAGCTTGTCTCTTTCTGAGCCCTTTTAACAATTTGGAAGCCTTGACTAACTGCAGCACAGGGGATCCGGAAATTCCAATTCCTTGAACTTTATTCCCGTGAAGGTCAAGGAAAGAGATGGTTCCTTTGTGACAATGAATATCAGCTTGATTCTTATATGGAGCCAATCCATTCCAAGGATTCCATCATAGACTCCTAAGGTAGGACTCTGAACTGGCACTCTGTTACGTTTCCATCTAGGCTAAATTGAATAAGGTCTGTCTCAAGGTGTGTGAAAAGAATCTTTCCACTCGCCAATTCCACTTGCATAGGTTTCCTGATTTTTGATTTAGGACTAATTTACGTAGACATCCTGGGGAAATAAAAGAATGAGTACTTCTTGAATCAATCAAAAGCTTGAATTGCTTACCTTGGTACTCTGCTAGAGTCTGGAGGACTGAGAATTGATGGTTATTCCCCTGATGCTCTATTGCTGCATAGATCTGTCCTTTTTCTTCCTCCACTTCCTCAACTATAGTGACTACTCTAGCTGCTGCAGTCTGAGGGCAGAACTCTCTCTCTCTTTGGTTGTTCCAATTCTGGGAGGGAGTTCAGAGACTGCTTTGCATGGAGGCTGCAGGCTGACCTAGCACTCTTCTGGGGTTGCCCTGATTTTGGTGCGGGGGACCTGATTGGGACTGATACGAAGGAGACTGTCTCTGAATTTTGGGACCCTGGCTTCCTTGGCCCACAGAAGGAGATGGGCAATCCTTGAGCTGGTGCCCAAACCCTTGACATACGAAGCATCTGTTCTCGCTTCGAAGCTATTCCCTTTGCATTCTAGAGAGAGCCAGAGTTCCTGAGGAAGTATTTCGAGGGAAAGGTCTTCCTTCATTCCCGAAGCTTCCCGTCTCCAGATTCTGAAGCTTCCCGTCTTCAGATTCTGGTTGGGATCTTGGTGTCTCTTTGGAGGTGGAAGGTTGGAAGAGCTTTTTGGTGTTTGGAATCTCTTGAAGGATGAGGGAGCTGGCTTTGGCAAGACTTTCACGAGATGAAGGCTTTGGTGAAGTCCTTCGCCATTCTGACAGCTTCTGCCATGGATACTGGCTTGGCATTCTTGACTAGTGTGTCTAATGGTTTGTTCATTCCCCAAATGAACCTGGCCAAGTTGCTCTTCGTCTCTCTAGAGGTGGTGAATACTTGAGTAGAAGAGCAAATGCCTGGTGATATTCTTCGATGGTTTTGCTCCCCTGGTTTAGCTCTAAAGATTCATTCATTTTGGTTTCTAAGAACTCGGGGGGACAAAATCTCTTCCTCAAATAGGTTTTAAGATCGTTCCAGGACTAGGTATTTCTGTCCAGATGGTTAGTGTCACAATGGTTTCTCCATGCCACCCTGGTTGTTTCCACAATTTTTAGCCTGGCAAGAGCCATTTTGCTCCGCTCATTGTAGCCTGTGTCATCAAATTACTCTTCCATAGCTTCCACCCATTTCTCCACAGCCTTGCCCAGGTTCTCCCCTTCTCCTTTGAAGGGTCCTGGCTGAGTTCTGTGAAGAGCCTTGTGAACATCAGGGTCAAGCTCTTCATCTTCAGAGAGAGGGTCTGGCTGACGGCCACGGTTTCCTCACCTCATGATTCTGCCAAAAATGATATATTATGAAATTTTTATTTTGATATCGTCCACGAGATCCTAAGACTTAAGAGGTTCGAAAAATAATTTCTTAAACAAGATAAATGATCTTATTGGAGATCTATGACATATGTCCGTCGGTAAAGAGATTTTACTTCATCAATTCGTCCAGAAACAATCATTTATACAACATGGAATTTTTTCACAAAACACTTCTTTATTTATAGAAAGGTTGCAATACGTACATAGAGCAGCTCGGCTCTAGAAGTCAAAATCTCCTTGGGAGATGCATAAGACGACGGTACTGGGCTATAGACATGCCCTGATACAAATGTTCCCTTACTGCTAAGGGAGCTACTATCTTCTCCTTAGGAATAAAGCGACTAAGGAGTTTGTAGATTTGGCAGGAAAGTCTGAAATTTCGAGGCGTTGAGTGATATAAAATAACACCATGTATCACTTTCAGCTTCATCAGAATCATGGGAGATTCTGTCTCAGCATCGCACGACGCTGGTCGCAAGAGGCATGGACATACTGCTTTGCAAACCACTTGTGCTGCTGCCTCTCCGTTGGGTCAGGGAAATATAGATCCTCAAAATGGCTGCGAGTTTGGCTTGGCTCATTTGAGTTGTAGCGGAAGAGATGAGATGCTCGAAGGCAAACGCAGTCATGTCTGACTGGGTGAGGTCGGGAACACCAGATAAGTGTGGAACTTCCATCTATAAAACCAAATTCTTTGATTAAAATTCTTCGTTAAATGAAGCTTAAGGAATGAAAATACAATATGTAAATGCTCTTTCTGATTTTTTATTACAATTTTCTGATAAGAATTCATTTCTCCTTATTAGCTTTCAACAAAGCTCTGATACCAGCTGTGAGACCCCCCCTCCGCGAGGTGCGCCGACGCTGGAAGTAGCATTAGCCTCCCTCGCGGAGTGGGGATCCACACTCAGGGCCCTCCCCCGCGGATGTCCAGATGAGAGGTTAGCCCGACGGTTTCTCCGAAACGAGCCCAGAAAAACTCCCCTCGCCCGAAAGGCACGGGTGATTCCACCATGGAAAAATCTTCTAACGGGGGAATTACTCTAACGAGTCAAAGTCTTAACTAGTTAAATTGATCCGATCGATCCTGAAGTCACATGGTCAGATCAAGAAGAGACTTGCACTTGGTCCATGGAATCACTTCTTTTTTCCTCCTTTAACGAGGCACAGTCGCTCATCCCCTCCCACCATAGAACAAGGTCTTCTCAGGACTTAATCTAACTAACGTAACTAATCGTATCTTAATTGTATCGTAGGAATCCTCTCATCTAGCCTACAGTCCACCAACCACCCAACCACTATATTAGTGGGATTCCTTTATAAAGATTTGGTTGTGTTTTACCCGGGTATCGAGGAAAAGAGTTCCCAGGCCCCCTAGCCGGTGATTCATGCAAAAATTAAGGTAGGCATACCACGTATACACCCCCAATATGAAACTGCCATTTATAACAGATTTGGCTGGCTTTAAAACAATCCTTCAATAGTCATAATATTATTGATCATCATCCTCTAAAATTCTAAGTCCATTGTATTAAAAAATGTGTCCTCTGGACTCTTCGTTGAAGACCAGCTGGGCCAACCAACGAGATCCAGTATCAAAATTTGATTCACAAAAATCTTTTCTTTTAGTCCATCCGAATCTTCCTCGATGCACGCATGGGTGTCCTATAGCAACAGCGAGCCCATGCATTGCCTAGTCAAAACCCTCTAGGATCCTCCTTAGGTGTCCTAGCACTTCACTCAGGGACCGCTTCATTGGTCCTCGCCCATCATACCGGAAGCGCACCATTTGAACCGTACACCGAGGCTGGTTAAGACCTCGGCTGGCTTTGCCAACGAGCGACGTCCCTCGATGACTCCCCGCCAGAGCTGTTGTTGCAAAATGGACCTCCTCTTAGTAAAACACATGCCTAACGCTTCCTCTAGCATTCTGGCGTAAAATAGTCCTTTAAATGAAAAATAGAGGTTCAATTGCAAGTAAAATTCCCAGTTTGAGATTGGTTCCACAAAACTCCTTTTTTCATAATTTCCAATTTCATAATGAGGATCCTTGATCTCTCATCAGGGTAATCTACCCATCATTTGACTGATTGTCCAACTAGATTCTTGGTGAGTTCGGTCAAAGGAAAACTAGTTTAGTTCAACGGTAGTCTATTCTTTGTATTTAGGAATTGGAATTGGTCATGAAGTTTTTACTTGATTCAGATCAAGAGATGGACAAGTGGGTTTACTGTCTGTCCCTCTCGTAGTCTAACTAAATTCATTCGATTTAGTTCTAACAAGGATTCCTTTAGATAAATATCTAGTTTTGGGTAAATACCAATTTAGTGATTTAACCATATAAAATATCTAAAGATATTCTTTCTACCATTTAATTTCTCAACCTTAATTCCCAAGGTAGAATTATGGTGGAAATTCATCTTTTGACACTAAAAATTAATTCAAAACCTTCTTTTCTTAAATATCATAAAAATTCTTCTTTTAACTAAATACCAATATCTATTTTTTTGAATAAAGTTAGAAATCGCTCTTTTTCTCATTTAATGAGTGCAATCCAAATATCATGGGAATTCGTCTTTTATCATAAATTAAATCTATCAAAAATTCCTCTTTAAATTAAATAAAAATATTCAATATTTTAAATATACCAAAGATTTTTCTTTTTCCATTCAAATGATTGAATTCCAAATATGATGGGAATTCCTCTTTCATCATTTAAATTTATTCATGCATAAAAATAAATTTAACTAAAGTTTTTGTTAAAAATTAAATTAAAAATATCCATTAATTCTATTATACTAAAAATTCCACTTTTCTCATTTAAATGATTGAATTTCAAATATGGTGGAAATTTCTCTTTCATCATTTAAATTTATTTATGCATAAAATAAATTTAACTAAAATTCTTCTTTAATTTTAAATAAAATATCCATTATTTTGATATTCTAATTTTTCTCTTTCTCCATTGGAATACATGTATCTCCATTATCATGGGAATTCCTATTTTATCATAAAAATGAATTTACTAGATATTTCTCTTTTTCTCTAATTAACTATTTATGCATAATTATTAAAAATTAATTTTCCATGAATATGATGAGAATTATTCATTTAACATAGGATGACTAATCCTTGAATATGGTAGGAAGTCCTCTTTTCACATTATGCATAAAAATGATTTGTGTTAATTTTTAAAAATTTCGCCATGTATCTCCTTTCTGCTGCTATTACTGATAAGTTTTAATAATTTTAAAAAGCATAAGGTTTAGTAATACAATATGATAGAATAACTATCATTTGGACTAATATCCAATGTATGGACTTAATCCCTAAGTTTATCATAATTTAAGTAACATAAAAGCATTAAAAAGCCATTTCTTTGGCCTCTAATTTGACTAGCATTGAGTTTACTTTTAGAATTAAGAATTGCTCCATGAGAAGCATCATTTGAATATAGAATTGGTCATAGGAATGACCATTCTTTGGGGAAGAGAGAGACATGCTTTAAAAAATCATTCTAATTAAGCATAAATATAAACTTTTATGATTAATCATTAGAATTCATTAGAGAGCTTCATTTGCATTAAAAACCCATTCAATTGAATACTTCTCAAGCTTGAGAGGGGTTGAGAAGTGAAAAACATTTAGAAGATTAAGAAAAAAGACCATAAAGTCACACTTTACCTCTTGTTTTTCTTGATTCTCTAGTCTTAGGAGAGGCCCCCAACCAATCAATTGGTTAGTATATTGAGGAAAGCTCCAAAGAAGGTTGAAGAGAGAGAGAAGCTCCAATCTCTCCAAATTGTAGAGGATTTTTAGAGGATAATAGAAAATATGCTTATTTTAATGTAGTAGTGGCATAGTCTAGTTCACAGATGAGAATACAAAAGAATGAGGGTCTATTTTTAGGTGAGGGAGGCCACTAACAAAGTCCAACTAAGTTCTAAAATTTTCCAGCTTCAGTTTGGCTGAATTTGGACAAGATTTGGACCAGTTTGGCTCCCTTTTTGATTTGGTTTGATCCAGAAGAGAGGAGAGATAAAAATATCTTAATATTTTTGAGTTTAAAACTCCTTCACATGTGTGAAATATGTGCCTCCTTTAAGGCTCCCCCTTTCCTTACCAAGGTGTCAAAATGGTATGATTACTCCAAAATATCTCATTTTTTAGTAATATTTCATAATTTTTAACTAATAAATCTTGTACTCAATCAACTCTTCATCTTATGTGGGCATTTACTCATTTTTGGATATTTTCTTTTATTCATTGGATTTATCTCATCCCAACACTTGAATTAATCTTATTGATCCATAGGAACCTTAATTGGATCATAATCCAAAAATTTTAAAAAATCTTGACCCTTAGACTAAGGTGTTTTAAATCATTTTTAATTGATTCCTAATGCACCTTGGAAAATTTATTTTGATTTTCTATTTCAGGGAAACATATTTTTGATATTTGTAGAATTTATACATCCAAAAATATCTCAATATTGAATTACCACTCTTTAGAAATTTTCATCTCACCAGGCAAAAACAAGAAAAAATAATATTTTCTTGTATTCAAAAACAGGGAATGATTACAGGGGATTGAAGTAAAGGCTTATTTATTATTCAGGCTGAGGAGGAATCTTACAATGACAAACTTTCTAAAAGGCAAAGGGCTTTAAGATTAAAGCACGTATAGGTGGCCCTGAAAGTAGTGCCACGAACATTGCTTTTTTGGTGCTTAAAAGTTACTACTAATACAATTAAGAGAAAAGGTAATTTAAATTTTAAGTATATTATTAGCATTTTAAATTTCCAACTGACAAACGCTGCCAAGCGTTAATGACCTCCCGCACGCCATCGAACTACCTCCTCCTACCCTCCCAATCCCCCCTTTCTCCCTCTCTTTGTGCGTTTAGGATTCACTTTTCTTAGAAATGTAGCTGTGCAGGCCTCTCTATGTATACAAGCAATCAATTTTGTGAAGGTCATCTCTATAACCCTCTCTTGTTGAGCGTTTCTCATGGTATGTAGCTACATATGTGACTTCCCAAAGGTATGCAAATTTTAATTACATAATTACTGGGGAGTTGTGGTGGATACTTAGAGGAAATATTAACTTTTTTTAAAATGGTTATGTATTGGCACAGGGAATGGATACATCTCCATCACAACAATAATTACACCGAGATATAACCTGTGCAACTACTACAAAAATGGGTATTTCTCAAGAACTTGCATAAGAATGTAACCATAAGGCTTCTACATCTAAAAGGAAGACTTTGAGAGCATATTAGGCAGAACGTAAATGAAAGAAACGAGCAAGATTTAACAATATAGTGACTCAAGACAATGATGTGGTAGATGCGTAAAGAAGATGTAAGATATGCCGGGCTATGATGTGCAATGCTTTGATCAAGAGACCATGGGAATGGACTCAAGTATTCAAAAGGAGATTTTCCAGCAACTTCTTCGTCAACCTTTCTTTGTGAGTACGCAATATAAAGCTTGAAAAATTGAACCTATGATTCTAAATAATGTTTGCAACACCTTGAACAAGTGAAGATGCCAAGGTTGTCAGTTGAGCTTGTTTGGAGGCAATTAGAACCTTCATCTCCAATTTCAAAAGACAAATACATGCCTTCTCTCACCATAGCGTGTCAGATTCTTTCACTCTGCCTCATATAGTATACTTACTCATTTCTAGAACACTTTAATGGAGAACAACCATGTACACACTCATTCTATTGAAGAGTCTAATCATGAAAGAATTAAGAGAAAGTACCATCTGTACATTGATGTAGATAGTGCGTATGTGCCCATTCAAAGACGCAGAAGTGGTCAACTATTGCTCTCATCAGATGTCAAAGATCATATGAGGTTGTTGGGGAAGCAACACATAGACCTTTGGTGTGATGGCTCCATCTATCCTATTTTCATCAGACACATATCCCCAATCTCATCAAAGAATAGATGAATGCACCAGGATGCTCCATGTAGAGAAAAGGGGAGACTTTCAAGTTCAATGGCATCTTGCGGGTGACTTGAAGACTCTCAAGTGCTTATTTAATTGCAGCAAAGGGGCCAATGCAAAGTCTCCATGCCTTTATTACATGGACTCTGCAAGTGGTGGAGATGACCATCGAACAGACAAATTTTGGATGAGAACTTTAAGCAAGTGTTTGAGATTCCTCTTTCCAATGTGCATATATGCACGCTTCATGATTTGTGTCGTATCATAGAGAAACTGGTATATCTCCACATTGGCTTTGCTTGGAAGATCAAGAATGTAGCAGAGAGGAAAGAAGCCATCCATGAATTGGAGAAGGTGCTACACAGAAGGAAGAGAACAAGATCCGAAAAGAAAAGGATCAACAAGTAAAAAGGACCCCAGCGAATCTCCAAGAATAGTACATCAAAGAAACAGAGGAGTTGGGATCATCCAACCTAGAGATGCTAAGGAGCTTGAAGAGGGGTATTTTTGTCTTTGTGATTATGGAAGATGGTGAGAGACAACTCTCCCTTGACCTGGTGGATGTCAGGACTCTGATGGATAGGACACCACAGATCTCAGACACTATCCTATACATGTGCCTAAAGTAAGTATGCAAATTGCATTTACTGATGATATGGTCCTTCCCTCTTTAGTTTTTTCCTTTTTCCTCAACGAGTTACCCTTGTTTTTGCAATTTAATAAAGTGCCAGCTTCCTCGAGAGAGCCATTCTGAGGTGTTTATTCTGAACTCTCAGTTGGCACCATTTCTAAGAAAAAGGAGCACTTCTCACCAATAAGAGATACAAAAGTGGTTCACGTATTTGAACATGCTGGAGGTTACATTAGTAATTCTTTCATATATTAATCAGGGTATGTTACTTCTCTATCTTGTTAGCCACATGCATCTAATAGATAGGGGATGCCTTAGTTTTAGAGATTTCTACTTTTGTAGGAACCATTAGAGCCTTGCCTGTATAGAGTTGGATAAGAGAATCATGTGGACCCTTAATTCAATACTAAGATCACATCCTGAGTTAGGCCTATAAGTAAACATTCAAAGCACCTTTCTTTAGTATCTGTGGCTGCTTGAAGTTGGCAATGTATCTTATTGTGAATGCTTATTTATTATGCAGGTGTATAAAAAGGATTCTTCATGTTCTTGGTTCCCTATATGGAGACTATGAATTGTACAGGTCGGAGATCAAGCATGTTCAAGTGCCCAAGCAAGGAGACTCACACTCCTGTGGTTGGAGAGTGATGATCCATGCAGAATATATTCTCTAGAGTCTCTTCTCCATGAATCCCTTCATGTCCAAGGTAAGTGGAAGAATCATCGGATTTAGCTAGATTTGCGGTTTGACATTCTGAATTTTGTTTATTCAGAACGCTTTACGAAACTATGATAACAAATATGTGGAGCGGTATATAGAGTGACCATGGTACGATTAATACTAAAGAATGGGATGGAGATGTTTAAGGACAACCAGTCGGACTTCCTCGACACTGCAAACATTGAAATGCTTCTTCAGGTTGAAGGTAGGAGCCAAAGCCTTTTGAGCACATAGAGGCAGAGCCAAGGCCCGATGACGAGGTGAACAATGAAGGACCCAAGGCTCATGACATAGAGCAAGCTGAAGAGGCAAAGCCAAAGCCTAAAGAGAAGACAGAGGCAAAGCAGACTGTAGAGACCGAGCTAAGGCATGATAAGGAGGCGAATAATGAAGAACCTAGGGCTGATGAGGATCCCAAGGCTAGTGAGGATCCCAAGCTTGATGAAGATCCCAAGACTAATGTACCTGATGTAATGTAACCAACTCATTAAGAATTGTTTCTATTAGGTGCTTTTTGTCCCTTAACAATGATTATAAGTTTCAATCATATTCATACTTATTAGAAGTATGAATCATGCTAATAATGGTTCTAGACATTGAGGAGGCTTATCATCTTGGATGTTAATGGATTGCTGCTCAAAAGACAGCCCAAGAGCTTTGGACCAAGTGTTGCAGGGAATTACAAAGTCAGGGGACATGCATGTCATGCGAAGACCCAAACTGTTATCAATTCATCAACTTTGTAACTAAGCACTTTAGATTGGCTCTGGTCCTCAATGATGATGCATAATTTGAGGCCTCTTGTCACGCTAGTTTTGAGAGAATCTAAGATATTGAGGAGACAAAACTTTATTTTGTATATGACCAAAGGCACTGTTCCCTTGACCCAGGTGTTTGTCATCCCAACAAACCTGGGGTACTATTGCATATGAAGCGCTATGAGGATATCCAACATCCCTATGATCCCACAAATACATTATTAATTGATGATACCCCTGTGAGAAGGCAATGTATAATCCCATTGGAACATGGATATCACCCCTTCCTAGGTATGCAGATGATGTTTATTTAGAAGAACAATTGATTCCATATTTAGATGGATTGTACAAATCAAAAGACTCTGTACAAGATTATGTAATGAGAAACCCATTTTTGTAATGTAATGTCTTCAACTATCCTATTCTCACTCAAGTAATGTGTCCTGGAAAATAGTATACGTTGTCTTGTTTTTCGAAAATAAAAGTCACACAAAACGCTCTTGATTAATTATGTTAAAAGAGTACATTCAAATGGGTAATGTCAAGTAGGAGTGTCATTAACAAGATATACTTGATTAATCATGTCAAAATAGTACATTGACGTGGGTATTGTCAAGTAGGAATGATCTTGATTATGTTATCCAATTCTTTACATTGTATTAGTCGCTCCCTTCTAAGGAGGACCTTTCTTCCATTGTGAATGAAAGTAAAGTGTGCCGGCATGTCTTGCAAGGATTCTTCAACAATATCCTTCCTTAGCTGTTTGTAGATTGCATTTCTCCCATATAGAAACAATTGTCACTAGTGTTGAAGCTTCATCAATCACTTCAATGTCTTTGTCATCCATTGCACTTGCGGCTTCTTGGTCCATTGGCACCAACTCTCCATTGATATAACGGGATCTGCTATACCAGAAGGACAAGATAAAAGTTTGAGTTGCAATCATGTACTTTGTAACTATTGTCTCTAGTGCAATGTTACAATGGATATCGTCAAAAACTTTACTCGGCCATCCCTCATCAAGAAGTCTTACTAAGAGGAATGTATCCGAATCTTTGGAGACGAGCATGGTTCTTGCTATCTTCACTTTAAATAAGCTAAAAATCTCCACAAACACAGTAATTGGTAGGTAAACCATAATTTTCACTACACGAGTTGGAATGCTTCCTCGTAGAGAGCGTTGCACATCCTTGAAGATCTTCCTCCTTGCTGACTCCATTACTGAGGGGTCTGGGATAGGCCAATCCATGTAGTTCCACTCAGCTTCTTGCAAAGGTAGCTCTTCCAAGCAGCCACAATTGTGTTTCTTGTTTAGCACACGGTAGAAATGATCATAGAAAAAGATACCTACATCTACAAGGCTTTTGTTGCTCCTTCCCTCATACTGTAGCCAACCAATGTGTGCATGAACCACATTCAAGAGGAAATGGAGTGCAGAAGGCTGAAGCTTTAGAAAATGGAGTGTAGCAGAAGGTAGAGAAAATGAAAAGAGCGCGAGAAATTGTTTAAGCCAAAGAGGAAGTTTGAGAAGAAGGAAATTTTTCCTCCTCTGCAAAAATACTTGTATTTAATATATGGATAGGAATAGAAGTTTCCCTCCCTACAAAAGTGTAGGTGTGTTTAATGCATTCGGGTGTGAAAAGTGACTATCAAGTGTAAGTAGAATACATTTTGAGGTGGAAAAGAAGAGTTTTTGGATTTAGGAAAAAGAAATAACCTATTTTTCAACATAACGTTGCCTTCTTCTTGATTGGATGCGCTCCTTTTTCTCTCTTACCAAAAGTCCCTACGAATGCCCTCCAAAATGTCCTAATGGCAGCTGAAGTTATGGCTTTCTTGAGGGTCCACCTCAAGAAAGCCATGGAAATGACATGGAATTTCTTTTTTTTAGGGTCCACCTCAAGAAAGCCATGGAAATGATATGTAATTTCTTTTTTTTAAGGCCATGGAAAGGGGGAGCATGATGACATTGGGGGAGTTGTCAAAAGAGCTCTAATACATGAGTAATTAAAGATAGATAGTGTTATCCTTACATGTACGGCTGAAGTTGTGGCTTTCTTGAGGGTCCTGTCCACTATTGAAATGAGTGATGCTAGAGTGCCAAGTCACCTAGACAAGTTATCCCACATGAACTATCATAGATTTATTATACTTTTCTCATATAAAAGGATGACATTTGAAGCATTGGAATACAAGCACAACATCTCAAGTCTTTTTATAAGTACAAGTTTCCATCTTGTAACCTAATTGAACTTGAGTCTAAACTTAATTAGCACAAACTCATCACCATGAGTATTGCTCATTTTTAACCACCTTAGATTAGTGTTGTTATTGATTAGTGTAGGATTAGATTATAATTAGGATCTAATTAGATAGTTGATTATAATTAGGATCTAATTAGATAGTTGATTATCATTAGGGAGCTTGATCCATGAATTTCATCATGGTATCAGAGCTTGGTTTAAGCTCCCCATTAGATTAGCTTTAACTCATATTAGTCTAACCTTTTTCATTAATCACTTAATTAGCTACTAATCTCATCTTATCCTTCCTTCCTCTTTGTGGCCCAAATTTCACAAGCTTGCCATTGACCATTATCTTCACCATTTTCAAAACCCTTCTAGCCAAGTGTTGGCCTCACATAGCTATTCACTCCAACCAGAGGAATTAGATAGATTTGCACGTTGCTGCTCGAAAATTGCTATAAATCGTCGACTGGTCTTTTGAAGCATTCATGCTGTGTATGTCAAATTAGGCCAAGCCCTTTTAGCCATGTATTCTACTTATCTAAAGGCCTCCACAGCTCAAATCTTGTGGCTAAAGGCTTAGTCTACGCACCAGGAGTATCTGTTTTAGTAGTAGGCAGCAAAAACAAGCAAAAATCAACCTTTTTGGGCATCTTTGAACTGAGTTTTTTACATGAGCCTTTGACCCTCATCAAGGGCAAGAAGTTCATCAAGAAAGCCCCATCAAAAAGCTTTCTCATTTTCTCAATTTTACCCTCCAAAGTTTGTTGTTGTTAATCACTATGATTAGCACTTAATCATTGGTATTAGCACAAGCAATTAGCAAAAATTGAGTTGAAACAAAATCAAAATTGGAAATTTAGAGTACTATTCCACAGTGGGAGACATCCTCTTGCATCAAATTTCACTGCATCCTCTTGCATTACTCAATTGAAGAGAATTTGTTTCATTATCATCCTTGTACTGGGACTAGACAATGGCCGTGAATCATTATCACGTGCAAAGACCTTCCTGACCTTCACACTACAAATTTGTATGAGATTAGACACTGCTAACAAACAAAATAAAAGCTTGTTAGTAAGACCTTCTCAGTATGGAGCATGTTGAAGTTGTTTCAAGATTTAATGGTGGTGATGGATTTTTTACATGGCAAAGCAAGACCATTCACTTGCTTATGCATAAGGGGCTTTGGCACCTTATTGAGGATGAAGAAGTGGAGGTTGAGCCACTTTAGAACAATAAATCTATGGGCCTCATCGCTCAAAATCTTGATGAGATGTGATTAGTCACATTGCTGGCATCAAGGATGCCAAGTTGGCATGGCAGGAACTCAACAAGATTTTTCGCACCGACTCAAAGAGCTCAAAGATCAACCTTCTCATGCAGTTTTACAAGATCGGCAAGAAGGAGACCAAAACCATGGCACAACACATCAGTAAATTCAAAGCACTTGCTTGGTTCTAGACCACACTTAGTTATCTCCAAAGGAGACACAACTAATGCAACTGTGCCCAATGCGATAAGCTAACACTAGTGCATTGCATCGCCGATCTGCCTAAGCTAGGGGATTCAGTCATGACAGTGCAGAAGTTAGTTCTTGTGTCTGACATGATTCTTGACATGGCTTCTAATCCTGTTTTGAGATAGGAGTCACATTCAGATAGGAATGACTTTTGATCTAGATTCTAGTTAGAAGACATACCCGGATAGGAAAGTACTTAATATAGACAAGGAAACAAATAGATTTATAGAGTACAAAAAATGGAGAATTGCACAAAAAAATCACTGTACCACTAGAGTGGAGGCTTAGCCCAATAGTACAACGTAGTAACAAACCCAGTTGTCACTCTTAACTCTCTTCTCCATCCTATATCTCTCTACCCTTGGATAGTTCCCCTTTCCTCTTTTACATCATCTGCCTAGGTACTACCCATTGGCAAGTATTAACCCAATTCTAGGGTTAACAAGAGCTACCCGGCCATTATCTTACATCAAGGAGTCACGATAGATACACCAAAGGGTCATACATTCAAGATATGAAGCAGTAGTGTCAAAAGTTACAACTTGGATGCGCACCCGTAATGGTGTGACGACATAGTATTTATGGCGATTCCTGATTCAAGAGCGTGTGGTAGCAAGTTAGGATGAAGTCCTGAGTGATGTACTTCATGGATATATTATGAAAGTAGTCATTGTAATAGCATTAGGTCGCTTATGAGCCTAAAGTGCCCGGTCGGCCAGGGTTTAAGTGAGTGTGAACACTTATGGCCATGTGTATAAGTGAATTTCTCTCATAATACAATATACTCTCCCATTGTGCAAGTGAGTCTTGCTCTTGCTAATCTCTCTCCCTAATGCATGCTAGTGAGTGTGTGTGAGTGAAGTGAGGTGAGAGGAGCGACGAGGACCCATAGTGAAACACAACAATGTGACAACGCTCATGGGAGGTGCGGTGGAATTGCTTCTCAAGGAGTTGTGGAGACCTCAAGGATTACAAGCTCAGCCAATGGAAAGATCCTCATGATAGTTTTGGTTCACCAAGTAATCTCTTTTGGATGTGTTTCAAGGAGGGTTAGGGTGAGCCTTAACATTTTTGGCGTCGGGCGGGGAGCCATCCCTGGGCTTTTTTCACCATTTTTCCTCTAATCTACGCATTACCCAAAGCCCATTATCTTGATTAATGGTTTCCCATGAAAAAGATGTGGATTTGATGGTGATTTGTGTGAGATTTGGTGTAGAATAGCTCTCTTTTTTGTTTTTGAAAGAATGCATTTTGCTTAATTTTTAGCTTAATTTGTTATTTTTGTTGTTGTTATATTGTGTTTTTTCATATTCTTACGGCTTGCACATAGTTTGTATTAGGCTTAGTTTGCATCCATTGCATCAAACAATGCAATAGAATGTAATTTTTAGTGAATGTTAGGTCTCTTTTAGTGTTAAACATAGAACTAAGATCATTAATTTTAGTTTAATTGTGTGTTTGTTGTTGAAATTGTTTGTATTAGAGTATTAGCAAGCATTAAGAGTAGCTTAATCTTTAATTTTTTTAAAAAAACCATCAAAAAATCTTTGAATTTGACTAATTTCTCTTACTGGATTGGTTTTTGTCATTAAGGGTGATTAATCTTGTTCAAGAGGCAAAACAATTAGAAAATGTGTTAATTAGGTTCTAAATTAATCATGTGAGTAATCGAAATTGGTATTTTTGAGTGTTTAGAGAGTATCTAGATGCATCAAAATACCTAAATACATCAATTGTTTCAGTAATTAGAGAAATTTGACTTTCTTTGCTTAATTTCACCTTAAAAGAGGAGACCATAATTAAGAGTCTAATTAATCTCCTATTTTAGATTAATTTACACAATTATTGATACACAAAGATTAGCATTCTCTTGCTCTATCCCCAATGATGTGCTCAATTGTGTGAATTAATTAGGGATTAGTGGTTAATTAGAATCCTTGATTAGTGTAAAAGAGGGAAAGATTAGTGAAAGGATTAATCTTAGATTAATTCTTAATCACTTTTTTTACATAAATCATTAAGACTAATGAGCATTCAATGAGTAGATGCTCATGAGTTGTTAAATTGTCCATTTTGGGGGTCATTTATGAAGGGTGTCATTAAAAGGTTGACTTTTTTGATTCCCACTTACCTTTTTGGGAAAATGCCTATATCTCTTTCATTTTAAATTCAAAAAATATTCCCCCCCCAAAAGGAAAATTCGTATTTCCCACTAGACAAAAAAAACAAAATGAATTTAATAGTTCCGTGAAGTCCGGTTCATGGCATGAACCCTTTTCTGCAACTTCACGGCCTAAGGGTTTACGCCCTCAGAAACCACGCGCGCAAAAAATAATCAAATTTAATATTTTCGTGAAGTACGATTCACGGCATGAACCGTTTTCTGCAACTTCACGGCCTAAGGATTCACACCCTTGGGAACCGCACCAAAAAACAAATTCAAATTTAATATTTTCGTGAAGTCCGATTCACGGCATGAACCGTTTTCTGTAAACTTCACAGCCTCAGGGTTCACGTTCTCGCAAAAAAAATATTCAAATTTAATATTTTCGTGGGTGGTCTTGTTCACGGTGTGAACTGTTTTCTGCAACTTCACGGCCTAAGGGTTCACACCCTCGGGAACCACGTAAAAAAATCAAATTTAATATTTTTGTGAAGTGCGGTTCATAGTGTGAACCGTTTTCTGCAACTTCCTGGCCTGAGGGTTCACGCCCTCGAGAACCGCGTTAAAAAAGTATATATATAAAATATTTTGGTGAAGTCCAGTTCACCAGAACCATTTTCTACAACTTCACAACCCAAGGGTTCATGCCCTCGGGAAACACATTTAAAAAAAATAAATTTAATATTTCCGTGAAGTTCGGTTCACGGCGTGAACCATTTTCTGCAACTTCATGACCTGAGGGTTCACGTCCTCAGGAACTGCGCAAAAAAAGAAAACGAATTTAACTTTTTCGTGAAGTCTGGTTCACGACGTGAACTGTAAGGGTTCACAATGTGAGGCCCTTCATTCACGCGCCCAAAAAAAAGGACAAAAAAATCAATCAAAATTTATAAAACCCGTGAAGTCTGCCGCTTCACGCCGTGAACAGGAGTCTGTCGGCCCAAAAAAAAACCGTTTGGAGGTCCGTATCTCCTAAACCGTATATCCGAAGACGCTCTAGGGCTCATCGAAAAGCTAACATTGAGCTCTTCGACTTTGGACCCGGTCGTCTGAAGTCAAAATCGACCATTTTGGCCTCCGACTAGTAGCCTCAAAATTTGACTCGAAAATCGAGGCAAAAAACAGTCCAAAAACCATGAAAAATCGTAAAAAATAGTGTGAAAACGACGATGAGCCATATTGGGGCTACTTTTTGAGCACCCAAACGACAAAATCATAGAGAACTTAGGGGAACAAAGTTGTAGTACTTCAAAAATACTACAACTCCCTGAGACAGTTTTTCAAAATTCCTTTTAGAACATCCTAAAAAACGTGCTGTGAAACAGGGAAAAAATTCTTGGGGGAGGAATTTTTTGTCTTGAGATAGTGATGGTAGATAGGTTTTAGGACCTCCTCTTCCATCTGGGACTTTACTAGCATACACTTTTTTCAGAAAATTATATCTAAGGTCGTTCACGTGCATATAGCGCCTAAGCTATTTAGGGCAAATGGACACCCATTTGACCCCAACGAAGGATACCACCAGGATTTGGTCCCTTACCTAACATTCCCATAAATCCTTTAAGATCCAACCCCTTCTTGGGTGCCCACACCCTGGACATACTGACTAGCCTAGGAAGGGGGATAGCCCAAGGACTCAGTGAGTCTCTCTCATCAACAAGAGCACTCACATATGGCCTTAGTGACTCATACAAAAATACGGCTGTACAAATTTCCAAAATTATGGGCAAATACGATGGAACAAGAGACCCTATTCAATTCATTGAAATTTTTGAACAGAGATGTGAAGCCTTTGGAAATCCCAACTGTCCCACCAAGGTACATGCATTGAACCTATGCTTAGAGGGAAAGGCTAGTCGATGGTTAATCACATTGATGCCTATGATCAAGACCAACTTTAAAACCTTGCACAATGACTACGACCTTGGCCAGATCCACAACAAGCCATTCTGTAGATATTATATGTCCCAAGAGGGATCCATTGGTTATAGTGAAGGCTATTTAGGTATATTCTAGTCTTCCTAGACTTTTCTACCAGAAAAGAGTATATTTCATGCCCATCCAGCAAAAGGAATCAATGAATGGAAATGGGAACGGATATAATATAGTGGAAGCATTCAGCTCGCAGTAGTCATCAATACAGACCCTTAGCTCTCGATTCTTTTTCAAAACAATGACTATTGGTGATAGCCATTCCGCCCTATCCACAAGATAAAGAACCCAACCTTCAACAGTTTGTCAATCTCTTCCTTCACCTATTTGGCATAATTTGGGTTCATTCTATATGTGCTTTGCCTGATTGGGGTTGCGTCGTCTTTCAGGTTGATCTTATGCTGGTAGAAACTTGGATCAATCCCTTTCATATCAGAGTAGTTCCAAGAAAACACATCTTTGTAGGAATTCAACAATTCTAAGAGCCTCCCCCTGAATTCTTGATTTAGCTTGGCACTAATTCTGACTTTCTTGGGCTGTTGATTATCCCCTAGGTTCACCTCTTCAAGCTCATCTTCTTACCGATGTTCCTTTTCCTGAGCTCAGCTTCCTCTTGCGTTACGGCCATCATGGCTTTTTCTTATTCAACCGTGCAATTCTTTCACATTGTCCTGAGTGTCATCTTCCTCTTTATGAGTGCTCTCTTCCTCTTTATGAGTGCTCTCTTCATTCAATATCACTTTAAGCTGAGCTACTAGAACCTTTGGGTTATACCTTTTTGTACAATCCTCTCTATGTCCACTTCAAATAGTGACGGTAGATCTGGATTCTCCTTCAAGATCTGCTTTTCTTCTTCATCTTCTACCCCTCCTAGGTAGTGTAGGCCCTCTACGTTGTGCATTGGTCGGCTTGCCAAGTTTAGTCTGTCTTTTCCTACAAACTGAAATGTAGACTTTCTTTTTGCCTCTCCTAATCGTGATCTTGTCCATCTCCCAGTTGTGATTTATCCTTTTGCTTCTGATCATGGATCTTCCTAGGAGCATGGGATATGCACATGCTAGTTCAATCATCTTAAGAATAATGAACACAATAGTGAAGGCAAATCCTACCACTTCTATCTGTTCTTCTAAAATTAGCCATGCGAATTTGGAACTGAGTAGGCTGCATGCCAGTAATCCCTAGCTTTTTGGTCACAATATTTGATATTATATTTACCCCTAGCCCTCCATCCAGAATTACCCTTGTCACTGTCTCACCTCTGATCTTGATGGTGACTTCTGGAATGGATGTATCATAATCTTGGACCATCTCCATATTTCTGCATTCAGCTTTGTAGGATGTTGCAGTTCCTGTGCTGGCATCTGCACCCAATTCTTATTTGGCAGTGTTTGCCTATAATTGGGAACCAGATTCAACATTTGATCCAATGTGATGCTCAATTGCATCCTACTAAGATCCTCCCACAAGTCGTATTCCTTGTTTCTTTTCTCCTCATCATCTGGCATGCCTTGACTTCTGTACCTCATTTTTTTCTTTCTCTTTTTCTTCTCTTTCATGTTCCTAACTTGTTCTTGTCAGTATTCCTTCTAGATTTCCTTACTTTTCTTCTCTCGAGACGCTTTTGTTGCTCTGGCCTATAATTGGACCTAGTTGGTGGTTCAACATCAGCTTCTTTTTTGTGCCAATCTCTACTCTTTTCTTGATCAAGTTTTCTTGATTTTCCTCAAGATACTCTCCCGAGTGGAATTTCTTGCATCATTCTCACCATTCCTTGTGCGCTCTTCACTAACTTGGGGATCTCTTCCTGGACCTTTTGTTGTCCTGCCCATTGGTCTGGTTTCTTTTCCACTTAACATTCTTGCCTATCAGTGTCTTGCAAAGTCCTTGTGATCTTGTCATGGCCATAACTTCTGGTGGCTTCTCTTGTTCCTTTCCTGCATCATTGTCCACCTTTACCATGTTGATAGCAGCTGCATCCTTTCTTGTTGGGTTTGCCTCCCTTTGTGGTCTTGCCTCCTACAGTTCCTGCTGCTGATGGCGCTAGAATATGGGGCAATCATTTTGTCTATGCCCTAAACCATTGGAGTAGAAGCAAGCTCCCCTTGGGCCAAATCTTCCACCTCCTCCAAATTTTCCACCTCCTCCAAATCTTCCACGTCCTCTTCCATATGGTCTACTGATTTGAGGTCCTGTGGCAACCTGGTTGATAGCTGGGGCTTGCTGCTACCTTTCCACCACCACCCTTGGATTCTTGTTTCCAGTATTATAGCAACACATCTCTGCTGAGTGATTGTTCCTCCCATAGATAGTTCATACTTTGCTGGGATTATCTTAATTGGCACTCCTCTTTCGTATGCCCTTGATTGTTGCACCTCGTGCACCAAACATTTGGTCTGAGCCCGGATCCTACATGTCCTACGACAATCTTGGCTAGGGTGGCCATTAGTTCTTCCTGAACCTTCTCTACCTGCTTCTTGCCTTTCTTTTTCTAGGGCTTCTTTGGCATCCAAATACTGACTAGATTTTGACTCTAAGGTATCTTCTCTAGAATCCATTTTTGAGGTTTCTTCCTTTTGTCTTTCTTCTTTTTCTTGGAGTCTTTGTTTGTTTGCTTTAGGACCCCTTCAACTCTGGCAACTCCTGCTACTACTTGTTCGAACATAAGGGCATCTAGGTCATATGAGGCTACTGCAATCTGGAGCTTTTCCCTCGGTCCTCTCACAAACCACTGGCTTGGCACGTGGTTGGAGCAGGGTTGGTCTAGGTGCATCAACATTGCTCTAAATTTAGCTACATAGTCTTCTGTTGGCCTCTTTTTCTACGTCATCCTCTATAGCTTTTCTAGCACCTCCATTATGGTCTTGTCTTTCCTTAATCTTTTTAGAAAAGCCTTCTTCACTTCTTCAAATGTCTGGAAGTGCTCTAGATCATATTGGGCGTACCAGCTCTGGTGGCTTTGCCACCCAACATTATCGTAAAGTACTCTATCTTTTGTGGGCAACAGAGCTTTGGGGGCGAGGAATGTAGTTTCAAAGGTGAAGATGTGGGTGTCTGGATCCTCCTCGCTCTTGCCCTTGAATTTAGGGTACTTGAGGGACATCCTACCCATAGCTTCTAATTCTTCTCCTTCTTGACCTTTTTGCCTCATTTTTGGTGGGTCCTGGTGATCTTCTTTTTTATCCTTGAGAGGTTCTAGAATCTGTCTTTTAGTCTTCATTTTTGGTGGGTCCTGGTGATCTTCTTTTTTATCCTTGAGAGGTTCTAGAATCTGTCTTTTCAACTACCGTGGAATCCCGTCTATTAGTCTTCTTGGATGGTGCAGTGGTTCTACAGCACAGCATGTCTACGGTGGTACCGCATAGCCCTATTTGAGATCCCTTCATTCTCCATGCCTGGTCCATTGTGCTCTTATGACTCTCTAGTTAGCATTCTTGACACTAGTTAGTGTGTGCTTTCTTTCTGGAATTCTTTTGACTAGCTTACCCTACTGTGCAGGACTTAACCTAGAACTAGCCTCTATCTTTCTACTCCCCCACCTGGCGTACCCATTCCCTAGCAGGATTTCCAAAAGTGTCGGTGTCCAGTCGAGACCCGGCATTTACGTGGTTCTAGACCACCTACTAGTCAGCTCCAAAGGAGATGTGACTAATGCAACTATGCCCAATGCGTTACGTCACGGATCTGCCTAAGTTAGGGAAGTCAATCAAGACAGTGCAGAAGTTAGTTCCTACATGTGACAAGATTCCTAACATGGCTCTTGATCCTGTTTCCAGATAGGAGTCACGTCCACATAGGAAATTTTACTCTTGATCCACATTCTAGTTAGAAGACATCCCCCGACAGGAAAGTACCACACAGACATCCCCCGACAGGAAAGTACTTCACATAGACAAGGAAACAAATAGACTTATACAGTATAAAAAATGGAGAGTTTTATAGAAAAATCACTGTATCACTAGAGTGGAGGCTTAGCCCAAAAATACAACATAGTAACACACCCAATTGTCACTCTCAACTCTCTCTATCTTGTATCTCTGTTCCCTTGGATAGTTCCCTTTTCCTCTTTTACATTGGCCTGGGTACTACCCATTGGCAAGATCAATTACAAGGTTGTTACAAGAAAGAAGAATCATGCTCGAGAGTTTATTACCCAACGGATACACTGGGCGATGAGGCTCGCGCGGCAAGGCTGTTGGATGGCCACCAACAGCCACTTTGTAGGCTATTCAGTAAGCCTAAAGAGCTGCTCGTAGCTTGTGTTCCCAATCACTTCTTAATGTTTCAACTATTTTGGTTAGAATAACACACAAGGATTTATTTATGCTTTATGCCTCTCCATTTGCTTGCAAATAGTAGAGGGTTGCTTTTATATGTACCACAACAAATTCTACCAAAATAAGTTTGATTATTTCATTAATAAAATGGGCTCTTCTAGTGGGTAATCAAATTGTGTAAACACATTTTTATATAAAAATTTGGTAGTGGACCTAGCATCATTCGCTTTTCACATTGCTCTAGCTTCAATGATCTGCATGTACATGAGTAGATCCTTTCCTAACAATGATCCTTTCCTAACAATGATCTGCATGTACATGAGTAGATCCTTTCCTAACAATGATTCAAAAATAAAATTCCAAGAGGATAAGTAACAAGTGTTTTATGTGTCCAGTTGCACAGGGTTTGTTTACAAGGTAAAGCAATGCTTAATGATCCAAGAAAAATACAAAGGTATTAGCCAATAAGTAGTGGTGATGCTTCTTGACTGTATATAGCATGGCTAGTACTTCTTGTGTTGTTCCTTGTGGTGGCATAGTTTTGCTCAACATCTAGCAAAACTCACCAGGAAATCCTTGTGTTCTTTAGGTTATGCTAAGACACATCCAATTGCAAATGATAATGCATCTATGTGAACTTAAAACACAATGTTTCGCTATAGTGTTTATAAGATTAGAGCAGTTGCTAGGGCATTTTTGACTTTCTCATATGCCCATTGGTACTCATTCGGTCCATTCAAAGAAGATCAGCAATTTGTAGAGCGATTGAGCATAAATGGCATATAAAAATATGAATCATCTATAATACCTGACATGGCACATAAATTGTTATATTCCTTTATAAAGTTTTGTGGTGGTGGCAATTCAAGAATTAGTTTAATTTTTCTATCATCTGTGGAGATGCCATTTTTTTACACAATGTGCCCTAGGATAATTCCATGTTTTTTCCAAAACTGGCATTTGCGTAGATTGGGAGATATTCGATACAATCTACATCTCTTAAAAAACTTTGTAGACATGCCAAATGCTCTTTCCACATTAAATTAGCATAGAGATCATCTATAAAGATTTCAAGAATTATTTTTATAAGTGGTGCACATGAGGCATTAAAATGTGGCCGACATTTGTTAGGCTAAAAGACATGACCTTGTAAGCGAATATTCCCATTTTGTGGCAAATGCTATCTTGTGTTGGTTAGCTGGATCAATGAATAGTTAGAATCCATCTAAGAAGCTGCAAGCCTCTTTTCTCGCAACTCTTTCCAACACATACTCTGTATATGAAAGTGGGTAGTGGTCTCAAACCATGGTGGCATTCACCTTTTTGAGGTTAATACAGACTTTGCATTTGCCATTTTTCTTAGGCATAATTACAGTTGGTGAGACCCACTCCGTATACTTTATCTCATAAATGAATCCTATACTAATGAGTTTTTGCAGCTCATCCTTGACCTTTTAAGCATATTTTTCATTCATTAGATAGGGTCATTACTTAATTATTTTGCACCTTCCATAATTTAAATGGTGTGTTTGACCACTTTAACACTAGTTCTGTAATTGGACACTAAAGTGTCCTGAGGACACTAAAGTGTCCTGAAAGTTAGCATTTTTCTTGAATTTTTGTGGGCAATCTATTAAGAGTTTTGAAATGCTTAACATCCACAGATGTTCCTCAAGACCCCAAAAAAATTTGAGATTTTTTAAATTGCACTTTTCTTAGCTTTTGCAAGGCAATATTTTAATTTTCTTAGACACATGCTGATAAAACGCATGATTTTTGCTGTTTTCAAAATAGTAGTAATTTATACATAACTTTTAGAAGGGACATAGTTTGATCATGAAACTTGGCTTGATGGAAAGCCCATGATGTAAACTAAATCTTGGAATCATCAAACGATAATTATTGGATAAATTTTTGACTCGCTAATATTGAAATGATGTTTTTTATACAGGTGGAGCATGAATTTTTCTCCTTCCATATGCAAGCTAATAATGTAAAACTTGAGGTGCACCCATATTATATAGGGTAAATACTACTTTGTTTTGAATTTTCCAAAACTTTAGAGCCACTTTTTGGGCCTCTTCTCATACATGGCCTTTTGCGCATCCTGTTTTTAATACATAAAATGTCTAATTATGAGCCTAATTTTGATTTTCATCAAAGGAAAAAGCTGTGTAAGTGCATTATTTGTTGTAACTATAGGTGTAGACTACTTGTGCAAGCATAGTTATGATTAGTTTTTGAAAAAAGATGATCAAATTTTGTATTTTTATTTTTTACAGTTTTTTTAGAACTAGGCGATAAGAACCTACTTAAGTGGAGGCTAAGTTAGTGTCATACACATCAAATTATGGCTTATTTATCTCATCTCAAGCATGAAAACCAATAATCAACATTCTCATTGATAGGGCTACAATTTTTTTTAGTGGCGTGATTGAGTTTTGATAATACGTGTTACTTTTGCTGATTTTATACAACTTTTTTGGAAAAAATTCTAGGAAAGGAAAATGATTTTTTTGGTGAACTTCTACCTCCTTGGACTGATGTATGCTATCAAAATATCTTGGGAAAAATGCTATTGATATCATTGGATTTTTTTTTGAGAGAATGATGCTTGCATATTTGGAAAAATCCTGAAAAATCCTGAAAAATGTTCATTTTCAAGACATATGCTACTTTGTTGCTTATGTACTTCCAAATAAAAAGGCATTTTATATGTTTAGCATTTTTTACATAAGCATAGGGTTATGTTCTACATGCCCAATGAAGCATTTTGGTTTTTAAAGCCTACATTAGGAGTTTGATTTTTTTTCGCAACCCCCAAAAAAGGACACTCAAGTGTCCTGTTTTGGTACCAAACTAGTGTTAAGTGGATAACTTTCATGTCAGTATACTTCCGAATACATTGTTATATTCTTTGATTAAATTAAGCGACTCTTTTTCTTCTGGGGGTGAGAGTTCTTTATCAATAAACATGTATCAGTTCTTCTTCAAGATCTTCAAGACCTCTTTCAATTTTGCAGGGCCATCATATGAAGCATTAATACCTTTATTCTTAGTGCGTTGATTTGTAGTGAACAATGCGATCTATGATGTTAATAGGACTTGAAATAGTCTAGCACAAGGTATAGATCCTCCTCTTTTGGTGCATTTTTAATCTCCTTGAGCTTTGCCTTTATCTCTTTATTGGTTTTGACTATTAAAGCTTTGCCTTTATCTATTTATTGGTTTCCACTACTAAAGCTTTATTTTTCCTTCTCCTAGGTAGCTGAATGTGAGAGGTTAGTTTTTGTGGTATCTCTACAATGTTGATGTCTCCCTTTAGCTTACTAATCGTGTACAAAAGAAAACAAGAAACAACAATCCTAGATGGTGGTCTTGGTGCCAACGTTGTCACTAAGAAATGTTGGCAGGCTTGGGGAAAATCACCCCTTGCCCACACAAACCTAATAGTGAAACTTGTAGATAGATACTTCCAAACCCATGGGAATTCTCATTGATGTTAAAATAAAAACCTTAGGAATGGGCTTCTAACACACATTGGTAGTCATGAATTTTGAAATCCCAAGATTGTATAATAAAGTAATTCTTGGACGTCCTTACATATGTGACAAGCATGATTTTAGTACATGATATTGGGACATAGATCGGATTTATTTACATAAGAATAATCAAAAAATTAAAGTGGATTTGAAGACCTAGAAGACACATTCCCTCACATGAAATATTATTTTGGATGAGTTGAACACAACAACACGATTCACTATAATCAATGTTTGTCAAACATGCAATAAATGTATGATGGACGAGAGTTCATGTGAGCCAAAATTGGCACCTACTCTAAAACCTGATGATTCAAATAACTGGATGCATAGACTAGCAAGTAGGGACACTCTAACCTAGAAGTTGGGAACATGGTTGGGGCATCTCAATGGCACATAAATCACATCATTATATATAATAAGCACAACCAGTATTTTGAGTAACGTGCCTATTCATAACTCCACATCAGATAGAAATAATTCTATAATAGAAGAGACACATGCTCAAATAAAAAATCCACGATGACAAACAAAACCAAAAAAGAAAAGAACAGCTAGTGCTACATGGCAAGGACATGGAGATGAAAATTAGATAAGATATGTCCAGGCCGTCAAATTCCACACTACCTTTGCAAAACAGTGGGAAGTCGAGCTTAGTTAGGTCTCCACACTAGTTAACATTAGGTCATCACTCTCACAGTCGAGCTTAGTTAGGTCTCCACACTAGTTAACATTAGGTCATCACTCTCAAAGTATTGGCCAAGTTTATTCATTGGTACTTTTGCAAACTAAGCTTGTCCCATCATCACTATCATCATCTCGGTCAACCACTTTGGCTTGCAATTTACCCTCCATCCAATCTTTTAAATCCTTCCATAGATGTATATAATTTCCTTGTAGGATTGATCCTACTGGAACTTGAAGATAAGAATGATTTTAACCATGCAATATCACGGGCTCTATAACCCGACTCACTACTAGGAGATGGGCTAGATTTGGAAATTGCGTAAGGAAATGTCATGGATCTCTGATTTGGTGTGGATAGTTCTGAATATGTGAATCTTCATTATATGAATAAATCATCTCCTCTATCACTCGAGAAAAGATTGTCTTGTCATGTATAAGTAGCTTATCCTTCTTCTGTATCCTCAACCATTGCATCTAGAAGAGCTTTGAGTGGGCTCAAGGGGTCCTTAATTGGTAAATCGAGAGCCCCTTGTCCAATCCATTTTGATGTCAAGGGTGGATTCACTTCTTGCATAGGCTTAGGATCATGGATCTCCTCAATCTCTTAGGGTATAAGTTTCTCATACAACGCAGTCACTTGTTCAAGTAAGGGTTTGATTTTTTCTTGTAATGTTTAGCCAAATGTTGTGCCAGCTTGATCTTCTCTTTTTTAACAATTGGATTAGGGTATTCAAAGAGTTTCAAAACCTCATTTAGGTAGCTTACACCATTGCTAAGCTAGCCCTAAAGGGGCTTGGGCTAATTCTAAGCAACCGTGGAGCATTCAACAAAAAACCAGTTAGTGTGTTTAGGCACCGTTTTTGGGCTATAGAGGATGATTTTGACTAATTCCTCTTAGCCACCAGTTAGCTATATTAGTTGTTAAACATGTCCACAAAGTCTGGAGACAAATGGCTAGGATAATGGGCAATGGCAAGCTTATGAAATTTGGGCCACAAGAGGGTGAAGAGGATAAGCTTGAGATTAGTAGCTAATTAGGTGATTAATGAAGAGATTATACTAATACGAGTTAAAGCTAAGCTAATGGGGAGCTTAAACCAAGCTCTAATACCATGTTGAAATTCATGGATCAAGCTTCCTAATGACAATCAACTATCTAATTAGATCATAATCCTAATTTAATTAACATGTGATTAGTGCTAAGCTAAGCTAGGGTGGGTGATACCTAATAACAAACATAATGAATGAAGTAAGCTAATTTAGCTTAAGACTCAAGCATAATCAGGTTACAAGATTGAGACTTGTACTCATAGAGAGGCTTGAGAGCTTGCTACATTTTTCATTTCTTGAAATGGTTCCCTTTTATATGAGGAGGTACACTCTTGGGCTTGTACATCAATGTGGGATAAGTCTCCCCTTTTCTCTCTAGGTTACATGTCACCTCAAATCTCAACAATCATGCCAAAAAAGAATGGAAAGATAAGAGTGTATGTTGATCTCAAAAAGGTCAATGCAGCTACTAGAAAAGACCACTACTCTCATTACCATATATGGAGCATGTATTAGAATGGGTAGCAAGTGAAGAAGCCTACAACTTCTTAGACGGTTTTTCAAGTTACAATCAAGTGTCAATTACACCAGAGGACCAACACAAGGCAACCGTCAATACAATGTGGGGACCTATGCTTATAAGGTTATGCCTTGTGGCCTCACTAATTCCCCTGTAACTTTTGTGCACAGCTTTCAAGCACTACTTTGCAAAAGTGGCTTGAGGTATTCATTAACGGTCTTTGCGCACACTCATGATGGACTGAATATCTAACTTGCTTAAAGAAGGTGTTTGAGAGATGTCGATTATATCGCATATCCTTAAACCCTTTAAAATGCCAATTTTGGGTCAAGCCATGTTATATTAAGGTACATTGTGTCGAAGAATGGTATTTCCACCGATGAGAGCAAAGTGAAGCTGATTATGGAATTACCCCCACCAACAAACTACAAGGGTGTACAACGGTTTATGGGGCATATTGTGTACTATCAAAGATTCATCATATTCTATGCTCAAATTGCCATTGTATAGACTACTCATAGTCTTTGAATGGACCGAAGAATGCCAACACGCATATAATCAGTTGAAAAAGGCACTGGCTAGTGCACCAATTTTGAGACCACCCAATTGGGACCTTGTGTTCCATGTGCACACATCGATGCATCAAATTTTGCTATTATAGGATGCGTATTGGGGATGCGTATTGGATCAACTTGGGGAATTCAAATTGGATAACCTAGTTTGCTTTGCCAGTCGATAATTAAATGATGCAAAAAAAATACACCACAATTGAACGTGAAGGACTAGCCATGGTATATGATGTTAAGAAATATATACATTACATTGGCCAATAAGTTTGTATTTTTTGTGGATCATCAAGCCCTATTATATTTGGTGCTGTATGTGCTTATTAGCATACTGTGAGTGCTAATTAGCATACTTTAAGTGCTGGTTAGCATACTGTAAGTGCTACTTAGCATACTAAATGTGCTAGTTAGCATAATGAATGTGCTTGTTAGCATACTGTTTGTGCTAGTTTAGCACTATTTGTGCTAGTTAGCACACTGAATGTACCAATTAGCTAACTGAATGTGCTACTTAGCATACTGAATGTACCAATTAGCCTATTGAATGTGTTAGTTAGCATACTGTCAGTGCTAGTTAGCATTCTGCAAGTGCTAGTTAGCATACTGTGAGTGCTAGTTAGCATTCTGCAAGTGCTAGTTAGCATACTGTGAGTGCTAGTTAGCATACTGTGAGTGCTAGTTAACATACTGCACATGCATGGAAGCATACTGTAAGTGCTAGTTAGCATATTGTAAGTGCTGTGGCTACATACAGTATGCTTCCGTGCATGGCCTGTATACTAATTAGCATAACTAGCATAATAACCGCCTTCTAACTCTCATAATTGCAGGTTGAGCTCTTCTACAGATTCAAAGAAAAGCATCCATATTGCAAAATAGGTATGAGAATGTTTGAGATGATGAAGCCATTTTTTGTACGGCGGCTGAAAGATAGATACACATGCTACTGCGAATATCATGTGCAGATGTCCTTTTTAAAGGACACTTAACCATATGCGGTCTTAGTCATTCGGGCTGCATGGAGCCCAATGCAGATGTACATGCAGCGTTTGCATCAGAGGTGATGAAACTAGCAGGGGTTGCATGGCTTTATGTCAAACTTTCAAAGGTGTCACACATCTATGGGAGTCAGTTCTCTGCCCGAAGCAGATAGATGCTGGTTACCACAATAGTGAGTGTTTGATGGGCAAATGTAAGAAATGTGGTGTGAAAAAGCTAGAAACATGCTGCTTAGAGACACAAAGCCCAGGTAAGAGTATCTTTGTAAAATTGTTTGCATATGTGGAGGCAACAGATAAACACGGAGACAAAAAAAAGAGAAAAGATCTTGTGACTAAAGAAATGCAATGCTGGGAGTTTCTTCAACTCTTACAGACCAAGCTGAAGGTTTTTATCAAACATAACTATATCGCTCGATGGCAAGCACAATAGTTCAAGGATTGTATTCTTAGATTTCCTGACGATGTGGTTGTGTTGGTTGTAGACTTTGCAGAAAACTATGCATTCAAGGAGCAAAATGAGATTCAATCCATGCATTGGCACTCAAGTCAAGTAACTATTTTTGTGCACATAACATACTACCGCCCGCAGGGAAGGGGAAGTAGTCAAGAAAATCCACTTCTTCATATCAGATGATGAGTGCATAACACATTGTTTGTCCAACATTATTTTATGCTACATTGTGGCTGGTTACAGAGAGAAGGTGTCACTCCAAAACGTCACTGGGTCTGGTCAGATGGTGCTGCCTCACAGTTTAAGGCTACTAGGCCTTTCTATTTTGTTGCAAGGTATGCTGGACTGACAGGAATGGAGATGAGCTGGTTCTTCTTTGGATCAGGACATGGCAAGGGAGAGCATGATGGTGCAGGCGCAGTTGTTAAAAGATCATTGACACATGAACAACTGAAGCCTAATGGGGCCACTTTAAAGTGTGTTGCTGCAGATGTGGTTGCCTATTGCCAAGCCAACCTATCAAAGGGAGCAGCTGCATCATATCCTCTAAAAGAAAGGGAATGTGCCCGTGTGTTTTGGGAGATCAAAGTAGGTGATGTAAACAGGGAGGTTAAATGGAATTGTGCCACGGTTGAGAAGTCTCGCACCTTGCATGCTTTTCACGGTCATAACTGGCAGGATGCAACTGCCATTGCCACAAGACCATTGGCATGCTTTTGTGATGCATGCATGAACCATAGTTGGAATCGCGGCACTAACAAATCTCATGTGCAGCCTTGGGATTATCACATTCTGATGCCATTGTCTGATGAAGTTGAGGATGAAGAAGACACTCCGACTGATGATGCCCTTGAAGGACAGATCATTGGATATGAAAAATTCATGTATGAAGGCCACCATGATGCATTAAGTAGTGCTTTGTGTGTTGGTGACACTTTTGCAGTGAATCCGGATGCTACAACCAATGATGAGAATGTAGACTTTTACTTGGTAAAGTGCATTGCAGTAAAAGAAAAGGCAAAACAGGGTTACATTTATGAGTGGAACAATGTAATTGACAAAGGCTCTTATGTCGTGCAAGGACTGTATTACAAGCAAGTGGATGCATACACCTTCAAACTAGACTACAATCAACCTATGTTCACATACTTTCAAATCTTGTACGTTGTATCAAGATACCCATGAAACACATGCAAAAGAGAAGGCAAATGTACACAATCACCCCCCGAAGATTATGAAGCAATCTATAACAGCATGCCATTCGGTTTTTGACATGAGCGTCATGGTCTTTTATTTTATTTTGTATCTTGCGTATGCTTACTACTACCACAGTATATGCTAATTGTGTACTAACAAGCTTCTACAAAGTGTGTGCTAGCTAGCATACAGTGTATCCTAACTAGCATATAAAGTATGCTAACTAGTATATAGTATAGGTTAACTAGCATGGCTAACTAGCATATACTGTATGCTAACTCGCACAGTATACTAACTACCTAATTTATATTGTGTGCTTACTAGCATATAGCGTATGCTAGAGCTAGCATACAGTATATGCCAACTAGCATATACTGTATGCTAACTAGCATATAGTGTATGCTAACTAGCACAGTATATGCTCACTGTATGTACACTAGCTACTCTACTATATAGCGTGTGCTTACTAGCATATAGTATATGCTAACTAGCATATAGTGTATGCTAACTACCGCAGTATATGATAATTGTTTACTAACATGCTTCTACATAGTGTGTGCTAACTAGCATAAAGCGTATGCTAACATACAGTATATGCTAGTTAGCATATACTATATGCTGACTAGCATATACAGTATGACTAACAAGCTTCTACAAAGTGTGTCCCAGCTAGCATAAAGCGTATGCTAACTAGCATACAGTGTATGCTAACTAGCATATATAGTATGCTAACTAGTATATAGTATAGGCTAACTAGCATATATACAGTTAGCATATATAGTATGCTAACTAGTATATAGTATAGGCTAACTAGCATATACTGTATGCTAACTCGCACAGTACATGTTAACTGTATACTAACTACCTAATTTATATTGTGTGCTTACTAGCATATAGCGTATGCTAACTAGCATACAGTATATGCCAACTAGCATATAGTGTATGCTAACTAGGATATAGGGTATGCTAACTAGCACAGTATATGCTAACTGTATACTCACTAGCTACTATATAGCGTGTGCTTACTAGCATACAGTATATGCTAACTAGCATATATTGTATGCTAACTACCACAGTATATGATAATTGTGTACTAACAAGCTTCTACATAGTGTGTGCTAACTAGCATAAAGCGTATGCTAACTAGCATACAGTATATGCTAGTTAGCATATACTGTATGCTAACTAGCAAACAGTATATGCTGACTAGCATATATAGTATATGCTGACTAGCATATACAGTATATGCTAACTAGCATATAGTGTATGCTAACAAGCACAGTATATGCTAACTGTATACTAACTAGCTGCTATATAGTGTGCTAACTAGCATACATGATTATGCTAACTAGCATATAGTGTATGCTAACTACCACAGTATATGCTAACTATATACTTGCTACTTTATAGTGTGTGCTACCTAACAAAAAACCCAATACATAATTCTGTAACACATAAAAATGGAATAGTAGGAGGCAACTGTTGAAAAGATTATCTCATCATTAACTTCCAGCATTAAATAACATTACATAGGGTTTAATTTTACAATGAGTCACACCTGCCAAAAATCTTTATGCCTCCTCAGGAGGGCATTTGTAGTGACCGGGCTTTTTTGCTCCCTCCTTTTTCTCTGCTTTCTCCTTTTCCTCTGCTTTTTCCTTTCTCTCTGCTTCTAGGTCGCCTCTCTGCTGTCCCTTTTCTTTTCTTTCCCTCTCCAGCCTAGCTTTCTCCTCTCTCTCTGCTTCTAGGTCATCTTCCTTTTGTTTGCGAGACGAAGTTCTGCTTGTCTCTCAGCCTCTAGCAACTGTGACTGCATCAGAGAAGTTATCAGAGCCTGTATCAAAGAAATTGTCAGGCACATACGCTGCCCGATCATCCGACTGCTGCAGCCAAAGAAAAAGCCAATCTTTCAAAGTTTCTATAAGAAACTGTTGTCTCTCCTCAGCACTCTGGTCCTCTAGCTTCAGAGTAACGAGCCAAGCTTGTGCTGGGTTCTGAAACACTTTTTAGAGACTATCATCAATCAGAAGCATGTTTTGGGCGTTGTACGCCGGATTGTATTTCCAAAACAAGGCTAAATATTTCATAAACACAAGTTTATTCAAGATCTGCCAGGGTTGCGGACTGCAGTGCTCTTGCGCAAAAAACGGCAATCCTTGGCACTTGCAATTTAAAAACAGCCCTGTAAATATTCATGACTTTACGATGCATGCTTGTGCTCCAAATATACACACTGAAGAACTGAAGACACCGGTCCAAAAACATGTGGCTGTCCTTGTGAGACAGAACACCTGCTTATCCTCTACATTGTATTTTAACATTTCATCTGCATATGCAGGGGGCTTTTCGCCGAAGCGAGTCTCCACCACCCTCAGCAAAAGACCGTTGAGATCTAGTAAAAGAGCGCTTTTTTCATCACACAGTTGCTTAGGCATCCATATTGGGCGTGGAAGAGGATACCATTCAACATATATAACCTCCCCTGATGCGTGAACATAATTTAGGCGCTCAAAAATTCTACGGGCACGCTGTGAATATCGTTCGAGCCGCTTTTCAATCTCCAATTTTTGTCTCCTTATCTACCTCACTTTGCGGATTCGCCATTTCCGTAATTTCTGCCATTGCATGGCAGCATTTACATCAGGCAAGGCAATTAATGCCAGTTTCTCTTCCTCTGCAAAGAAACAGCGATACGAAGTGAAGAAGTTCATAGATTGGCAGAAAATTATAATGGACTGCTGCTCAACATTATATTACACAAAGACATTTTCACCGGGAAAATAAAAAAAAGTACATGACAGCCACAAGAGGCATTAGGTTTTCAAAATGGCATAGCCATAAGAGTGAAGGGCATAGGTATGGGAACACTAAGTAAAGGCTAAACAACTGAACAGTGACAGTTGCTTGCTTACAGTACAGAATCTGGGCAAAAAAGGAAAGGTCTTAACACAGTTTTTTGCAAGCTCTTGAGCGGGTGGCTTTCTTTTCACCTTTGGTGCTTTCAGCTTTGTCCTCCATCTTCTTTGGGGAACCATAGCCGTTGCTTGCAGTTTCTTCAGGTACCTCTTCTGGGCCCACTTTTCTCTTTACTTTAGCCTTTCGCAAAAAACCCTCAAGAGGGCTATTATCACCAACTTCCTGCGGGTCCTCTATGCTGTTAGTCTTCAATGTTTCCCTTGATGCACTGGCACTAGCCATTGTCTGCTGAGAAGTTTTTACTGTGTCAATTGCAGCAGGCATGGCACGCGCATGAGGAACCATGATAAAAAAATCATCTTCTTCTGATTTACTGCTCACGTCACCGCCTTCCTCTGTTGTTTTCATGCTTGCACTTTGCATTTGCTGGGATCCCACATCTACTCCTTCATTCATTGTATCTAGCTCACCACCCTTCTCAGTCGAAGGATTCTCAGTTGTTTGCAGCCTTTCCCTTACCTTTGGTGTCATGCACACTGCCCACATCATGTAGGGGCTTTGAGAAGCCTGCAACAAAAAAATCTTTGATTACACCCTTTATAAGCATGTCATGTATGCTACATAGTATGCTTCATATGCTAACTATGTGTGCAGCTAGGCCAGTATGCTAATTAGCATTCCCGTGTATGCTAGCTAGCATAATCATATATGCTAACTAGAATATCAAGTATGCTAACAAGCATACCAGGTATGCTAACTAGTAAACCTTATAATCTCTAAGCAATTCAAGTGTACCCAAAAGCTTCTATGTGCTTACTAGAGCACAATATATGCTAATTAGTATATCCAACATGCTTAATAGCATATCAAGTATGCTAATTAGCATATCCAATATGCTAGTTAGCATACAGGATATGCTAATTAGCATATCTAGTATACTAACTAGCATACTGGATATGCTAATTAGTATATCCTGTATGCTAACTATCATTCTAGCTAGCATATCCGGTATGCTAATAAGCATATCCAATATGCTAACTAGCATACCTAGTATGCTAACTAGTAGACCTTATAACCTCTAAGCTAATCCAATATGCTCCAAAATGCTTACTAGCATATAAAAATTGGTAATTAGCATATCCAACATGCTTAATAGCATATCAAGTATGCTAACTAGCATATTCAGTATGCTAATTAGCATAACCAGTATGCTAGTTAGCATATTGGATTGCTATCTGAAATGCTAATTAGCATACAGGATATGCTAATTAGCATATCCTGTATGCTAATTAGCATTTCAGATAGCAATCCAATAATTAGCATATCCTGTATGCTAATTAGCATTTCAGATAGCAATCCAATATGCTAACTAGCATACTGGATATGCTAATTAGCATTCAATATGCGAACTCCGGTATGCTAATAAGCATACCCAATATGCTTACTAGCATATTGGATATGCTAATTAGCATCCACTCATCCAACTATCATATCCAGTGTGCTAGTTAGCATACTGGTTACGCTAATTAGCATATCTTGTATGCTAGTTAGCATATCCAGTATCCTAACTAGCATATCCATTGTGTTTATTAGCATTCTGGATACGCTTTTTAGCATATCTGGTATGCTAGATAGCATGCTAGTTAACATATCCCGTATGCTAACTTCCCGTATGCTAGTTAGCATACTGGATATGCTAGTAGGCCTACTTGATATGCTAATTAGCATATCCGGTATGCTTGTTAGCATATTGGGTATGCTAACTAGCATATATGCTGCTATGCTAGTTAGTATTATACAGGGTGGTATGCTTACTAGGATGCTAGTTAGCATACAGAGTATGCTAACGACGAGGATGCTAGTTAGCATGCAGGGTATGCTAACTAGCATATACGGTATATGCTAGTTAGCATCCTACTAGCATATCTAGTATGCTAACTAGTATACTAGATATGTTAATTAGCATATGCAATATGCTAACTATCATACTGTATATGCTAACTAGCATATCTAGTATGATAACTAGCATACCTGGCATGCTAATTAGCATATTCATTATGCTAACTAGCACACCTTTTATTCCCAATATGATCAAGCTTGCAGACTGTATGTCTTGTATGCTAGCTAGCAAGCATACATTCAAGTATGGTTTCTTATCAATCTCTGGTGTGGTTGGATGTCGTTGTGTTGCAAGGTTGCACAACCATGCGGTAGGTATGCTTTTTTTGCAGAAGGGAGCCCTACATATGGTCCCAAGGGAGCATGTAGCAGCAAAGCACAGAAGGTGATAATTATGCTCACAAGGGAGCTTGACCATTGCAAGGAATGGTTGGACCTCAAGGGACAGACCACAGCCAGTACACAGGTTTGTTCCGATGTTATCTTGCACCTCTCTATCCTTCATAAAACTAGCAAGGGCTAGATTAGTTAGGGCAGTTTGGAGAAACGAGCCCTACAGCTTGGACTGCATGTGCATTAGAAGTTCAAGTTGGCTTTCAGAGTTCTGCACCTTGGATTTTGCAATTTCCACCTCAACCTACAAAACCAAGACAAAAAGAGCATGGTAAGTACATGAGTTACCTGAGCACATGTACCAAACATAAAGTGCAGAGATGAAACTTACGGACACTTACCAGTTTACAGGTTATGTCTATGTCACTATCTATGGGGTCATCTTCACTCACGAAGAGAAAACCCCATAGCCTCTATGGTGTCTTTGGTTGTCTCTATTCTGACTTCAAGCTCCATCTTTCATCGGGCATCCACATCATTGCTTTGCAATAGAGCCTGCAACTCCATCTCAGCTGCTTGCAACCTCTGTCTCATGGCCATGACAATAGGAGTGACCTTCGCATTTTTTGCATTCAAAGCCCAAGCAAGTTCCAGGCCCTCTTGCACTTTGTTTAGATTCTGTTTCTCATAATGTAGCTGTGTTTTCATTTGAAGGACAGCTGCCTTCATGCACTGCCATTCCTCCAACCCACAAAATGAAGAAGCTTCCATCTCTTGTCGACTATCTTGATGAGGCTGAAGTGTGGCCTTGGTAGATTTGGCGATACTCTTTCCTACCAATGCCATGTTTTTCTCGCAGATGTCAGCAGACTCATCCTCAAGTGGGGTGATGAAGTGCAAAGGCCAGAGCACCATGGAGCCCGCAAGCAAGGTGACGCATTCGCGTTCTCCTATACCCAAAAAACGTAGAGCCGCGTCGCCTTCTCCTATACACAGAAAACGCAGAGCCCCTTCTGCTTCTCCATCTCCCTACAAAAGCGCAAAGCGATCTCAAGGTTCCCCAATGTCCCTCTCGGGTACTCTCTCTCTCTCTCTCTCTTGTGCGAGTTCTGTGTGTTTTCTCTTCTACTTTCGGCTTCAGTACCACAAGAAGCTCCATGCAATACAGTTAACATGTCCATGCAATATAGTTGAGCACATTTCCCTTTACAGTTGAGCACATTTCCCTTTGATGTGTGCAAGCCGATGGAAAGCTCCGAAGGTCGTGATCCCCATGTAGGAAAAATTCTGTACAACTTTGGTAGAGTTCACTGCTGCTTATGGCCTTTCCATGGAGGGTTTAGATCCCAAAATGGTTAGGTGTGGGAGCAGGTCACTGATGCTCAAGCCAGTACCGCATCAAATGCAGCACCATCCACACCGAAATGTATAAGTTGATGATGAAACTGCACTACAATGTGTACCAGAAGGCCCCAACCAACCTGAAAATTTTCTCTGCATTTGCAAAGGGTTTCGTGAAAGAATTCAGTCCTGCCGTGATTGCAAGCGAGACCATTAGGTTCAATTGGGCCGAGTTTGTAGTGCAGTACTTGCAGGATATTCGAGAGAAGGGCTATTATGAGGGCCATGTTAACAAGTGGAGACTATGCAATCTTCAGCTTCCAGCTTGTTGTTGCTGGCTTCAAAGACTAGCTCGTAATTCAATATACCACAACTTTCATTGATTATTCTTTTTTTTTGAAGTGCTCATTTGAGCTTTTTGTATTAGCCAGAAGTTTTAAATATGATTACTAATATAGTGACTTACATGCCTAAACTTATGCTAACTAGGAATGCTTGTTCACACATGTGAACTAGCATAAAAAGCGTAGCACGTTAACATGCTTCTATCCATTAACAAAGAGATTAGATGATAATTAAGATATGATTAGTGAGCAATTAATTGATAGCTTAATGTAGGCATGGATAATCAAAAACCAGCAAATTCTCATTAGGCCAATGCCTCGATTTATAGAGTTTACATCCAAGCATCTAAGATGTGATTAGTGAGCAATTAATTGATAGCTTAATGTAGGCATGGATAATCAAAAACCAGCAAATTCTCATTAGGCCAATGCCTCAATTTATAGAGTTTACATCCAAGCATCTAATCCCACTGATTTCTCCTTGATTCACTCTATCTCTTTTGCTTGATTCTCTCCACCTCTCCCAGAATATCTCCACACCTCCTAAATCTCCTCATGCTACCCTTTATTCTCTCTCCCACTAGATTCTTCTCACCTTTTCACAGGTTCTCTCACATTTACAGATTCTCTTTTATATCCTCTAGGGCTTGTTCCTGCACACACCCTATTCACTTGTATATTTCAGCATGTTATACCTACACGCACAATTGAGAGGAGATGATATTGGGAAGATCCTGGATTTGTGCCACCAATTGTATCATCCCATGGGAGAAAAGGCGAGTGTAACTCTAGCATGGCAATGAACCCCTGACCATCCCATTATGGAGTCCCTTGAATAAAGGGAAGAAAGCAATTGAATGCGACATGGAGCCTCCCAAAAACAAGCAAATCAAGAGGATCCATGGACAAGGCATTAGTTTCAAACAAATCTCACACCTCAAGGGGACTGTCGAAAAAGCACTATATGCATCCAGTAAGGCAACAGTAGATTCCCAACTTCCAGTTCAAAGCCCAAGGCTATTATGATCATATCAACACCTCAGGGGTGTCTAGGCAACAAAATAAGGATCAATGCAAGGGGCAAGGGAACCAGACCATGAAGAAGAAGCAGCAACCCCAGACAAGCTCAAGCACCGTTAAGAAGTCAAATAAAGAGGGGGGTATTACTCTACATGCATATTTTTTGATGAGCATATAGGACCATCTAGGGTATCGCCGTTTGCATCATGAATAAGGGAAAGCAACCATTTCACGACGTGAAATCCTCCGCTTGGTAGCATTTCATGCCATGAAAAGCTACACACTATTTCACATCATGAAAAGCTAGGCTTTTTGACACCGTGAAATGGCCAAAAAGATCCAACGAATCGCATCTAGCCACATGGCATACCCAATTAAAATAGCCACCATGCCCACGATGGCTGGATCATAAAAACGATTACCATCCCCTTTTCTTGCACTTTGCATTACTTATCTTCTTCAAAAATATTATTCATTGGAGTGCGATTCTTCAGCCCAACACTTCGCCGCCTCCACTTCAGGAGCTCATCATGTGGATACTTCAATCGTTCTCATCAATCTTGCATGTGGATACTTCAATCGTTCTCATCATGTTTTCTTGCATGTGAAATAAACTCAATCATTCTTGAAACCCTATTACATGTTTTATCGATGCTATAATGCTTGCATTTGATTTTATTCTTTTTTATCTCATCAATTCTCCTACTTTGCATTGTCTAAAGTCATGCACTTGAATGCTTCCCCTCACAACAATCGTTCATGACATAGAGATCTCAAGACATGAAATAGGAGTCTACTATTTCACAGCATGAAATAAAAAACCTATCATTTCACAGCCAAACCATTTTCACATCTCATGCCTCCGTTTAATGTTAGTGCTCGTCTAACACATGTAATCGATCCCAAGAAAATAGCAACTAACAAAAACAGAACTGACCCCATAACCCTTTTCACTTTGTGAAATGCAATTTGCACTTTCACGAACTAACCCTTTCACGTTCTGAAATGCAATCTACACTTTCATGAACTAACCCTTTCTACGTCGTGAAATGCAATCTGCACTTTCACGGACTAATTCTTTTCACGTTGTGTGGTGGCTAGGTGATGGCCTCTATACACCACCAGCAAACACACAAGAAGAGAATGTAAGAGACAAAACTAGGGGACACTCAAATCCTAACTCCAAGGCACCAATCAACTCAACTCCTGTCCTCTACTCTCCACCTGATTATTATGAACACCTCTACACCCTCCCAACCTCCTTGTCTGGTCCAGATGCCTCCTCCAACTGTCCTCTTAGGTCAACATTGACCTCCAACACCTTTGAACATCTATCTTTTAGCCTCTCGTGACCACAACTGATATACAATTAACCAAAATCCCCTCTAGGTAACTTAGAACTGGTTGATTCTGCCTCCGAAGTCTACCTTTAGTCCCCCCATCACAATCCTAACCTCCAGGCCTTTAGAATGTCCTTCTCTATATCAACCAGCCTCAAAGCCTTACTTCAGGTCGTCACCTATCTTATCACCTCTCCTCTCCTAACTCTCTGGTTGATGACCTTCTAACCTAGATACACTCTAGCTGATCCACAGTTGTCCGAAATCTGACTCTGGAACTTTTGACACCTTTCTACCTCAGAACCTACCTAGCTGACTGCTGACTTCAACCAACTCACAATTCTTCCTCTAGTGTCCTTTCACACCCACAGATCCTTAGACAGCTCAGAACTCACCCGAATCTAGCCCAACACAACCTCAAATAACAACAGTTGACTCACAACTGCCTCAGAAACACCATTAGATCACTAGTCCTCATGACTCCAAACTGTCAGATCGAGCTCACATGCACTTCTCCTAAGCTCATACAAGCCAATTCAACCTTCTACACTTTCAGCTGACTGACCTGATGCTCAGCGCCTGACAGAACTAACCTTGTACCTACTCAACTAATCCTCACTCAGAAATCAATTCCCTAGTCGTAAAACTGGCACATAGAGAGGTTCAACCTTCATGATCTCTATGAAAACAACACCTTTTCCACAAACCGTAAATCAAACAAAAGTCTTTATATCTACTCACAATAGGTACAATCCAAAACCTTATGTCTTTATTAGATAAACCAAAAATCTTCTATGTCTCAATAGCCCTGAGACTAGGACTCCAAGAAAAATAGGAAAAACAACAAGAGGTTCAAAGATCTTCCACAGATGGACTACAACCACAACTCTCCAAAGTTTTACCCTTAACCATGACTACAAACCTAACAGAATTTAACTTTCTTAGAGCTGATATAATTGAGAAGTTCTGGACTAAAAAAAGTATCTAATGGTGGTGCTATTCAGATGTCCAAAGAAACTCACCTCCTTTGTCAACTCTGGTCTTTTCAGGGGGAAAGGCAACACCATGCCTTCTCTGTACATGCACTGATCGCTGGCACATGTACCCGTACAAGGGGGCCCGAGCCCTTCGGGAAGCCCTGCGGCTTGGGCCTAAAGCGCACTGTGCTTCAACAAGTGAGAGTATTCGGTGGAACCGGTGAACCATGCATCTAACCCGCGGCGGGCAGACCCGCACCATCTCTTGTGCCGCTTTGTTTCATCCAAACTACTCACACTGTGTTGTCCTTCTATCTATAAACATCCACAGGGTCTATAGCTTGCACTTCTTCCTAAAAAGAAAAACACCCTCTAAGGTGTCATCTAACGGAACACCCATAGCAGTATCCACACCTCCATCCACGTATTCATGCACATATGACTGTTGGTCCATGCTAACATCATCAACCCTTGTATCAACATAGAATGGTAATTTTGACAAAGAAAAAGTGTGAATATGAGCCAAAGTCTGACAAATAGCCTCTCCATAATCACAAGCCTTAAAGCTGACACACTCATTTTCATGAGCATCTAAAACCAAAAGGTCATATAAAACTTCATCCAATAGGTTTCCATCATCATTAGAATCTGTCGCATCATATCCATGGGTATTATCACATGGAGGTGTTGTCCTCTTACTTTCATACGCTACCAAGTCCTGTAATGCCTCATTTAGAAACATATCCAAGTCTTGGGTCAATTTGCACACCTGAGCATGGAAAGTATTTGGTATTTTCATGGTGATGGACATGAGAATGTTCATGTTTTTGTTTAATATGCTGGCAACAGATGGAGCTTGAAAGATGATAGGAGAAAAGCACTCTTCCTTACACAAGGTTTAAAGGGGTATGCCCTCTTGTGGTGGTGGCAAGACTTGCATGCTGAGATCAAATGCAACTGGAGGCTTCTATCTGAAGCTCTCATGTGTAGGTTTGAAGTTAGTGATGATCACTATGCAACATGGTTGGATGTGGAAGACTTGATCCAAGAAGATAATGAACCTATTAAAACGACTTTATGATCGGATTTGAGGAGCTTTGGTTTGATTATGTTTCTTTCTTTGATGAGATAGATCATGTGCATGAGATGCTTCAATTAGTTAGCTTCGTTCAAAGTTTGAATGACAAGTTGTAGGGTGTTGTGTCAACGATGCCATACATATGCAGAGGCAGTACATTATGCATGTTACCAAGAGCAAGCAATCTTGAAGAGGAAGAAGCATGCTAGAAGACAAAGTCTAAATGTGAAACATGAAGAAGGGGTTTTTTGGGAGCAAAAGAAAGTGACTGAGGATAAAGGAGTAGGTGTGGTTGATGATCATGCACTGTATTGGTCCACATATCCAACAGAAGATGGTGAGGTAGTAGTCACAAATGCTTTAAATACATGTATTGAGTATGAAGATATGTTGCATGGATTACTTGATGAATATGGAGATGCTGAGGATGCATGCAAGGAGCTAAGTGAGTTGTAGGTTGTTATTGAGTATGAAGATATGTTGCATGGATTACTTGATGAATATGGAGATGCTGAGGATGCATGCAAGGAGCTAAGTGAGTTGTAGGTTGTTATTGTGTGTGATGACATGCATAAGTGCAGAGGTGAAATTTGATGCAAGCAAGTTGAATTTTTTGTTCAATATCAACAAATTACATCATTGTTGTATCAAAATTTGGGACTAAGCAAAGGACAAAAAATCTACTTTGTGAGGCTAAACAAAACATCTAAACTCAAATAGTTTGGGAGGTAGTCCTACAAAATCGAGAGACCATTGCAAGGAGGTCATCAGGCATCCATGAGTCATCTACCATAGTGGTTAACTCTCTCTGCTTTCCAATCTACAAGAGAAAAAAAGGAACCCAATATTAGAAATGAGTGAGTAATCAACAAAGTTAATACACATCAATTGATGGAAATCACCTTTTTTCTTTTTTATTTGAAGCTTACCTCTTATTTTCTCGAACCCCATGATGTTGTAGTGCTCACGAGCTCTGCAAGGCTCCAATACTTACTAGCATTCACTCTTTCAGCTAAGCCACCAAGCGTCCTAATAGATACCTCAATTGGTACAACCTTCTCCTCTAATACTTGAAGTGGTATCCATTTTCCATGCTTTTTTATCCACATTGTTCATAGTGGAAGTGAACATACAAAGCACAATGTGCTTTAAAGTATCAAAAAAAGATAGATGAATCTATAATTTTGCCCTTATAGATGTCATTATTGTGTATCCCCTCCACTACATTATCCCAGTTGTCCCTTAGCAAGGTATGCATTTGCATTCCTTCTATCACTTTACATCTGAACATGGTGCGAGCTTGGGTGAATACGATGCCACAAAAAATATGCATAAAAGTATGAATGTGACAAAATCAACACTTGAGGCCTACCGACCTAGACGACTTTAAATACTTTAAACATGTGTGGATGTCACAAGCCATCTTTGATTTCAAATAAGTGACAAGTGTGTGGTTTTGGCCACTCTAGAATAGATAGTGGAGAACTAGGGATGGGTTCAAGATTCCCAAACCCACCAATCCCGAGTGAGTGCTATAGGTACGAGTGAGTAAAAGAAAACTCTACTATGTAAAAGCTCTATGGGCCTATGTGAAGGAAGCATTGACTCACCAATATTTGTATGGATAGCTTAAAATGTCTCTGTGAGGCTCCATAAGAATTGTTCCTCAACCAAGTTTGAAGGAAATATCTATGCAAAATAAGGCACAAGCATAAAAACTCATCGAAAAGTAAAACACAAATATGGAATGAAAGTTGGTACATTATGATAAATAGGCATACGAGGTGCTTACAATTGCAAGGAAACCTGGTTCCTCCATGTTAGGGTCGAATATGGATGTCGATAAGCCCATACACGTACTGCACACTGGAGCCACAAACCTTCCTCCTTATTTTTCTTGAACCCAAGTAACTTACCCTTTCAATGATGATTTAAAACACCTTGCTGACGAAAATGGTGTGGACCACGTGCACTTGGGTGCAAAAAACCCACACACCCTTATGAAAACTTACTCCTAGCCCTTCTCTCATTTCATCCTTTGTGTTGTATAATAGGAGCTCTTTAATCTCCTCCTTATGTCTTCTTAAAGTTCTTGATGAGACCATAATCTGATGGGAAGAGAGAGAGAGAGAGAGAGAGAGGAGAGAGAGGAGAGAGAGAGAGAGAGAGAGAGTTTAGGGAGGAAGACAAGATAAGGGACTATCAAAGGGGAGATTTTCTAGGAAAGATTTGCAAATGGACAATAATGTGTAGAGAAAGAAAGAGAGAGCCTGGAGAGGGAGAAGATCAAGAACTATAGAAGGGGAGATTAGCAAGAGAGTAGTTTATTGCAGGATTAAGAGCTTGGACTAGAGATTTGTAACTAGACAATAATATGTAGAGAGAGAGAGAGAGAGAGAGAGAGAGAGAGACCTTAGAAAGGAAGAAGGTTAGTGAATATAGAAGGGGAAGATTAGTGTTTATGGAGGGTAGAGAGAGGAAAGGAGTTTGGGGAGAGAAGATTAGTGTTTATGGAGAGGTAGAGAGAGAAAGAGAGCAAGAGAGCTTGGGAAGGGAGAAGATTAGGAGCTATGAAAGGGAAATTAGTAAGAGGGTAGTTTGTTAGAGGTTTAGAAGCTTAGAAAAGAAATGGAGGTTGAAAAATGACTCTCACCATAGAATATATATATATATATTGGGAGAGGTGAGTTTTCGGAGGGAAATGGGACCATTTTGGAAGAAGTTAAAAATTTTAAATTTTTGGGCCTTTTTGATGCATGAGAATTGAAGTGGACTCATTTGTGCATAAAATTGGGAGGGGCAAGGGAGGCTAGAAGTTAGTGGTTCTTAAAGATTAGTGGGAGTAGACAAGACTAGTAATTAGGGAGACAAGCATAGTCCCCTTCCCCCCTCCTTACTTTTCAAGTAGATAGAATATGCACACTCCTCTTTTCCTATTGGTCTATTCCTAATGAAATGTTAGTCAAAACGACCCTTTTAAAGTTCAAATGCCTCCTAATAATGACGAGGGAGTAAAGGCCAAGAGAACCTACTCTGATACCAATTGTGAAACTAGAGTCAAAGGTAGTTACACACACATAGATGTAGTAAGCAAGAAGAGATAGATAGAGGCATCGCAATCAAAGGTAGTAACACACACATAGATGTAGTAAGCAAGAAGAGATAGATAAAGGCATCGCAATCAAAGGTAGTAACACACACATAGATGTAGTAAGCAAGAACAGATAGATAGAAGCATACTAATCAAATTAGATTGAGTATGAGTGAAGTAAAAGTGATGTGACATGATAAGGTCACTTTACGCACTTACTCATAAGAGTGTGTGTACACACACTTGAGAAAAGAGAAAAAACCACGTAAGGAGGAAAAATTACCCTAATCCATTATTAACCTATGTCCACACATCACTTTAAATGGCTACACCCATTTATGTAACAGCCATGTAATCATAGGTTTCTCTTTTTGTAAGAGATACTTTGTACACATTCACACATCTTTCACTACATATTTATCTCTTGGCCCTTTACGCTCTTGGCTTCTTTGCTTCTATGTGTGTAAACCTACAATAGTTATGATTGTACTATAACCAATTCCCAACCCTCTTTCATATTTCAACAAATCTTACCTTTACTGTGAAGATCTCTAGCTTCCTTACCTTCATGAATGACCAAGGGTGGTGAGAAAAGAGGACACCACCAAATATATTATGCTATCTATCATAGAAACCAAATAGATTATGGTATCATAGAATTACAGAAAATTCTTACATTGCCATCTTAGTGAAGAAGCAAAAACCAAAATTTTCATTGTTTAAGTAAATAAGAAGTGAAAAATGTACTTGGAGCTTTAAGAGTAGCAACTAAAAAACATTTATTTCTAATTAACAACTTTCGTTGTGGCAATCTCAAACTTGGAAACCATATACGCAATCATAAAAGGCTTAGTGTCTCCTTTCATGCTTGCAAATTCCAAGAGTAGTTTCCTTGAAAGATGCGAAAATTGGAACATCAAATTTCGACTTCTTTACCTCCTCCATATGCTCATAAATGGTCATGTCTACTATTGTTTTATTCTTGTTTAGCAGCTTCTTTGTCTTTGTCTTGAAAGCTTCTATTGCCATTGGGCCAATGCTAAATTACATGCTAATGAAGAGAGAGAGAGAGAGGGGGGGTTATTAGAAGACCACGACCCACGTCCATGGTGTTATAATTGATAGTTTAGTCAATTTGCATGTTTACTTACCATAACAAATAAACGAACGCCATTGTGTGCCAATATAATCCTTCTATAAAAGTACAATGCTCGAGAGGCCGAGTATGATCCATCATGTCAGTGTTCATCTGGCATGGCACAGTATAATTATAGTCTCACATGATTTTATTTGTGTGAAAAGAACTAATAATCTAGAGTGAATCGCCGCTGGTAAACGTCTTGTGGCCGGCGCCGCTGTTGACGCCGTAGCCTGAGCCGACATACGCGCAGCCGTTGGACACTGCAAAGCCACCGTAGACGGTTGCGTTGGTGCTTCCCTGCCACAGAATCTCCCCTGTGCTGGCGTCAAGAGCGAAGACGGGGCCCGTGGCGTTAACGGAGCCCGCGAACAGGACCCCGTTGGCCACCGTGACCGGCCCATAGTCCGTCCCATTGGCCGGATCCGCTGTCGACCAGAGTATGACCCCCGTGCTTGCATTTATGCCCACCCATCCGCCCCCCAGCGTCACCTCGCTGGACGGAACCAATGTAAAGTTGAGATTCTTCCCGTTCACTATGTTGGTGTACACCCTCTCCCCGTCCGTCGCCGCCCCAAAATTGCCACCGCCGCTCTGCCCACCCGGCCCTGCCACCTGTTCACATCACATTAACAGCAGTAAACCTCCACCGACTTGCCGCACAGTTGCCGCCGATTTTGATCAGATCTAAACAGTGAGAACTTACCGCTGACCAGAAAATCCTGCCGTCCTCGCAATCCAGCGCCCAAACATCGCCCGTCTTCTGGCCGGCAACCACAACATCGCGGGACCTTCCGTTCACGTCGATGGTCAGAAGCATGGGCTCCTCGCCGAAGTCCGCGTCCGGATTCGGTCCTGGCGGACAATTGGGCGTCGACAAGTTCTTGCAAGCATTGAACCAAGCGTCGTAGCCGCCCAGCTGCTTGTACCACTTGATTTTGCCGGTGTCCAGGTCCAGCGAAAGCATGGAGTTGAGGTGATTATCCGGCACGATGCAACGGTCCGGGGAGTCGGGCTTGCTCTTGTCGTTCTGTTCTGCTTGGCATTTCTCGATTTCCGGCGGCGCCGTGTAGAGATTCCCGGTGGCGATGTAGACGGAATTTCTCTTCACGTCGATCGGTGGGCTGCTGCCCCAGACTGCGACGCCGGAATAGTTGCCCAGCTTGCCGCCGTTGTCCGGCAGCATGGGCGTACGCCACAAGATTTGGCCGGACAGAACGTCCAGCTTTAGGAAAGCACCGATGAAAGTGCAGCACTGCCCTATGGGCAGGCTTTCTTCAGACGAGGAGGTGCCCACGTAGAACCCACTACACAAAAAACAGCATTTCTGTTGGACAAAATCACACTAAAATCTATGCATTTTCTGCTGCAAATCGTCCAAATTCATGTACTTTCTGTCAAATTCTATTAGTATATGCACGTCGATGCATAGATTACCCGTTGTATGCTGTCCCCGACATCGTAATCAAACCCCTAGGATGAGAATCCAGCTCCTTAGACCACACCAGATCGCCGGAGGATCGTTTCAGGGCAATAACTACGGCAGGCCCAAATAACCCCACAATGAGGAGATCTCCGGCGACGGATGGTGACGCCCTGGACACCGTAACGTTCACCTTTCTGATGAATCCCGTAGCGTTGAAGCCCAGCAGCTGGGTGAGGTTCTTCTCCCACACGAGCTGCCCCGTGTCGGCAGTCACTGCGTAGAGATTCCCGTTCCAGCTCGGGAAGTAGAGCACGTTTTCTGAGATCGACGGAGTCGCCGTAATGTCCAATCCTGCCGTAAACTTCCATCTCTGCACCAGGCGTCGTGCCGACGTGACGTCGATCATCGTCTCGTTGGGAGCGTTCCTCCAATTGCGGAGGCCACCGCCATGATTTATCCACTGCAGAAACAAAAAAGTAAGTAACAGTATTACGAAACAAGTTCAGTGGAAAAATCAGCATTTTTCTGCAGCACCAAGGGTGCAAACTTCGAAGCATACACAAACTGGTTGCAATGCATAAGCTGGTACCCATCTCTTTCTCTCTCTCTCTCTCTCTCTCTCTCTCTCACACACACACACACATATGTACGCATAACCCCCTCCTCCTCCCCCCTCTCTCTCTCTCTCTCATATTTTTTTTGTAAAATATAAGGGATCAACCATAGATTGAGTGCAATCCACAGACCTCCGAGGGGAGACCATAAACTGAGGAGCAGAAGAAGAAAAGGAGGAGGAAGAGAAGAAAACGAGGAGCGTTTTTACCCATCATCTTCCGAGACTGGGTGTTGTTGCGTTGCCAAGCTTGATAGCCTTAGATTGAGAGCGAGACACAGCCTTAAATGCAATTGCCACAACCATCTTAAAGCCTAGAGGGCGACTCATCGAAGCCTATCATCATTTCCAGACTCAGGCCCAACGCTCACCCTCACGCCTGAAGCCCCACACAAAATGAGACCACTTATGATTTTAGTCGTGCGACATGACAGGAAAAGAAGAGTTCGCTTTATCCTGGAACCCGCTTAACTTTTGAAAAAACGGCCCACCTCATCTTAAAAGGAGAAGGAAAAGTGTCACTCCAAGCATTTATGAAGACTCCAAGCATTTTCTTCATAATTTCATTCAATTTTTACTATTTTTGAAAACTTGGACTGGCACTTTTACTTTTTCAACTCATTAGTGACCAACCCTTCTTAATTTTGGAGACTTCCAAATTCAAATTCTACCCAACCCTCCTCCTTGTGAGGTGGGATTTCTATCCGAAGGGGCTTGGTGCCTTGAGGGTATGCTAGCCCACCCCGAATAGTTTGCCTCTATATGGGGAGGAGGTGCAAGGAGAAGCAAAGCACGGACCCATGGTGGTAGGCACCTTAGGAATGCACTCACGCACCGAGTAGGCACGTTAGGCCTTCCCGGGTGCGGGAGAGGTTCCGTGGGTGCCGAGTGCCCCGGGGGTTGCCCTCCCCACCTTGACGATGAACGGGCCGAACATGGAGTCGGGACCGAAGCCGTTTTTCCACCATTTTCGGTCCCGACTCCATGTTCGGCCCGTTCATCGTCAAGGTGGGGAGGGCAACCCCCGGGGCACTCGGCACCCACGGAACCTCTCCCGCACCCGGGAAGGCCTAACGTGCCTACCCGGTGCATGAGTGCGTTCCTAAGGTGCCTACCATGGGTCCGTGCATTGCCTCTCCTTGTGCCTCCTCCCCATATAGAGGCAAACTATTCGGGGCAGCGGGCTAGCATACCCTCAAGGCACCAAGTTCCTTCGGATAGAAATCCCACCTCACACTCCTTTCTTTCTGGAACCTCCAAATTCTTCCACTTGAAACTCTTCCTTTATATAGTATAATATACAGAGAAGAGGTATAGAGATGGTGAGAAGGATTCAAATTTCATACCAAGTTCACTCAAATTTTTTTAAAGGAAAACCAGGTTTAAGAAGGTGGGTCTAGACTCTTCTTATTGCATTTCAAGGTCTCAAACTTCAAAGATACATCCTTACCCTTGAAAAAGCTAACAAGGTCTCATAATAAAAGAACAACACCCACTCACCCATGTACATCCCCCCCCTTACACATGCCAAAGAAAGCAAAAGTTGATAAGATGTGAAAAAGGTTGGGCAAGGACAAGGCACGAGCACGGATTCTACTATCCCAAGTTTCTTCTTCTTCTTCTTTTCTGGCATGGAAGGAGATAACTTTTTATTAGGAAATAACCACATTTGGTTAAAGATTGTATTTACCTTCTTTTAAGAGTGTTTCCTATTGGCTTCTCTCACTAGTAAGTTTTTAGTTGACATAGCTACAATGTTATTCTCAAAGCTCTCCCTTGGATGTTCTTCAAATTAGGTATCCATAGTTGGAGAAAGGTTATCTTCTTGATGCTTTTTTAAATTATATTCAATATAATATGCAAGTGCCCAAGTTGACCTTATTGTTCCACTCAAAACATGTGAGATATACCTCATAAAGTATGTAATGGTGACTTGCTTCAAGGTATATGTAGGTGCCCAAGTTAACCTTATTATTCCACGTGAGATATACTTCAAAAAGTATGTAATGGTAACTTGCTTAAGGTATATGTAGGATAAAACCACCCTACTCCAATCAATCTCAAGAAATTATGAATAAAACTCATATCACGTTTGAAACCATGAACCCATTCAAATCCATATCTCGACCAATGATTTTATTGAGTGGATCTCTTCCATGCATTGACTGGATCTCTAGTTGGTCACCTCAAAGGTGACCTTTTGGATCTAGTTCAACACTTTTACTTCCCTTTCAAATCCCTTAGACTTTTTCTCTCACTTCTACCAATGTTTACCTTGATCATTGGTCCAATTGTGTAGCCATTTAAATCATTATTAGAGAACTGTAAGAGGTACATCAATTCATCAAGATTAGATCCATTACTTCTCTTAGGAAAGTAGACACATCCATGGTAAGGTTATATATAGTGATAGTAACTTAATAACTCATTCACTTTTGATGTTGGTGGTCATCCTAATGCTCGGGTAGTCACTCGATATAAAAGCCCATGTAACCACGTGCTAGTAGACATGTATTTTAAAATTTATACATTTTTTAACTCGATTGTTTACCCTGTCTTGTACACATGTTTAGATTTTGAATTTCAAATCCCCCCTATGTTACTTTATATATATGAATTATATTAAACAACTATTTGTTTAATTTGCTCTTACATGTATACGGCATGTAAGTCCCTCAATTAAAAATACCCCTCCTACATGTATGCGGCATGTAAGTCCCTCCATTAACTATCGTACTATGTTGTTACATTTAAATAACGTGAAACCTCGAGTCTCCCAATGTCTTGCCAGTTTCTTATACCCTTCTTGTGGAGCTTCTTGGATTTGTCGATGACACCCCGACTGGAAAGCATATATGATGGTCCCACTAAGGTTAAGTCAAAGAAGTAAATCTCACTGGTCTAAGTGAAGAACCCAAGCTAATGTTTATTGCCAAAGACCTCACCCCTAGGCAAGAAGAAGAAGTTATATAGCCGTGTTCAAAGAATTTCAGGATGTATGCACCTAGAAATATACTAACAGAGAGCTTATCACATTAATCCCAAGTGTACGGACAAGACACGAATCGCAAGTACGGCCAAATGGTCAAAAAATAGCTAGACAAGCTCATCGACATACAATATTTTTGTAAGAGATCGAGTACACCTAGTGGGTGTCACTATAGTGATCATTCCCCAAAAGAATAGAAAGCTTAGAGTGTGTGTTAACCTCAAAAAGGTTAATGTCGCCATTGTTTGCGATCACTACCCCTTGCCTTACTTGCAACGACCACATGTTGGAAAGAGTCATCGGAGTAGAAGCTTACACCTTCTTGGATGGCTTCTGCCGAGATTCATGGGGTATGTAGGATATTGTAGAAGACTCATCTTCTTGTATATGCCAAACCTTTGTATAAGAAGCTGCTAATTATCTTTGAATGGATAGACGAATGTCGATGGACATATGAAAAACTCAAGAAGGCATTCAATTGGGATTTCATTTTTCATGTGTATATCAATGCTTTAATATTTTCTATTGAATGCGTGTTAGTACAACAGGGGAGAACATCATCGACTTCCTTGTGACCTATAATAACATTAAATACACAACTACATAACTACTCTAAGAGAGAGGAGTTAGCCATGGTATATGATGTTGTGAACAAGTACATGAATTACCTTCTATAGCTGTGAACAAGTACATGAATTACCTCCTATAGCTACCAAATTCGCTTAAATCTTTGTCGACCATCAAACATTGTTGTATTTGGTGAATAAGCACCATGTGGAGATATTGAGCTCAACTAGTGTTATGGACATTGATGACCCACCTGGGTAATAGCTTCGGCACCTATACCAATGGTGGCTAGGTTGGTGAGATTATGGACAGTATACAGGTTGTGTGATAGCCACTTTGGTATACTAGAGTTATACCTATACCAATGGTGGCTAGGTTGGTGAGATTATGGACAGTATACAGGTTGTGTGACAGCCACTTTGGTATACTAGAGTTATGACATAGTTATAGCACTAGCTCATATAATCGGGTTCACACTATATAGACCGACCTTTGTATGTTATAGGAAGAGATTACTTTCCCTTATAGTATGTACTCTTATCTCTTTATGTTAGGATTGTAAAGAAGAGAAGAGAATATAAGAAAATTCATCATTCATCTCTCTTGTTGTGTGCTTATCTACACCTGTGTGTGCATGTTTGCTTGCAAGTAGCTCAAGGTTATCCAAGTCTCCCCTATATTCATCTCATGGTATCAGAGCATCATTTTGTATAAAGAGCTTAAGAGGAAAGCACGAGGCAAGAAAAGGAAGCGGTACATGGGCAAGGGTAACTTCATTGCTTTTCCTTTATTCGAAAGATGAAGCTAAAGCAAGAGCTACATAATGTGACCAGAGGGAGGTTAAGTATAATGATTACTTAATGAAGGTCAAAGGGCTTGCAGATGCCCTTGCTTCTATTGGGTCACAGCAGTAGTAGATGAGACGATGATATGGTATCAATGACCTTGAATGGTCTTGGCAAGAAATATAGTTAGTTTCAGACCTTCATTTTAGAGTTTGGAAGGACTTTTCTGATTTTCAAGAACTAATTTCTCTCCTCATCCATGAGAAGATGAATATTGGGGCAGGTTACTTGTCCAAAAGTTCATATAAGGAGCATGCCTTCTACTTAGTTACAGATAGAGGTAGATATAGATAGTCATATAGAAGATACAATGGTGGTCAATTTAGAAATCAAAACTAGAAGCAACAACAATAACAAGAAAATCAATCTTATACGAGGCAGGGGGAGCTAAAGAGGCTGAGACATTTTAAAAATAAAAAATTTAAATAATAGGGAGTTTTATTACTGTGACAAAATAGGGCACTTTGTAAAGGACTGTTATATAAAAAGTAAATGATATTAAAAGTAGAAAGTAATAGCAAGGTAACTATGCATCATCTCGTAAATAGGGTGATAAGAAAAGTGAGCAACTGTTTATGATGCATCACATACTCAATTCCATGATAGGAGATGTGCTAAGATCGAGAGATATTTGGTATGTGGATTCTGGTGCCTCTAAGCACGTGACCATTTAGTAGCTTAGAGATATTTGGTATGTGGATTCTGGTGCCTCTAAGCGCGTGACCATTTAGTAGCTTAGAGATATGAAAAGAATGAAAAAAAAAGGTATGTAGTAGCATGTGATGATATTGTATACCCCGTTGTTCATATTGGTAAAGTGTCATTGTCTATGTAGGATGGAAAAATGAAGTACCTAACTAACACATGTACTTCATGTTTCTAATATTACAAGAAACCTGGTTTCTGTGTTGAGAAGAGTTTGCAACAAGTAAGGTTCAATCCTCAAGGGTGCTTTGTGGAAGACTTCAACAATCATTGATGCTTGGTTGCTTGGTTATAAAGGGTGACAGAAATGGTAGGATGTTTACTTTGTATGTTAACATGCTTGAGGTAAAGGCAACCATATTTACACATTGGGGAAAGATGTCATCATACATATTGACATATGGCACAAGCGCATGGCATAAGTGCATTAGTTATAGATCACAGATATTGATATATGGCACTAGCACACACATATAAGTACATTGGTTATATGAATATAGAATGGTGGCTAAAGTCTATGTAAGCTCAATAGCTGACTAGATTGGGTAGAAGAGTTAAGGTTGCATGGAGAGAGAGCTTTGCTTTGACACGAAGAGAGTGGCGAGAGAATCAAGTTCTTTTTGGGGGAAGATCTGTGTAGCTTTTTGAAGCCAGTTGTTTTGTTCTTTGAGAAGAAGGCGATGTGGGGACTGCTAGAGGAGACTTGGATCTTTCCAAAGCAGCGGTTGTAGGGATATATGAGAGTTATGTTTGGAAGATGGTGTCCCAGAACCTTTGAAGTTGCATCACTATTGGAACTTGGACTAGATCAAGGATTGCTCAAAACAATTCCTAGTTGTATTTGATGGTTGAAGCTTGCAAGCTATGGCTGCAGTTCTTATTGTTATTGTTGATCTTGATAGAGTTGAGAATATAAGACTGGTTTCTGTTGAGGGTTAATTGTGTGGGGTTCCCTTGATTTCTTGCTATTTTCTTTCATCTGTTCAGTCCCCAATTCTCTTTATTTAATTTTTTATCTTGATAGAGTTGAGAATATAAGACTGGTTTCTGTTGAGGTTAATTGTGTGGGGTTCCCTTGATTTCATATGTTCAATCGCCAATTATTTGGGTTTGTTGAGAGTGGCGCAGTTATTTATATTCACAAAAGGCGAGATTGTGTGGAATTTAAGAATTCTCTTATTTTATCCCTATTAGTGTTGTTAGGATAGAGTTCTATTAAAGGAACAACTGTGAGTGGAGAGTTGACCTTGGTTGAGTCTATGCTGAGTCGGTTAGCTTGTGTAGGAATCAACCATAGTCAAGTGAGGGCCAGATATGATCAGCTGATGGTAAAGGGATCTTGTTTTGGCTTGTTTGAGTTGAGGGAGAGTGATCCTGAGTCTTGATTGACTGGTGGAGGTCTGTTAGAGTTCAGTTGTCACAAGCTTTGTGGTCTGATGGGGTTTCAGTGGTGGGCAGCTGTTAATCAGTTTGTTGTCAGCCAAGTGGTTATATAAGGTTGGTTTTGAGTGTTATGAGGGCCTAGAAGTGCTAGTTGCTGACACAGAGGAGAGGATGCTTGCATCAGCTGTATCAGTTTAGTTGGCTAGTTGTTAGGGACAATCAATTCGGAGGGAGATGGGTGCTAGTTGTGGTCAGCAAAAACCTAATTGTGTGATGTTCCTTTAAATTTAGATGTACTTGATGGCTGTCTGAGGACATTTGGAGAAGATTCTTATTTACTGTAGGCTTCTAATTTAGACAGTTCTGTGTCAGATTTCTGAGGCAAAATTCAGCAAGGTATCCAAGAAGTTCTTGGAGTTGTGGAAATAAGGTCATCTGACTCTGAAGGACGATAGAGGACTCTAAAGAAAAATTTGGCAAGGTATCCAAGAAGTTCTTGGAGTTGTGGAAATAAGGTCATCTGACTCTGAAGGACGATAGAGGACTCTGAAGGACGATAGAGGACTCTAAAGGAAAATTCTTTGGATGGAGAAAAGTGGATCCATTCAATGGCAGAATCAAACTGTTTCGTGACAGTTGGGAGCTATTTTGGCTAGCTGGGAGTCAGTTGAGGTCAGTAGGGGCTTTTAGTAGGAAGATCTGAGCTTTTGGAGGTGAGAGCTGACCTGAGAAAGAGGATAGTTTGAGTCGGTATAGCTAGATTAGATAGGGAGGTTAGGAGGGTGTTAGAGAGTTTAATTATGTCAGTTGAGTATCAGGGGACGTCAAACTGGGTGTATTGGTGCCCTCTTTTGGTGTTTGTGCTGGGTTGTGGTGCTAGTGATAGTTTACTTCTCATAGTGGTGTGCTTTGGATAGGGCTATAAAGGCAGGTTCTCCTAGACACATCATTATTTTGGTGCATCCAGGAGGAGGGCTTTCAAGGCACCTTTCACACTATTGGCGAAATTGAGAAGTGTCGGCTGTTAAGATGGTTGCACTAATGACTTATCCCGTGTTCCATGGTCATGCTAATGAGGATCTGTTAGCCTAAGGCGGACATTCAGACGTATTACTTTTTACGTCATATAATTATTTTACGTATTCTGAGTCATGGGCCGGGCTTGTCGGCACCACATTTAAAGGGTAAGGGGATTGGGTGATCGCCGATGAGAGGCGCACCTCGAATTTCATCAAGATAAGGGTTAGGATCGGCCGGCCATGTGTGGGCACCCATGTGTGAACGGCCAGGTCACATATAAAAGTCAAATGTAACCTAAAACCTCTCATTCTCTGAGTGTTGAATACAAGGAGTGCTCTTGCTTCATCTTCTCCATCTCCTTCTCCAGCGCGCGCGCGCACGTGTGTGTGTGTGTGTGTGTGTGTGTGTGAGAGAGAGAGAGAGAGAGAGAGAGTAGCGATCGAGCATTGCGTGCAGCATGGCGGTGGCAGGGCGAGGCGGTAGAGCGGCGGTGGCGGATCCTTCTTCATCTTGTGCGGCGCGAGAATCCTTCACGACCGCGGTGTGAGCGGTGAGTGACTCACCATTGCTCCCTATTTTGAGCTTGCTCGTTTCCTGGTTGTGTGCTTGCAGCCATTCGTGGCTCGCACACGGTGCTTGGCAAGTCCCTAGCTCCGACACGTGCGGCAAGAGCACACATTTTTGGCACCGGTGTCGGGGAATTGCCCTGCACCAAGCTCCAGATGCAGCTCGGGCTGCTATTTGAAGTCTATTTTATCCTGCAGGAAAGGCAAAGAGAGACGTGTTTGTGTGTATGCTGTTGTGTGCAGGTTTGTGGAGTTGTGTGTGTGTTTGCTGTTCTTCAGTCATTTTTCAGTTCTGTTTTTTCATTTTCTACACATTTCAGTTCTGTGTGTTAGCTATTAGTGTGTATGCGCGCGCATGTAGACAGAGGATAGAAGAGCTGCTACGCACTGTGCTACTGTGTTGGTAGCCACGGCGGCAAGCTGCCAGCCCTAGGTGCACATGAGCTAAAACATTATCCTTAAGATTTTTTTTCTAAAAATATTTTTTTAAGTTAAAAAAAATAAAAAAAATAAATAAATAAATAAAAAATTAAATCAACCCAACCCGCATGGAAAGAAAATTTTTATTGAAAAAAAATTGAAAAAGAAAAAATCCCCAATCAACCGCGACCTCGGTCTTTTGATATATATATATATATATATAGGAGAGTGAGCCTCCATAGCTTTCTCTCAAGTGAAAGCTTAAGGGGAGTGAAGCTCTATATATAGTCTACCCCCCCACCAAGGAGTGGAGTGGGCATGTGGGACAAAGCCTTCACCTTTCCCCCCACCACAGGCACCTTTGGACTTTCTAATTTAAGCCTCATACCTAGGCACAAATAGAGTGTTTTGAGGGCCACGGGAGCTTCGAATAGGCGAGCAGTGTGCTGTAAAGCACGCTAGGACCCCTTGAACGATACGCTCGTCTTGAGCTCACACACCTTAGTCCAGTTTCGACCATAAGCAAGGGAGTAAAAACGTGTTGAAAACAAGATAAAAACAAGTAAAAATGGGGTGCGAAACACCTGAGCAACCACTTGTGTGGGCTTCAAGGGTAGCCAACGCCCGTAGGATACCCACGTCACATGCATCTATGCTCTGGTCGGGTGCTAGAGTTTGAGCAACTAGAAAGCGTTTCAGTTTACGCAGGCTCACACCATCCCTCCACGTTAGCATCTTGGCCTTCAGTTGGAACCCAAGGAAGTGCAACCCAAGATCCACGAATAGCGGCTAGTGACTCGTCTTCCTCTGACTCTGAAGTCATGGAAGGGCATCCTACCCAGAACTCTGAGGAAGCAAGCCAAAACGTGCCAGTTTGGGTCCCACAACCCGAATCTAACATGTTTAGTCGTCTAATAGAAACTTTTAGTAGAGCTACGCGCTCTGAACCTGCGACAAGTGAAGTAAATGAAGGAGGTGGGGAAGTAGATTTTCCATTCACATCTCATGTAGACCCTACCCTCCCAAAGAGTGTCCATGTGAATATTCTACCCACTTCATGTAATGAAGGCCCTACTAAGCTACCACCTTCTGACGCTCTTCCAGTAGAGGCCCCTAGAAGTCAAACCACAAGAAGTGACATTGCGTCCACTTCGAGAGAACCTTTTGGCATGCCAAGTTTAGATGGGATATTTCTCAATGAAAATTGGGAATATGACCTACACACGGAGACTCTGACTGACCTATACACGGGTTACACATACCATGTAGGTTGGTTAGAAGTCATATGATCTACATCTAGTGCCACCAATCTAGATGAAGAACAACAAATGATATGTGAAGTTATCCATAGAATTATCCAATTCAAGAGGCAGAATAGGGGAGTGAACCTAGTTTCAAGTGGCCCTATGAGATTTTTGGATACGGGCAAGGCTAAACAACCAACCCTGTCGCAATTGGAGACTCCCTCGATGAGTCCCGTAGATCCTTCGTATCAGTATGTTGTTTCGCCCCTGGAGTCTCAATGCAGGTTGAGCCCACAAGCAGTAACTTTAGCTTTCCAACTTTGGCTCAACTTTCCATTAGGGAATCCACAATGCCTACTCCGATGATGAGCATGACAGGAAGTGCACCTGTTATCACTGTAGTTAGTGCAACACCGCTACCTAGTGGTACAGTACCTACAACAGTGCGTACCAGTGCATATCGACCATATGTACCTATCGCTACTCATGCTCATGTAGCTCCTACGCCTCCTGTTATGCCAATGGCGTATGCTCCATGAATGCCTTATCAGAATCCTTATCCAAGAGGACTATGCCTAGTCACATATCATATCCTGCGTCAGCTGCATACATACCAAGACCAATGCCACCTCCTGTGTCAACCAAGCCATCCCAGAAGTGCCTCCACCAGCTATGCCTGCTCACTTAGGTGATCTAGCAGAGTTTGCTCAAACGATCGGACGATCTATTACGGAAAACATGCGTGGCATACCTGAGAGAAAGCCTAGAAGCAAGGCGGTACAAGTTGCCAAGCTCACTCAGAACTTCAGTGGTAATGAAGATGTTAGGAAGCATCGAATTTTAAGGATTAAAGAGTGTACTCACTATCCCACTCTCAAGAGATTGTTCTTGAAAGAATACATACGTGAGGGTGTGCTTTGGGGTGTAGCATCTCAACTCCAAAAAGCTGAATGTGAGGAAGGAGAGTTAGTGAGAGACTTTATTAGTCGACTAAAGCATCTAAATTCTCGCTATACTCCCGAGCGATGAGCGCTTCAATAACAACCAACTTCTTGATAGATTCATCCGAGGATTACACCACGAGGACATATACAATGGCCTAGTCATTAGAGGTCTTACGATGTGGGCAGTAGTCACTCTGCCAATGAAATCTAGTTAGAAGACAACTTGATGATTGCAGGTAAAAAGCTCGGGGGGTGCACCTCAAAATATGTAAGTCTACCACGTGCAATCATTAGGTGGGGTTTTTTTAATCCAAAATATTGGGTAAATTTACAGAAATACAATTACAAGTGGGGTATTTTAATTGTACTTTGGAAAAAAAACCGTAAGTTTATAAAGAAAAAGGGGTAGTTTTATTAACTCAAAATTCACAGATAAGGGGATTTTTAAATACCGCTTGAACGCACGTCGTAGGAGGGGCTTCCATATAGTGGACCCCCCGAGGTAAAAAGGTGTCTTCGGAGACAAAGTCTGTTAGTTTGCAAGTATTTGGGCACGAGCCAATGACTGTAAAACCTATTGCCAAGGAGCCCAAGATATCCGAAATGTCTATACCTGACCTTACTAAGGCTCTCCACCAAGAATACTTTAGGGATAATCGAGCTCCTCAAAATAGCCATATGTACCCAAGAAGAGAGCAACAATGGTGTTCGGTTTGCTTAGGACTACATAGCACGAGTGAATGTCCCACATTCAGAGTTAAACTGAATGGGACTTGCAATACATGTGGTAAGTATGGCCATCAATCTAAAGATTGCCTAGTACTTAAGCGTATGTTAGCAAATCAGGCACCACTAGCCTGGTCAAACACACCTCAAGTACCCGCACTGATGCCTGCACCACCTATCGCGGCGAGCAACCGTCACAACACATAGTTCCAAGGAACCCAAATTTAGTCCAGTCTGTGCCGTTACCACCGCTAGTGCTAGGACCACAACCTCCGCATCTGAGGGTTACCCCTATAAACCAAATGGGTTGTGAGTCACATAGTGCGTGTGGGGATTATGAAGAAGATATAGACCCCACTATTCCATATGGGATTGATACGTTTGAAATGACTTCCCAGTACTTCATGGAGGATCATTTCGGGCAAGTCAAGCCTGTATATCAACAAGCGGCTGCTCTCACCACATAAGAGGGCAAAACCATAATACCTTTGCTAGGAGACTACCTCTTCAATGCTACGATTGTGGTGGACTGCATCGTGTAGCGAAGTGCCCTAATAGGCCACAGAAGATCGCTACTCCAATGTAACCAAATCAAGGGAGCACGTCGGGAATGCCGGTACTTACATGTAATCGTTGCATAGATCATTTGATTGCTCAATGTCCACATAATCCAAGTGCACCCAAGATTACGCCATTAAATTTGATTGAGGTCACCAATGAGGCACTAGGAATCACACTTGTTGTACCCGCAAATGTAGTCACACAGTCAATGCTTCAAAATCAAAACTACATTCTTGAAGAGAGGGATACTGCATCAATTGCTCGAGCAAAGAAAAAGAAAATGCGACGGAAGAGATCGCTTAATGCCACAAGCTCCAAACCTAGTTCTCAAAGACTAATATAGGGACAGGAGACGACCCTGTGTATATGAATGATCCTGAAGGTGATTCTGATTCAATAGAAACCATGGAGACCAAAGCCACTACTTTAAGGGAGGAACCCACTCGGGAGCTCAACGAAGGAGAATCAAGCAAAGACATAAATCGGGGGAAACAAAAGGAATCTCCTCCTGCCCCACAACCAAGTTAGCTAATGCACTCTTGGCTACCCAGACTAACTGAGACTCTCAAAGACAAGCCACGTGGGCCAAAAACCCTTAAGAAAAAGATTGGAACTTACCCAAACCCAGTAGAGGAGATTGAACGAGTGCAACACTTAAGGGGTTTGGTGGAAGAAACACAAAGAGAACTAGAGCTAGAACCTAGAAAAATCAAGATCCCAGACACAGTGTTTCCTACACAAGTTCAGCCTCACAGGAGCCATAGACCGTTAGCTATACCTAGTATCATTCGGGAAGAAAGTGAGGATAGGACATCAGGAAGTGGGAAGAACCTAGAAAAATCAAGATCCCAGACACAGTGTTTCCTACATAAGTTCAGCCTCACAAGAGCCATAGACCGTTAGCTATACCTAGTATCATTCGGGAAGAAAGTGAGGATAGGACATCAGGAAGTGGGCAGACACCCTTCTTGCTTGAAAGAATGTTTAGTGAGGGATTTCCGGAAGTGATTCCATCTTCACCAGTCCCTAGTCAAGGGCCGATATCTCAAAAAGTACCGTTGAATGTGTCCAAACTAATGGATTTCATGTCCTCTAAAATCAGAACCACCACGATCATATCCAAGTTATACAGAGATCCTGAACTATTCTTAGCTCTTCGATCATTTCTCAATGGAGAACTGAAGGTGGGGTTACCACAATTTGCAAATATGGATAGACTCGACACGCTTCAAGATGTGGAGGAACATTTGGATCTACAGCCCACCTAGATGAAGACTCGGTCGTTGAAATACCTGTTAACAAGTTGGGACAATACTTTGAGGGTGACGAATCTAATGCATCCCTCCCCATTACTACCAAGGGATTGACTCTAAAGGGAATCCTTGATGGTGGTGCTGGAGTGAGCATTGTGACTAAAAACTGTTGGGAATCTATGGGAAGACCTGACCTAGAAGTCACAAACATAGTGGTTAAGATGTCAAACGGAAATATAGCTAAACTTATTGGAATGCTAAGGGACCTTAAGATCAAGGTTTTGGGATACAAGGTAAGGCATACCTTCATTGTAATGGATTTCTCTGAGCATCCTATGTCATATCAAATGATCTTAGGATGTCCTTTCATGAGGGAAGCACAAATGGTGCATGACTGGTCGAAAAACCATGTCTACTTACAATTCTAAGACTCTGTCATTCGAGTTGATCTTGAGAATGGTCGCGCGCATCCTTTAGGAAGCAAGGTTATCATTGATAATCGATCGGATACCACTATTCACTCAGTCCCATTAAAGTATTGCTGTGACATGCAAAAAAGAGACCGATGATGGGGAAGATTCTCCTTATATGGATGTCCTATCGGGCATGACTGAGTTAGATAACATAGATTGGGTAACCTAGCGGCGGCAACCATAGACACATGGGGAAATAGAGGCACAAGTTGGGTTACACCTGAGGGGGGCAAGATATGCCTCCATTAGTGCCAATAAACATGATAGGTGTTATGCACACTCCCTTGACACTGAAAGTAGCGAAGACTCTAACCAATGCGACTCCAAGTCTGAATCTCAAGAAGAAACTAACTCTGAGCCTAATAGGGGGTATGAATTGAATATTCACCCAAGTGTGGAAGCCACGTGCTCAAGGCCTAGGACAGTAACCTCTTGCAGTTCATCTGAGAGTGAGGGGGACACAAGTGAAGATCGATCAAGTGAGTCTGAATCTGATATAAACAAAAATCAGAAACTAGGTAAGAAGAAGACGAGACATAAGCGACAACACTATCGAGCTAATGTACGAGCAAGAATAAACAAAGAGAGATCCACTATACAGAATGGCTTAGTTATGTAGGAGCATATGACGCTCATCGTGGAAGTTAGTGTCATGTGGTGTAGTCCGCAACCTCATGACATCGCCCAATTAGAAAGCGAAGAGAAGCCAAAACTAAGTTGTACTGCGAGAAGGCGTCAAAACCGAGAGTTAGCTCAGCAACAAAAGGAAGCGGAATTTAAAGAAAAAAGCATGGCACAACAAGAACCGATAGACTTACACCCCGCACCTGAGCATTTCAAATCTTTTACCACGGGGGAACGTAAAGTCGTCTACAAAAAAGCCCAACGAACGCCTACCAATGGGAGTAGCGGTGTCTACGATGGCCCGGTGGTAGTCAAGGAGATAGAACTAGCAGATCCAGGTGAGGAGTCTAAACTAGTTTTTATTGCTCAAGGGCCTCACCAAGACGAAAGAAGCTACAAAGATATATCTTAAAGAATTCAAGGACACTTGGACATACCATGATATGAAGGGTGTTCCACCCTCTGTGGTGCAACACACAATTCCAATGATTAGCACTGCTAAACCAGTCCACCAACATCCCTACCCAATGAATCCTAAGTATGCAAAGATTGTACAAGAGGAAATTGAAAAGCTTATAAAATGTGGATTGATATACCCTATTGAGCACTCAGAATGGGTTTCTCCGATAGTCATTGTACCAAAGAAGAATGGGAAACTCAGAGTGTGCGTTGATCTCAAAAAGGTTAATGCAGCCACCAGAAGAGATCATTACCCCTTGCCGTATTCGGAACATGTGCTTGAAAGAGTTGCAGGGACAAGGAGGCTTATAGCTTTTTAGACGGCTACTCTGGTTATAATCAGATCACAATTTCAGTAGAGGACCAAGCTAAAACAGCTTTTAACGGAGTTTGGACGCCAGTTGAATGATGTTGAAATGAACTACACCACTACGGAGCGAGAAGGGTTGGCAATGATATATGCAGTAAAGAAATTTTGTTATTACCTTCTTGCCACCAAGTTTGTTTTCTATGTGGATCATCAAGCATGGTTGTATCTAGTGAACAAACCATGCTCCACAAGAAGAATCACACGATGGTTGTTGATTCTTCTTGAGTTTGATTTCACTGTTGTTGTGAGACCTGGTAAAAAACATGTCATGGCTGATCATTTGTCTCACATACCTAATGGTGAAGCTCCTACGGGAGTTGATGATGACTTACCTAACACTTCCTTGTTCATGGTGGAGACAATGCCTGAATGGAGTGAGAAGATTGTTAACTTCTTGGTTAATGGTTTTCCACCCAAAGAGTTTCGTAAAGATCTAGCTCGAAAGCTGATCAAGGAATGTGAACCCCATTGCCTAATGGCCGGGACTCTTTATAAAAGAGGAAAGGATGACGTTCTTAGGCGTTGTGCCCGAGAGGATGAGTATCTATACATTTTGCAAGAGGCACATATGGGCGTAGCCACCAGTGGTCACTTTTTAGGAGACTTAACTGCGCGAAAGATATTGCAATCAGGGTATTGGTGGCCCACTATGTTCCAAGATGCATCACTTTTTGTGAAGGGTTGTGATGAATGCCAACACTACAAGAGACCCCAACACGGAAAGATCAGATGTCCCCTACATCCAATTAAAGTAAACCAACCATTTGAAAAGTGGGGTTTAGACTTTGTAGGTCCAATTAGCCCAGTGGCCCGTAACACACAATCTCACTATATCATTGTGGCCACTGACTATGTGACCAAATGGGCTGAAGCGAAAGCGACACATAAGGCAGATGCGAGGACAACAGCCAAGTTCCTCTTTGAAAATATAATCACACGCTTCGGTTGTCCTTTTGAACTTGTGAGCGACAATGGTACACATTTTATAAATGAAGTGATTAAGGAGCTCACAACAAATTTCATGATATCCCATTATAAATCTACTCCTTATTATCCAGAAGCAAATGGCCAAGCCGAGAGTACCAACAAGACCTTAATCTCTATTCTGACAAAGACAGTTGAGGCTCATCGCACGGATTGGGATCTAAAGCTTACGTCAGCTTTATGGACCTATCGTACTGCGTACAAAGTGGCTATTAATTGCACACCATTCAAGATGGTATATGGCCAAGAAGCAGTCATGCCATGGGAATTTGTCATTCCTAGTCTTCGTGTTGCTACTCACAAGAGGGCTGCGATGGTAATCCCTTAGTAGAGCGTTTGTATATCCTTGAGCAGTTTGACGAAGAAAGACAATTGGCGGTGTACAATGCCCTTGTAGAGAAGGATAGAAGGAAGAAATGGTTTGATCGCCACCTGAAAAACAAGGACATCAAAGTTGGGGATAAAGTCATGATGTATGGAGCACGTAAACGAAAAGAAGAAGCTAAAATATGCTGGTAAGGGACCATACAGAGTATGTGAAATTACCCCGCAAGGTACCATCCGAGTGGAGACTCTCGACGGAGTTGAAACCATTGGATTCCTCAATGGGAGTAAATTCAAAAGATATTATGACCCCGTAAGCCAAGAGGAATTACATGCAATCCATCATAAGAAGGCAGCTAAGGAACAGGCTGAGCTTAAGAAGATACAAGAGAGAGTTGAAGCTAAAGAACATCAACAGCGTGTTAGGCGCCCGACGAGAGGCCAACTTGGGAATTACGCAAGCATTTTTCGAGGAGGCAGAGGAGGATTCACTAGAATCTGACCCGCCTCTACGATACCCAATTGAGCTACAGAGTCCTTACGGGGGAAGGTGCTATATAATGCATTATTGGATACGGGAGGTCAGCACAATTTGCTGTCATATGGAGTGTGGTGTCAACTTGGAAAACCTCCAAGAGTACCATTAAGGGTATCAATAAGAAGAAAACCACTGTCTCGAGAATTCTGCACACTCCTGTTATGACAAGGAGACTGTGGCTCAAAGCTTTTTCGTTATGCTTGCTGGTACCATGGAGGGAACTGTAAACTTAGGGCGCAAATGGATATTAGCCTGCAATATTGATTGGGCAACCAGGCGAGTTACAACGCAAGAACCAGCTCTCAGCTTGACCACTCAGGGTCCCGCACCTACGCCATCAACTCTAGACAAAACGCTAAATAAGAAAAAATCACAAAGTCAAGTGGCTACACCATCTTTGATTGTTTGCCACCCCTCTAACGCTTCAACGCTAAGAGTGGAGACAGGCAGTGTGGTCCCCAAGGCTCTGCTTACTTTACTGAAGAGTACATACAAATGGGTCCCAAAAGCTTTGTTAACGGCTACCTCTACTGCTCAATCTCGTTCAAACAAGAAGCCTCATAGTAGGAAAGTAGCTACCCGCCCTAGAAAAGGCAAGGTAACATCACGTTTGATTCCTAAAATATTATTAGCAGCCCAAGGGTACTACGAAGGGAATGACCAGATTTGGGTCCCTAAACATAAGCTGAATTCCTCTGCATCGCCTGTAAAATCGTGTAAGCCAAATGTTGCCACCCCAACGATAATTCAAGATCGTGGTAAGAGAAAGGTAACGGAGTACTCCACACCACTTCTTCTAGAGCTAGTTTGGATTCCCAAACGATATCGATCGATACCACCTAGCTCAGGAAGGGGGGAGTCACAGGAAGCTTCTAGCTCCTCATGCCATTCACACGTTGATATAGAAGTTTCTACACATTCTACACCTACCCTTGTCAATACCACCTAGCTCAGGAAGGGGGGAGTCACAGGAAGCTTCTAGCTCCTCATGCCATTCACACGTTGATATAGAAGTTTCTACACGCTCTACACCTACCCTTGTCAATACCCACCAAGAAACCAATGCGTCTACGTTTTCCCTTGTAAATGTATCGTCGGAAGCCATATCCTCCGTTCGTTCATGGGAGACACTACCATCTCTGCAATTTGATGTGGCCACAAGGGTCATAAAAAGCTATCTGCCCACATCACCACCTATAACCCATTGGACAAATTGGTTCCAAGGGGCTACAACATCATTGCAAAAAAAATGATCTACCCAAGGAAGGGGGGAGCATGTACTCACGTTCGACATTCTATTGCTTCCTCCCTAACCTTCTCCCCTGACCATGTAACTCCCAAATTCGAGGGAATGTATATATATAGCTTCATACACAAAAAGAAAAGAAAAGAAAAAAAAATAGTAAAAAGAGCAAGAGCACATTAAGAGGAGAGTTATCTGCACACAATTAGAAACAAGATTGACCTGTCTTCATGAACCTACTGATGCTATATCTGTGTTTGCAAATATGGTAGATGCACGAGCATCACACACTTCATCCACTCCCACCTTTGGTGAGAGGTATCATATGTACCTTTCTTAGATATTTCACATGTGATATCCTGTAATTAAAACCGAATTAGGTCATATAGATGTGCTAGCCAGTGAGGGAAATGTTGAGGAATTAGAATTGGGTCATCCTGTAAATTAAAATCGAATTGGGTCATATAGATGTACTAGCCAGCGAGGAAAATGTTGAGGAATTAGAATGGCTAATTCGCCTATTGACCACGACTGACCCCTACTCCGTAGAGGACGTATCCCCGATAGCCCAAGTCTTTACTTTTCCACAGGATCATAGTTACATTCTTGAGACGAGTCTATGTGGATGGGAGGACGAAGAAGATATATCTGGGATGGATGAGACTCATGGCACTATAGAGGCTGATTTTATTTATTTGGATGATACGGATAGAGCCTTAGCGTTAGGGCTACAGCCAGAACTCTACAACATCCTCTTACCTTGATCCTTAGTATTAGTGTGGTGACTGGTAGGTAGGTTAGTGTTTTCAAGTTGTTTCTAGTTTTGTGTCCTTAAACGAGTCCTTATTTTTTCCCATTGATGTGCCTCTCGAAGTATAGTGCTTGTTAGTTAATTGTATAGGTTGAAAAGTTTGAGGTGGGTTTGCTTTCATAGTCCTGGGACTGTCGCAATGTTCATACATGGATATCTACATCAAATTACGGGCATTTCTCATCGAATCAAGGAGATCTCCAAAATACAAGTGTAATTCGTCCATGCCCACTCTCTTTCATTTTTACTTTTCAATTAATTGCATGAACTATAATGCATGACCACGTGGAATTTGTCCAAGCACTACTTAGTTTTTGAAGTTGCATAAGGTGTTAGTGTAAATCATTAATTGAGTTTAACCTTATTTTAGATATTCTTGGGAATGCATGATGTCTTTAGTTAATCTTGGAATATGGTTGTCTTAGGTCTAGGGTTAAAACCATCTTAATGCTTGAACAACCTACTTTGTAAGATCCCTGTCCCCACCGCGCAACGGATTCGGGGTACTAGCAGCGGAAGTAGCACTTCTTGCACGAGGCAGGGTCCCACACTCGGGGTCTCGCCCACGGATATCCGGACAAGAGACTAATCCGTCGGTTTTTCCAAAACCAAACCCGGGAAAAACTTCTCTTATCCGGAAAGCACGGACGATTCCACCAGGATAACTTTTTACTCTAACGTAGTCAAGACCATTACTGATCAAGCTGATCCGACCGCAACTATAAAGATACTCGGTCAGATCAAGGAAGAAACTTGCACTTGGATCATTGGGATCAATGCTTTTTTTCCCATCAAGAGGCATAGCCGTTGATTCGTATCCATAGAACAATTACTATCCGGGATTTACTTTATCTATCGTAATAACAGAAATTGAGTCTCGATTTACGGATCCATCAGTCCAGCCTAACCCCATCCAGTCCCATGGGTTAGCCAACCGCCCAACCACTGTAGTGATGGGATCCAATTAGGAATTTGGTTAGGTTTTGTCCCAGGTACCAGGGGAAAAGAGTTCCCAGGTCCCCTAGCCGGAAGTTCATGCAACATAAAACTAGTCACACCACTTACACACCCAATATGAAATTGCCTTTTTCTCAGCATCAACTAACTTTAAAACAATCCTTTAATAAAACCATTATGTCACTGATGACAATCCTCAAAATCTCTGGTTGAATCCATATTTCCAATCATTCATCGGTGTACTTATGGCATCATTGGTAACCAAAACGCTCACCACCTGTTCACTCATCAGGGGCCTTTTCAATAGTTCCTAGCTCATAGTACCCAACAATATTTTCACATATAAAAATCAAGATGGAATCCTCGTTCAAGATCAGCAAGATCAATCAACAGATCCATATAAGAGAGCCATGGACTCATCTGTTGAAGACCAGCAAGGTCAATCAACTAGATCCATGCCCGGTTTCAGAAAACAACTCTTACTCCTTGTTCCAATATCTTCCACGACGCACGTGTGGGTATCTTCGGCGACCTAGAGCCCGAGCACCGTATGGTCAGCACCCTCTAGGATCCTTCGCAGGTGACCTAGCGCTTCTTCCTTGGTCCCTCATCCACCGTACCGAAAGCTCACCATTTAAATCGAACCGAGGCTGGTCAAGACCTCGATCGACCTTGCTACGCGAGACGTCCTCATTTGACTCTCTGTCAGCAGTTGCAACTTTATCAGTTCGGTCTTCATGACCTTAATCCTCAAGACGGTCAAAATGCTTCCCCAGCATTCTTGACATAAAACAGTCATTTACAAACAGTCACAAAATACAGTTTCTATAACGAACTCTCGTCTTTCCACATTATCCACTCTCGGACCACATTACTTATTCCACATTCCATTCAATGTGTACTCATTTTCATCCATTCACTCATATAGACTACACATTATTTCACATACACATTCACATTCATTATTTTACATACATATCCATGTTCGTACGTCCACATCATACATCCAATTTCACATTCATACATACGCATCTACATGCATACATCCACATCCACATTCATACATCCATACATCCATTTCCACATCCACACATCCAGATTCACATTTGGAGAGACGGAAAACTCTCTCACTTGTAGCAAGAGTAGTATGATCCACACTAAGCTCAATCCAATGGGATTTGCATCCCTTTCGGAGCTAGGGATTCAACCCGTACCGGTGCACAAAAGCTTATCCATTTGATGGAGAGAATGCTAAGAAAACTACTACTATTGACATAGACTCAACACACACTCAAGCTCAATCTTGCTATTGCTCACTCAACTCCACATTCCACTCATCCATACATCCAAACAAGAAGAAAGCTTAGCTATTGCTCACACAAGATCAAAGCATTCTTCATTCTCAAATACTCATTTCCCTAGCATGCACACAATCCTTGAAGCTCTCAATAAGAAACATGCACACAAGAGAATTGACATGAGAAGAGAGACAAATATCAACTCATTGCATTGAATTAACAAAAGAATAGAACTTACAACAATGTAGATGGGAAGAGAGAAGAGCTTGCACCTCTATGGAAGAAGAGGGAGAGCTAGTCTCAAGAGAGCTCAAACATGAGTTTGCCCAATGTGTCCATGCTCTCAAATGAGCCACCTTTTATACAAAAATTCTAGAACTCCCAAAAGTTCCCATGTGGGATTATTGTCAAGCCCTCTCCCACATTCATCTACAAAGTGGAACTCTTTACAAGAGCCCTAAGTATCTTTTTTGTTGCATCCTTGTATTAATCTTCAACACTCCCCCCTTCCTATTTTGCGCACGTCCTCGAGCGCGGTAGTAGCAAGAGCTGCAACAAAAAAAACAATGGATACATTAAAGTCTTTTATTGAAAAAAAAGAAAAGAAAAGAAAAGAAAAACCAACAATGATAATTTCACACGTGAGCATATAAGTGCAAGGCTGATTAAAGTTTTAATGAGTCCTAAAATAGGTGAGTAAAGACTAGTCCAAATGAGACTTAAGTGGTAGATAACGCTATGCAAAGGTAAGTGTGCTTTGTACACCGCCGGTTATGACCGCAGTCTCAATGTCCTACAAGTATGTAAGTTATTCCTAAGTGGCAAACCTACTCCTAAATATGAGCAAAGGTGATTGGAACTCTTTTTTTTTCTTTTTTTTTTTCTTAATATGTGTGTGTAGAAGGTGATAAAGATTAAGGTTCCATCCCAAAGAGACCCAAGCAATGGCCAAGAGACCTCCGCCAAGAGAATCTAAAGACCGCTAAGTATCTCAAGGGCGACAGACCCTTTTTCTTTCTTTTATGACCTAAGGAGTACCCCTTGAAGATGAGGGCATCGGTCTCGAGGGCCCATAGTGTACCCCAGAGTCCTACCAATATCCATCAAGGCGATAGATTCCTCAAAGGTCTTTTTCTGAAGCTTTTAGACATCAGTGTTCACCCCATGGAAACCAAGGCATCGGCCCCAAGGTGCTAAGACAACCCCAGGTCCTACCAAGCATTTCTCATGGCTGTAGACACATCATGTCTCAATTTATTTTGGATATATACTTTTTTTAGGGTACATTTTCGTAAATTTTTATTACTCCTAGCACCTAGCTCATATCTAAGAGGTAGCCACCACTAGGGATAACTAATATACCTTGAAAGCATAAGAACTTGGCATACTCCCTTGGTATATATCCTACACTGTCTTTAGATAGAAATATCTTTTCCTAAGTCTTCTAAGACTCTAGAATTCACTCACCATATTTTAACAACTAATCGAAAACTTAAACCAGCCAGCATTGTGTGAACATGCAAACCATATATTTGAAAGATAAGAGCACATAAAGAAATAAAAATTAAGATTTGAATACACCTGTTGTAGTGCCCTGTTGATGTTGTTCGTTTGCATTGATGAATTGCTGATTTTGTGCAGATTGCTCCTCCTTGATCTTTGTAGGCGTATCATGTCTCCCCCCTTCCTAATTTGTTTGCACGATAGGTGGACTATTGGGGCGTGTTTGATGCTCTTGTTTTTTACGGAGATTTCTGTAAAATTTTTATTAACAAACACGAAAAGAAAAAAATAAAATTTGCCATTGGTGCCAAACACCGAATATAGCCGAGGGAAAAAACCCAGTGGGAGAAAAGTACCCTGGCTTGTCGATCTTATTATGGAGTCATTGAACTTACCCTTGCGTTGGTGGTGGACCCGTGTCCTCGTATGCTGGAAAGATGGTATCAATTTCCTCAGGATGCAGAGACAACCCCTCACAAAAACCTGCCGCTGGAGAAGGTGTAGGAAGGAGTGCTTCCTCACTAAAGTATGGCATTGGTTCTATGGGAAGGTTAATCAGACAGTTTCGATTTTGGAACTGCGCAATGTGGGTACTCATATTGATCCAATATTGACATGTGGAGGCTTGGGGAAGGAGGGCTTGCAAGATCGGTGGTTGCAAGTCATTTAGGCTTGTATCCCTCCATTGTTGTGCTTGAACCTCCTCAGGTAATCTACGTTGATTTGGTCCTCTCTCTGGTATTCTCACATTAAGAAGATTATGGCGTTGGGGTGTAACTCCCACAATTTGCTTCATTAAGCCTGTGCCATATCGTCTAAAGTAAGAGCGGCATATCCAACAAATATGTGAAGCTTCTTCTAATACAAGCCGTGCACACTCTTGACAATGTGGAAATGGGTGATGCTGTTGTGATAGAATAATGTGACAAAGTGATGCCCACAGCAACTTTCACCTAAGGGAGCATAGAAGTACCTAGAATGTGTTTGAAATGGAGGAGCACTATAACCCCCGCGATGATCTGGTCGAGTACTATCGGGGACAATGCATGGTGGACATGTATCTCGCCAAATATCCATCAGGAGTTATCTGGACGTAGAATAATGAAATTTAGAACACTCATATCCATCATGACAATTCCAATAAAAAACAAGATTATCTCAAAAAGTACACATCTTCTAAAGGCATAAGGAACTACATTATTCAAACATTGATTTACCAAAGAGCTTTAATTGTAGTGTTAATGCCTTATCTTTAGTTTTTGGTATATCCTTTTTAAGCGGTGGAAACTTTAGCAATTGTCTTGGAATTTGAGCAAGATAAGATGATTTAGGCATTGAAGTGCTAGAATCTATGCTCAAATGAGACTCATTTGGACTTGTCGTAGGTACACAAGTTGATGGTGGAATTGTATAACAAGGAGAAATCGGGACAACCGGTGTTTCAATACATGTTTTAGGAAGATCAACACAAGTAGTTTTGTAGGTGCTATCACGGCCACCTTTCCTTTCTTGAAGAGTTTGTGTTGATTTCTTTTGCACCCACTGATATGGACAATCAATTGTGGCTTTTGGAATCTTTCTGAAACACTCTTTTACCCCTGTCAAAGCATGGCATTTTGGAAGCCAAATTGCTGTTGCACCCTCATAATAGCCTTGTTCTTTGAGCACATTTTTTGGAACCCATCGAGTAACAATCCGAGGTTTGGGCTTGGAAATGATGTGCTTCTTAAGAGGCTTAGCAACTGGACTAGATGTTACCAGTTTGTACGCAGCTTTGGGTAGCCACATTGATAATTCCTTCTTACCTGGCCTTCTTTGAGCAGCAACTAGAGTAGTTGGAACATGCCAGCCATGGCCCTCACTTGAGTACTCATCAATTATCCACATCATTTGTTTTGGAGCTTCAAGAGCAGATTTTGATTGTGGGTTGGGTAAGGTAGAAACATTACCCCTTTGACACGATAAAGCTCGTGGAGTAGCAAATCCCAAGATGCAATCAGAATCAATTTGCAACTTGTATTGTCTATTCTTCCAATCTAATGAGCAATTGGTAGCACTTAACCACGATCTACCGCGAACAACCTCTACTACTGCCTTGGACTTACGTGCCACATAAAAGGGTACTGACATCTGGTGATCCTGAATGGTCATCATAATGACACATTTTCCCTCTATAGGGTTATCTTCTCCGGAGAAGCTTCGTAGGTCCACAGGAATTTGCACAAGTGGTGGTTGACCCAAGGCTTTCCAGGTGTCAAACGAGAGAACATTATAATCTGCACCAGAGTCAATTAAGGCAGAGACAAAGTAGGTAGTCTCATGAAGATGAAGGCACACTTGAATATTGAATGGTTCGACATATGGCTCATCAGTAGCCAACTGTATGGCTAACATAGAAGCTTTGCGACGCTCCTTGGCTTTTGCAACTCTAGCTTTAGCCTCCTCTTGAGCCTGACGTTTAAGTAGGTCAAGTGCTTCTTTCCGTGTTTGTGCAGCATGCATCTGTTGAAGCATGGCTTCAGTTAATGGTTCATTGTATTTCTTGAGACGACTTCCATTAATGAAGTTAGGCATTTGCTCACCTTCTAGTGTCTCTAAACGCACTGCACCACTTGGGGTAAGCTCATTAATCACAAACGGTCCTAAGCCACGTTTTTTGAGCTTTCTCTTATGCTTCTTAAGTGTGTACAAGAGAACCAGGTCTCCTTTTTTGAATCGGCTAGTTGTTACATTTCTATCATACCATCGCTTTTGTCTCCTCTTCTCGGCATACATCCCCATTACCGCCAATAAGCGGGTCTCATCAAGCTTTTCCAATTCGTCAACGCGTTGCGAAAGCTCATGACCAGTCCAATCCAATTGTTTAGCTACTCGTAGAGTAGGTACAAGAAATTCAATGGGAAGAATTGCATTTAGCCCAAAAGCAAGTTCAAATGGGGTTGTGCCCACAGATGTTTTATAGGCTGTCCTATATGCCCAGAGAACTGAGTGCAACTTTTGCTCCCAATCAGTCCTATGTCCCTCAACAATCTTTGTGAGTGCTGTGCAGAGAATCTTATTAGTACTCTCGGCTTGTCCATTGGTCTGGGGATGATAGGGTGCAGAACGCTTGTGAATTACCATAAATTCTTGAAGCAAAAATTCTATGACTTCATTTACAAAGTGTACACCTTGATCACTAACGATCTCAATTGGTAAGCCATAGCGTGTAAACACGTACTCATACAAGAACTTGGCTGTGGTTCTGGCATCATTTTTGACTGTTGCCTTTGCCTCTACCCATTTAGTCAAATAGTCGGTTGCGACTATAATATATTCTGCATGCGTGTTACGAGCTGGAGGTTTAATGGGACCGACAAAATCAATACCCCATTTTGCAAAAGCACGTGTGCTTAACATAGGCCGCAATGGCATATTGTCCTTTGTGATGGGAGGTTTGGTCCTTTGACAATTGTCACAACGTTTCACATATTCTTCGGCATCCATTTGTAAGGTTGGCCACCAAAGCCCAGACCACCTAATCAACTTTGCTGTGGTATTGCCAGAAAAGTGTCCACCCCCAACACCTGCATGTGCATGAGTTAAGATTTTCAGATAGTCAGCTTCACATACACACATGCGTAAGTTGCCATCCTTGCCCCTCTTGTAGAGTTGGCCCTCTATTAGCATATAGTTTGCCGCTTCAATTTTAATAGCCTGCTTTCGATGTTTAGGAATTGTTTGATCCGTATGACCATGCTGAAGATAGTCCACAATATACTTACTCCAACTTGGTGTAGTTGAAATTTGGAATAATGTGACATTATGAATTGGCTTCTGAATTTTACATGAAGCACAGTTACGAACAAATGTTTCAGCATCTGCATGCATGGTAGGCCACCATTGCCCATCTTGAGATATACGTCGCACACAAGTAGTAGCTGATGCATGGATTCCATCGATACCCGCATGTGCCCATTCCAAGATCTCCTCATATTGGTCGGGGTTAGGTATAAGCCTCAACACTCCATCATTACTCTGATGATATAATCTCCCTACGATTAGCTTGAATGGTCGCCAATAGGTCCACATTAGGACCCGCTAGTTGTATCTGCCCACTTGTCAAAATTTCTAAAATGGATTCAGACCATCTAGGAGCTGTCTCTACAAGGAAAAGTGTTGAATCTAACATATCATCATCCACACCCACAGGAGCTTCGCCAGAGGTGATTCGAGACAAATGATCTGCCCTTAGATGAGTTGTTCCTTTTCGAACTGCAACTTCAAAATCAAACTCAAGAAGGATGATAAACCACCTTACTATCCTTCCAGTTGCACAAGGTTTATTCACCAAATATAGCAATGCTTGATGGTCCACAAAAAATATGAATTTGTTTGCCAAAAGGTAATGGCAAAACTTTTTCACTGCATATATCATGGACAATCCTTCTCTTTCTGTTGTGGTGTAATTCCTCTCAGCATTGTTCAACTGTCGACTAGCATATGAGATTGGGAAATCCTTATTGTGTTCTCTCGATTGAGCCAAAATACATCCAATTGCAAAGTTGGAAGCATCAATATGGACATGAAAGATTTGGTTCCAATCTGGTGCCCGTAAAATGGGTGCAGTCACTAATGCTTGCTTCAACTTTTCAAAGGATTCCTCACACTCATCAGTCCAATTAAACTTTACAAGAAGAGCATATAATGGTCTGGCTAGGACAGCATACATGTAGATGAATCTACGGTAATAGCCACAATGTCCCATGAAAGTTTGTACCCCTTTAGGGTTGATAGGCCGAGGTGATGAGACAATGACATCAATTTTATCCATATTTGTTGAAATCCCATTGCGAGAAACAATATGGCCCAAAATTTTCCCTTGTCTTACCATGAATTTGCACTTGTCAGGATTCAAGCATATACGATAAAGTTGACACTTTTGAAACACAAGTCTGAGGTGTTCTATATGATCATCACGCTCTTGTGAGTGAACACATAAATCATCCATGAAAATCTCAAGAAATTGCCTAAGGTACTCCTTGAATACATGACTCATTAACCGCTGAAAGGTTGCTGGTGCATTTGTTAGACCAAATGGCATAACACGATAGGCAAAGATGCCATCTTCAGTAGCAAAGGCTGTCTTGTGTTGATCCTTTGGATCAATTGACACTTGGTTGTACCCGGAGAATCCATCCAAGAAACTATATGCCTTTTTCCCTGCAACTCATTCTAGAACATGATCCGTGATTGGAAGTGGGTAATGATCACGCACAGTAGCTGCATTTACCTTCTTGAGGTTTACACATACTCGAAGTTTTCCATTTTTCTTGGGCACCACTACAATAGGGGAGACCCATTCAGTGTGTTCAATCTCATAGATAAATTCTGCCTCTAAGAGCTTGTCTATTTCTTCCTTTATCTTCCGTGCAAAGTTTTCATAGTAAGTATAAGGACGTTGCTTGGAGGGTTTTGCATCCTCTCGCAATGGAATTGTATGTTGACATATGCTTGGATCAACTCCTTTGAGGTCTTTATAACTCCAAGCAAAAACATCACGATACTCCTTTATTGTTTGTATTAATAACTTCTCCTCATCTAAGGACAAGCCTGTGGCAATCCACACATAGCGAGGCTCTTCTCCTGGCTTAGCAATATCAATCTTTTTTGCATCCTTTGGACCATCGTATGAAATCCCTGGCACGCTTGGTTTTTGACGCATGGGCTGTTGAAGAACAATCTTCCGATCTTGAAGAGTGTACTGTGTGAAATTGGGAGGAACATTTAGACCTTGCTCTTGTCCACTTGAGTCTTCACTCATTGAAGACCATGCGGTTTTGAGCTCTCCTTTGCTATCTTGCATCGGATATTTTTTGTTCAACCGTTGTCTTTGCACTTCCCACACTCTTTTTTGAATCGGTTTTAGACTTGAGTTTTGGTTTTTGTTTCTTCGTCTTTTTACGATTTTTGCTAACAGTTGTTAGCTTTTCCCCTGCTTGGAATCCATCTGATCGTTTGACTTGGTCTTTGACACTGTCTTGTGCTTGGACATAGTATAGATATCCATTCTTTCCTGAGAAGTGAGGTGGTGGTCGAGAGTTTTCACTCTTAGACTCCTCCTTTTCTTTTTGGAGTCTCTCACGTTGTTCACGCTCATCTTGTCTACGGATTCTTTTATGGCTCTTACAGCATTTACGTTTAGGTCGGCTTCGAGGGATCTCTACTTGAACCTCCCTTCCTCTCAAGAGTAGGCGTGCCTTTCCTAACTCTTCCTCAGGGATTGTCACATCGTTATTAAAATCAGAGTCCCATCCATCTTCCTTATCAGCATCATTAGCAGATTCGAGTGTTAAGTCCTCTACTGAGACTTCCTCGACATGCAGAGCTGTTGTGGATGTATCCCTATAGTACAAATCATCTAGAAGGGCACGTGGTCGTATAGGAATAATATCATATCCATCTGAGTCACAAAATTGAATTGGCTTCTGTAAAGCACATGTCAATAATGTTGCAAGGACATGACTCCATTCTAATGGATCAATTAAATGCTCAGGGAAGGGTTGTGGAATGTATGCCTCGTCTGATACACTTCGATTACCCTTAAGTCTCTCAGTGTTGAAATCCCTACATGAGGCTCCACAAATCCATAGATCTTCTCGCCCATCAGACAATGTAACTCTTGAGTCCTCAGATGAAGCAGAATCAAACTCATCTATTGGAGACCTTGTTACATCACGATATGAGTGATTCCTTAGGTTGACCCTTGTGATGACAGAATCATGTCGGAGGTACAAATAATTGTATCCCCAATCTTGAATCATTTGAAATTGTCGCATGAATGGTCTACCTAATATCACTTCGTAGTTTGGATGTTTTCCAAAATCCACTACTGCAAAGGTGTGCTCATATTCAATCCCACATGTGGTGACCAATATGTTCTCGAGCAGCCCAAGGGGATGTTCTAAGCTTCCATCTGCTAGCTGCAAGCACATCCTTGTACTCCTAATAGCTGGTTTGCCCCACTTTCCCCAAATGGACCTTGTCACAATGCCCACTCCTGCACCACTATCAAGTATTGCAGTTGAAGATACTTTTCGCACTTCTAATGGGAGGGTAGCATTTCCCTGATCGTCCTCACAAAATTTTCCCACTTTGTTGATAGGAACTGGCATTACATGCTTTGTCTCAGGGTGTATAGTACACTCATGGTGACCCTTTTGTAGCAATACCTGCTCTGACAAACATGTGGCAAAATCATTCCACAACTCAGGTCGAATTTTTATCAAATCAAGCAAAGGTAAGGTACAAGCCATTGGTGCTGACAAAATAGCTTGCATCATACTCATATCTTTCTCCTTTTTCAACCTTTTATGCATGGAGGGTATCCTCAAGGTTTGAGAACAGTTCTCATATTCTCCCAGATATGATGGTAAGGTTTTCATTGTATGCTTACTTCTAGGAGAAACAATTGTTTGAACTTCCTCCTGGATGCTTGGGTGTCTAAATTTGTTTTCCATGCCCCCGGTAAAATCCACCTCAGAGAATGGAGGCGAACTAATAGAAGACATGTTCTCATGAACTTTCTCATGAACTGCGGCCCACATCTCATTTGCCATGTCCTCATTAGCATCAATAACTTCATCATTGCATGGGAAGACAAGGCTAGGTGGTGGCAGGTTACCCCCTTTCAATTGGGTGTCAATTAGTGCAGACCTTTCACTATGAGCTTGTGAAATGAGCTCACTTTTCATTTCCCGACTCGATGACACTTCTGGTATGGTTTCTAATGTTGGCTTAAGAGAGGTTGGGCCCCGAGGAATAGGTGGTGGTGGTCCCTCAAGTATTGACTGAGCTTCCCTAATGAGTTGCTGATGTACAGCTAGATTGATCTTCTCCTCACGAGGGTTTGGGTATTCTTGAAGCTTCTTGGGTAGCTCAGATAAAGCTGCAATGCGACTTCTATGAGCATCAATGATGGCCTCTAGAGTCTCATTCACTTTATCCACAAAAACAGAACCCCCAGAACTAACCTCAGTCGTACTAGCCTCATTTTGTTTAGCACTAGGCTCAGGTTGAGGTTGATGTTCCTCATGCACTTCTTGGGAAGTAAAAGTTTTATCCCTCATGTTTTGTTTAGAGGCTTCTTGAGAACTAGTGGATGTACTTTTAGTTTGCTTGTTTCGGTTCTTCTTCCTCCTAGTGGTTTTTTTTCTATTGTCCACTAGATTTGTCTTTGCATCCCTATTTCGAGGTGTCTCATCAGTTTGCATTTCTGCATTTCGTGTCTGTGATCTAGTCATGACTCTAAGTGGCACGACATCCTCATTCTCAGATGAAGGTGGTGATGGAACTGTGCCTACAAGGTTGAGTGAGACCTTTGGTTGAGAGGTGCCTTCCTCATGTGGTTTCAGCAGACAGTCTTTTGGGAAGTGTTCTACACAACACCCTAGACAATATCTTTCAATTGGTGGAAACTGTTGTACTGTTGTATTGGATCGAGAAGCTTGCCTAGAGCGATGTGGACAATCACGAGCCCAATGGGGTTCTCCGTACTCATAACAGGGGCCCATTGGTTTGGCCTCTACTTTCCTTGGCTGCCATTGACCTGAGGGGCCTGGAGTCCTAGGTTGGTAGCCGCCTAGCAACATTAAAGAGTTTTGTTCCCCTGGTCCAGTGCTGGGCTTGGGTATGTGGGACTTTCAAAGATATTTTCTTTGGATGAATATGATACATATTCCTCCTCCACATATCCTGGGTTTACCAAGTCTCTACACATATTTGAATTGTCGTAGTTGACAACCCTCACAGGAGCAGTCCCTGGAGCAGGAGGTTGAGCACCAAGTACAGGTCGTGCTTGCTCTTGTGTCATCGGTGGCTTACGTTCAAAACTAGTATACTGTTGATACATTTGTGGAGCCACTCCACCCCTCGGCTGCTCACGTTCCTGTCTCATTCTCGCGATGCGAGTACATTCCTGTGTGGTATGAGTAAAGTTCCAAGCACAGGCTTGGCACCACTTCTTTGTGGGTTGGTTTGTGACTAGAGGAGAAAAGGTATTGCAGTCCTCTGTTTTATGGTCACCGCCACATGCTCCACAAAGATGAGGACCTGTAGGAAGTACACTCCTCATTCTCTGCTGCTGTTGTTGTGGCTGCATGGGTGGACGATAGGTCTGTCCCAATCTCCGTAGTACTAGGTTAGCTATCTGGTCTGGATTTACTAGCGCGCTAGACCCTGAACTTTGGTCATCACCCCACTGATCTCTAGGTTTCACCTCTGGGCCAGAACCATCTTGGAACTTGAAGTTATCGGTGAAATCCATAGCATCATGGCAACACTCATTGAAATTTGTATGTTTCTTCGCATAGAGATGTGTATGCAGTGTTGAATTTTTGAGGCCTTTTAAGAAGAGAGAAATTAATCGACTTTGGGCGGGCTTCTCATCCTCTGGGCAACGATTAATGTACTGCTTCATTCTATTTACACAGTCTCTAACACTCTCATTCTCGCCTTGCTTGAAAGAGTAGATGTGTGCTACCGTGTCATGTTGAATTCCCATCAAGGAAAAAGCAGCAATGAATCTCTCTTCCAAAACTCGTAAAGAAGATTTGTCTGAAGCCTCTAATGCCTGAAACGAAGCTAGGGCTTTTCCCTCAAGAGTGAGTCCAAATCCTTCAATTTGAGTATGCTTATCAACCACTTGCTCAGCTCGAACTGCTTGTCTAAATGCTGCTACATGATCGTATGGATCTCCCGACCCTTCATACTTCTTTACCAGTTTCTGAAGAGTTGATGGCCTTACTTGTCTTGAATACTCATCATAGGGCCTACGGCCTCTCACTCTCAGTAGAAATTATTCCTCTCTTTGGAAAGATGGTCCACATGTTTCCAAAATTGGTGTGGGTACCCTATTACCAGCCTCACCAAACCCCTCCAAAGATCTTGTCACCCTCATTTTAGGAGGTGCATTTATAGGAGGCCGAGTTGGCTCCTCTCTCCTCCTATTGTTATAATGAGAAAGATGTTGTGGTGGTGTGACCTGTGGTCGCACATTTGGTGTGGGACGATATCTTGGTGCTAGAGTTGGGCTACTAGCAGTGGTCCACTTAGATGTTGAAGGTCCCTCTCTAGTGAACTCTCGTAGGGGAGGAGCAACAGTTTCTCCAAGAAAGGCTGTCTCTCCTGGTTTGGCTGTATTTGTTGAGAACACTTCCATAAATAATGGTTGTCCTTTCCACGTGAGTTCCCTAATCTCTTTCCAATCTAAGGTTCGGTATTCATTGGCCCATTTATCAATTATTCTGTTCATGTGTCCTGCGAGCTTCTCAACTACCACCACATGAGCTAGAGGAAGATCTAGCTGTGGCAATCTAGTTGTGGCATAATATCCCTCTAACGAGTCCTTATAGACCTCTTGAAGTGGGTCATCCTGTAAGACCTTTGTCACAGGAATTTATCGTACAAACTCCCATCGGCATTCAGCCCCCTGATCCATTTTACTCTTGCCTTTCCTATCCCTTTCCAAATTTAGATCTACAAGAAGTAAATCATCTATGGATGGCTTTGAGGATTGGGCATTGGATGGTCCAGGCATATCCGGCTCAATGAGCCAGTCATCTCTAGACTTCCTTGCTCTGGAAAGTTCTGATAAGTCTAAGAACTCGGTTTTAGAGAGCTCCCCTAATTTGTCTACCTTTTCTGGATGGTAGGTGACTTCGTAGCGAACACCATCTCCACCCATATACATGTTACCCTGGTCATTGACTAAAGGTGCTCTATCAAGTTCTGAGAAAATATCTGCGATCTTAACAAGATATCGTTGTTGTGGGTCCCTAAAGATCTCAGCTCCTTGAGCATTTGTGTAGACATATTGGAGTCTCACATTGAGTATTAACCCCATGGTGTCGGCTTCAAATGGATTAAAGGATCTTGTGGGTGTTCTATTTGGGGCTACGGGATGACTATTTGTCGGCCCTAGATTGTCCATGGACAATGAACTAGTTGTTCTAGAGGAAAGGGTATCGGATTGGGATTCAGAAAGGGTTTCAGCAATATCTGCCAAATTTCCTACCGATTGGGTCCCACTTTCTTGTGTAGGTACTCTAGAAGGTGCCCTAGGCCCTATGCAGAATCTACAAGACGTCCCGACCGCAAGTGCATAAGGTCAAATTTTTTTTAATGTGTTTTTGTTTTGTTTTGTTTTTTTTTAAATAAAAAATATATATATATATGCATATATATATATATTTTTATCTTACCTAATCACTAAATGCAACTAAAATTAGTATGTGGGCGTAACTATCTATCCTATCTTTTTATTTAATTATGATTTTTTTTAAAAATGATTTTATGTTTTTTATTTTTTATTTTTTTTAAACTTACACAAAAATTATGAATCACACTAAAAAAATACTAATTATGCACAAAGTTACAAAAATTAAAAAAATGTAGGTTACACTAATTATGCAAAAAAATTTAAAAAAATGAAGAATTACAAAATATGAAAAAAATAGACTCCTAAAAAAAACACTTAATTTATGATTTTTTTTAATTTTTTTTTCGTTTGTTTCCTTTTGTTTTTTTCTCCTTTTGTTGTTCTTTTTTTGTTGGTTTGTTGGTTTGTTTTTTGTTTTTTTTTAATAAAACTAATAAATTTCGTACCAAATATAAAAAATATGAATTTACTAATTATGCATCATTTACAAAACTTCTTAAAAAAAATAAAAATAAAAAATGCAAGCTACTTTAATTATGCAAGACTTTACAGAAATTGAAAAAATGAACAATGGATTCAAAAAATACAAAAAAATAAAAATTGTTTTTTTTTCTCTTTTAAAAAAAAATAGATTTATTGTTTTATGGTTTTTTTTCTTTTTTTTTCTTTTTTCTTTCCTTTTTTTTTAATTTTTTTCTTCTTTTTTTTTCTTCTTTTTTCTCTCTTTTTAGAATCTCTTTTTCTCTTCTTTTTTTTAATATTATTTTGTTGTTTTTATTTATTTTTTATTTAAAAAATACAAAAATCATGAAAATTAAATAAAAAATAAAAAAAATAAAAAATCCACTAACCTTATCTCCACCGCTCGCCGCTCCCTCCCGGATTTCCCGCCGGCGCGCACGTGCCGCCTCACAGCTTCACCTTCGCCTCGCCTTCTTCTTTGGCAATGGCTTCTTCTCGACTGTCAGCTTCCACCGCTCTCCCTCAGCGGTGACCTTCTTCCTTCGCTTTCAGCTGTGGCCCGCCACCACCGCCTCCACACCGGCCAGTCAACGCGACCAGCTTCCTCCCACTTTTCTTCGCTCGCTTTTGCTGCTGTCCACGCTCTCGCCTCTCCTCTTCGACGCTCAGCGAGCCTTTGACGGCCTCCTCCTTTTCCACGTGGCCGCCCTGCAGCCTTCGTTTTCTTCCGTCGACCTTCGCCTCCTTGCCAGCCACTTCGCACCAAGCTCTCCTTCACCTTGGCTTCAGCCGACGTCGCCGCCCTTCTACAGGCTGCCACCCTTCTCCGCCTGCATTGGCCACATCAGCAGCCACTACACTGCGCCACCGCCTGCCGGCTGCTCACATCGCCTTCGTCCGCTTCACGGCCTTCTTCCAACTACCCACCTACCTCCACTACTGCTGTAGCCCGCCTACACTGCCTGCAGCAGCAGCCGCTTTCGAACCAGTCAGCGAACCGCCGTCAGTCAACTTCGGTTGTGTTTATTTATTTATTTATTTTTTTTAAACTCCACACCGGCCAGTCGCCTCCACTGCCCTCTGCTGCCGGCTGCTCCCACGGCCACGTCAACGCATAGAATATATATATATATATATATATATATATATATTCTTAAAACCGCCTCAACACAACCTTTCAACCGGCCTTCCAACAGCCGCACACACACATATATATATATATAAATAGATATATATATATATATATATGTCTATTTATTTATTTTTTCTTTGCTACGACGCCTCCCCACAAAACAACAAAACAATAAAGGAAAGAAAGCCACTTCACTACTTCCTACCTATCTCTCGCCAACTTGCAACAAAAATACAAAAACAGAAAGTACTTAAATTCTGATTAATGTCGGGATTACTCAACCGCAATGGGGTTTAAATTTTTTTCTTGCTTCTCATAAAAAAAAACGAAAACACACAAGGCGCCCTTGAGATCACACACTCAATGCCCTAAACCTCAAAACAAAAAGAAATAGTGGTAGTAATGCAAGCTTCTCAACCGGTTTTGAGTCTTCTCCCCGGCAACGGCGCCAATGGAGAGACGGAAAACTCTCTCACTTGTAGCAAGAGTAGTATGATCCACACTTAGCTCAATCCAATGGGATTTGCATCCCTTTCGGAGCTAGGGATTCAACCCGTACCGGTGCACAAAAGCTTATCCATTTGATGGAGAGATTGCTGAGAAAACTACTACTATTGACATAGACTCAACACACACTCAAGCTCAATCTTGCTATTGCTCACTCAACTCCACATTCCACTCATCCATACATCCAAACAAGAAGAAAGCCTAGCTATTGCTTACACAAGATCAAAGCATTCTTCATTCTCAAATACTCATTTCCCTAGCATGCACACAACTCTTGAAGCTATCAATAAGAAACATGCATACTAGAGAATTGACAAGAGAAGAGAGACAAATATCAACTCATTGCATTGAATTAACAAAAGAATAGAACTTACAACAATGTAGATGGGGAGTGAGAAGAGCTTACACCTCTATGGAAGAAGAGGGAGAGCTAGTCTCAAGAGAGCTAGTCTCAAGAGAGCTCAAACATGAGTTTGCCCAATGTGTCCATGCTCTCAAATGAGCCACCTTTTATACAAAAATTCTAGAACTCCCAAAAGTTCCCATGTGGGATTAAATTGTCAAGCCCTCTCCCACATTCATCTACAAAGTGGAACTCTTTACAAGAGCCCTAAGTATCTTTTTTGTTGCATCCTTGTATTAATCTTCAACAACATTCATACATCCACATTCACATGCATACATCCATTTTCACATCCTCATTCATACATCCACATTCACATACATACATCCACATCCGTATCTACATCCATACATCCACATCCACATCTTTATTCACATTCACATCCATACATCCACATCTACATACATACATTCATTTTCACATCCACATCCACTTACATACATACACATCCGTATCTACATCCATACATCCACATCCACATCCATATTCACATTCATCATACACATCTACATGCATACATCCACATCCACATTCATACATCCACACTTCCATTTCCACATCATTTACATTCGTACATCCATTTCCACATTCATACATACGCATCTACATGTTGCCATATACATAGGCAGTGATGTGTGTGAACACACTTAGGACCGCCAGGGCACTTTTTCCCTCTTTAGGAGGTTTTTTTCTCGGCTTGTATATACGCCCATCATTCTAGGGCTAACTTATCTTTTTGTACATTGACACAATCTAATACACTTTGTGTTGTGTGCATTCTTGCTTCTTCTTCTCCAAGCTTTGTGTGCTTTCCTGCAACCCTAATTCCAACAATTGGTATTAGAGCAGGCATCGGCTCCCCAAGGCTACACCGCCAGCACCCTCCGACTCACGTTCTCCGATTGAGGTGAGCTTTCACGAGCGCTTGCAGGTCCCTATACTCCGTTTTTTGCATTTCAAGTTTTGCACAGGTGTTTTCGTCATTTTCTGCAGATATTTCGACAGTGCAGTTTTCTGCAAAATAGGCATACGTACTCTATTGTGGACCGTGCTACATAGCACGAGTTGTTTTCTGTTCAGTCTTTGCTTCATTTTACAGGTAGCTTTTGCATCAGTTTCAGTCAGTGGCCATGGCTGATAACAGCAATGATGTATTTCGCATGTTATCTGTTGATGACAAATTGGATGGAGACAGCAACAACTACCCACTTTGGCATACATGATGCAGCATGTTTTGGTTGTAAAAGGAGTGTGGAACATTGTGCAGGGTATGGATGTACGTCCAGGTTCTGTGGATGTAGGATCTGTTGAGGATGTTACAGGTTCTAACAGCTCTACTGTTGCTGGTAATATCACCCCACATATTCGTTCAGCTAAAACAGCAAAACAGGCTTGGGATATTCTAGCTGGTTTGTATGCAGGCTGTAACGAGGCAAAAATTGCTTACCTGCATAAAGAGCTAGAATTGAAGATTATGCAGGAAGATGATGACATGAATGTTTTTCTTGCTGAGATTAAAGATCTTAAAGAACAGTTGATTTCTGCAGGTGAGATTATTCCTGATCATTCTCTTGTGCAGATTGTTCTTGATGCTTTACCTGAGACATATCAGACTTTTGCTTCCACGTGGAGACTTCTTACTGAGGACAGACCTGCTGATGTTGTCAAGTATGATACTTTAGTCAACAAGCTCTTACAAGAAGCGCAGTCTAGGCAAAACAGGGCCAGGCAACGTGCAGTTGATCAAGCATTTATTGCTGCCCAGCAGTAGAGAAGAAGTGGTAAGGCAACCCCTTCCATTGTTTCTTCTCCTATTAGTAGGTCTGCAACTTCTTCTCCTTCCATAGGTAGCAACAATAAGTCTGAGAAGGCTCTTGATAAAGGCAAGAAAAAGACCAGGTGCAACTATTGTAAGGCAAATGATCATGTCATTAAGAATTGCCCTAAGCTAAAGGCTAAAGAGGCAAAGAAGAAAGAGTCAAATGCAGCCACAATACTGGATGCTTCTACAAATGCAGATTCTGCAAATGTTGTGTAGGATACAGAATGGGCGGTTAGCGTGTATTGCCAGTATGACCCATCTGTACATGATGCATGTTTGGCAGTTTCTGTTGACTCTCATGTTTGGTATTTTGACAGTGGTGCTACAAAGCACATTACCTCGCATCGTGATATGTTCACTTCTCTTGAGGCTATCCCTAATGGTCACATGTGCAAATAATGCTTCTTACCCAGTCAAGGGCGTTGGTAAAATTATGCTTACGGCTGCAAATGGCAGCGCTTTCACACTTTCAGATGCTTTGTATGTGCCAGAGATAAAGAAGAATCTATTGTCTGTCTCTGCGCTTGCTAGACTTGGACTTGTAGTCAAATTTGTGGATGACAGATGTACTGTTCATGATTTGACTTCTGGTGGTACGATTATTGTATCTGGCACCTTGTTTCGTGGGCTGTATAGGCTCAATTCTTATGACAAGTGTGTGGAAGATTCAGCAAATGCAGTTTCTGATGAAAAGGCAGTTTCAGATGCAAAACTATGGCATGCTAGTTTTGGTCATCTGAACTTTGCTAGTTTGCTGCGTTTGCAGAAATTTGATATGGTTGCTTCATTGCCCCCTCTTGAGGCACCATTAAAAAATGTTTGTGAAGGCTGTATTTTGGGCAAAATGCAGCGTTCTGCGTTTCCAAAGGATGGTTCTGTGTGGGCCACTCGCAAATTGTAACTTGTACATAGTGATGTATGTGGGCCTATGCAAACTCCGTCATTTAGTAAACACTTGTACTTCGTGACTTTCATTGATGATTACTCAAGGCATGCATGGGTATATCCACTGAAGGCAAAGTCCAAAGTGTTTTTGTGCTTCAAACAGTTTTTGCTTATGGTTGAAAATGTATCCAATTGTAATGTGGGCACCCTCCGTTCTGATCGAGGGGGGGAGTACATGTCTAAAGAGTTTGATGCATTTCTGGCTAGTTGTGGGATAAAACACCAATGTACAATGTCGTATATCCCTCAGCAAAATGGTGTTGCTGAGAGGAAAAACAGGTCACTTATGGAGATGGCACGATGTATGGTCAAGAGCCAAGCTTTGCCATATGCGTTTTGGCTTGAGGCTGTCATGTGTGCTGTATATGTACTCAACAGGTGTCCCACTAAGGCCTTGCAGTCTATTACTCCATACGAAGCTTGGCATGGCAGGAAGCCTTCTATTGGTCACTTGCGTGTCTTTGGTTGCTTGGCCTATGCTTTAGTGCCTATGCAACAACGCAGAAAATTGGATGATAAGGCTGTCAAATGCATTTTTGTTGGTTACAGTGCTGAGAGCAAGGGTTACAAATTGTATCATCCACAGTCAAAGCGTATCTTGATTAGTTGAGATGTTGTTTTTGTGGAAGATGCTGTGCAGCCTTTGTTATCATGTACCAAAGAGACAGGTGTGAGCTCACGGGATGTATTTGATACGTTGTTGTCTCTCTTTACAGGTGGGAATTCAAATGTAAGTCCTGATGAGGTAAATATTCAGCCTATGCAGATTTCAAACGACATCATAGATCAGCCTATTTCTGATGCAGATTTACAGGATGTAATTTATGAAGATAGGGCTGAAAATGAGTAGGCTAGAGGTATGCCTAAATGGCTGGTGCAAACCTTGCGTGATAGTAAAATTGATGCACCTATATCTAGTCGTACTCGTTCAGGTTTTCAGCATGTCTCTTATGCATCAAATTGTTATGCTTTGGCTGTGTCTAGTATGTGTGAAGAGGAAGAACCTCTTTCATTTGATGAGGCACAAAAATTAGAAAATTGGTTGGCTGCAATGCAAAGTGAATATGATGCTATAATGAAGAATGGTACATGGTCTTTGTGTGATTTGCCCATTGGTAAAAAGGCCATTGGATGTAAGTGGGTTTTTAAGTTGAAACGAAAGCCAGATGGCAGTGTTGATCGCTATAAGGCTAGGCATGTTGCAAAGGGTTATGCTCAAGAAAAGGGCATTGATTTTGATGAGACCTTTGCTCCCACTTGTCGTATGACTACCATTCGTAGCATTTGTGTATTAGCAACTCATAATGGTTGGAATATACATCAGTTGGACATAAAGACTGCATTCTTGAATGGAGATTTGCATGAGGAGGTGTATGTATCGCAGCCTCATGGTTTTGTTCAAAAAGGGCAAGAAAACAAAGTGTGCAGGTTGAAAAAGGCTTTATATGGTTTAAAGCAAGCTCCACGACCTTGGTATGAAAAGATACATGCATATTTGACTGCACATGGTTTTTAGAATAGTCCAACAGAAAGCACTTTGTATGTTAAACGTGTGGATGATGTACATCTAATCATTGCTCTCTATGTCGATGACATGCTGCTCACAAGACCAAATGAGAGTCATATTGCTGATTTTAAGGCTGATTTGAATGCTTCTTTTGAGATGTCAGATTTGGGGCATTTGCATCATTATTTGGGGATACAATTTAAGCAGTGTGATGGAGGTATTGCTTTGTGTCAGACAAAGTATATTGAGACATTATTGTGGAGATTTGGCCTTGAAGACTACAAGCCTATTGCTACTCCAATGGAGATAGGTTTGAAGTTGAGTCTTCATGATGCTGGAGATCACTTTGATGTCACACTCTATCAGACAGCTGTTGGTTGTCTCATCTATGTATGCATTACGAGGCTGGACATTCAGTTTGCAGTCTCACAGGTGAGCAGGTTTATGCATAGCCCAGGGTCTCGGCATTGGAAGGCAGTTAAATGCATCTTTTGCTACTTGAGTGGCACCATACATCTTGGGTTGTTTTATCCCAAGGGGGGATCGTTGCCGCCAGATTTACATGCCTTTTCAGACTCAGATTGGGCTAGTTGCTATGACATAAGAGTGTCCACAAGTGGTTTTTGTTTCATGCTCGGTAGCTCATGCATATCTTGGTTGAGCAAGAAGCAACCTACTGTGGCTACTTCTAGTTGTGAAGCTGAGTACAGGGCAGCTTTCACAGCTACGGTTGAGTGTGTGTGGCTCAGACGGCTTATGGCTGATTTGGGTGTTGGACAGGAGTCTGCCACCTCTATCTACACTGACAGTCAGAGTGCATTCGCAGTTGCGAGAAACCCAGTTTTTCATGCTCGCACAAAGCACATTGAGGTGCATTATCACTATGTCAGGGAGAGACTCTCAGCAGGAGAGATCAACTTGGCCTATGTGCCAACACAGGACAACCTCGCCGATCTTTTCACAAAGGCGCTTCCTCGTGAGAAGTTCGAAGCTTTCCGCAAAGCTTTGGGCTTGCTCCCCTTTGTGGATTGATCTACTTCGGGCATGGCACTCCCCTATACATGAGTGCCAGCTCTCGTTCACACCATCACTCCCAGGGGGGATTTGTTGCCATATACATAGGCAGTGATGTGTGTGAACATACTTAGGACCGTCGGGGCACTTTTTTCCTCTTTAGGAGGTTTTTTTCCCCGACTTGTATATACGCCCATCATTCTAGGGCTAACTTATCTTTTTGTACATTGACACAATCTAATACACTTTGTGTTGTGTGCATTCTTGCTTCTTCTTCTCCAAGCTTTGTGTGCTTTCCTGCAACCCTAATTCCAACACTACATGCATACATCCACATCCACATTCATACATCCATACTTCCACTTCCACATCCACATCCACACATCCACATTCACATTCATACATCCACATCCACATCCACACATCCATACATACACATCCACATTCACATTCACATCCATATCTACATTCATACATCCATATTACATCCATTCTCGTCCTAACACATCCCATATACATCTTATCACATCTCATACACCTCTTATCACATCCTATCACTTCCCATATGCATCTTATCACATCTTATCACATCTCATACACCTCTTATCACATCCTATCACTTCCCATATGCATCTTATCACATATTATCACATCTCATACACCTCTTATCACCTCTTATCACATTTCATCTCTTTTTATAGAATACAAGAGAATTCTTATATCTGATATAAGATTTCTCTACACATTTATTTATGCATAAATTCCATTTAAGGAGACTAACACTTTCGAATTAAAAATCAATCTTTTATGCATCTTCCTATGCATAAATTCATTTTAAATGAATATGACACTTTTGAGTTAAAATTCAATCTTTTACGCAACTTCTTATGCATAAACTCAATTTAGATGAGAATTGACACTTTTGAATTAAAAATCCATCTTTTATGCATCTTCCTATGCATAAATTCAATTTGGATGAGAATAACACTTTTGAATTGAGATTCTATTCTTTTATGCATCTTCCTATGCATAAATTCAATTTAGATGAGAATGACACTTTGAATTAAAAATCAAACTTTTATGCATCTTCTTATGCATAAATTCAATTTGGTAGGAATTACACTTTTTAGATAAAAGAATTTCTCTTATGCATCTAAGTTATGCATAAAATCCATTTATGATGAAAATCACACTTTTATTATAAAAATAATATCTTTTATGCATACCTCTATGCATGAAATCCAATATGATAAAAGTAACACTTTTACAATAAAATAATCAACTTTTATGCATACCTCTATGCATGAAATTCAAATATGATAAAAGTCACACTTTTACAATAACATAATAAACTTTTATGCATACCTCTATGCATGAAATTCAAATATGATAAAAGTCACACTTTTATAATAAGATAATCAACTTTTATGCATACCTCTATGCATGAAATTCAAATATGATAAAAGTCACACTTTTATAATAAAATAATCAACTTTTATGCATACCTCTATGCATGAAATTCAATTATGATAAAAGTCACACTTTTATAATAAAATAATCAACTTTTATGCATACCTCTATGCATGAAATTCAAATATGATAAAAGTCACACTTTTATAATAAAATAATCATTGACTTTTATGCATACCTATATGCATGAAATCCAAATATGATAAAGAAGCACTTTTATATTAAAATAATAATCTTTTATGCATACCTCTATGCATGAAATCCAAATATGATAAAAGAAACACTTTTATATTAAAATAATAATCTTTTATGCATACCTCTATGCATGAAATCCAAATATGATAAAAGAAACACTTTTATATTAAAATAATAATCTTTTATGCATACCTCTATACATGAAATTCAAATATGATAAAAGAAACACTTATATTAAAATAATAATCTTTTATGCATACCTCTATGCATGAAATCCAAATATGATAAAAGTAACACTTTTATAATAAAATAATCATCAATTATGCATAACATAAAAATTAATTTCTTCATGATTACAATAAAATTCTTTCAAATAATCTAGATGATAATTCCTAGAATATAGTAGGAAGTTCTCTTTTCATGCTTTGAATGAAATTATTTTATGTGTAATTTTTATAAAAATTTTGCCATAGCTCCGCTACTATGACTGATAAATCTCAATTTATTTTGAAGGATAAAGCTTATCATTAAGGGAATGATTAGAATGATCCCTAATTGGATCATTAACCCAATAATGGATTGAATCATCAATATTCATGAAATACATAAACTAAAAGCATAGAAAAAAGCCATTCATTTGGCCTCAAGCATAGATTAATCTTGGATTAAGGAAAAGCTTTATGAAAAGCTTCATTTGGATTGAGAATGGGTCATGAGTATGACCATTTCTTGAGTGAGAGAGAGAAATTACATAAAAACCATTAGAATTAAGCATAAATAGAAATTTACGTAATTCTTTACTATCATTAACTTCAATAACATTCATCAAATTATGTAACTCTTTACTACCATTCACTAACTTCAATAGCATTCAAAGACGATTCCAATTAAGCTTCTCAAGCTTGAGAGGGGTTGAGAAGAGAGAAGCATTAAGAAATTATAGAAAAGATCAAAATTCACCATTTACCTTACAAATTGCTTGATTCTTTGTTCACGGTAGAGGCCCCCAACCAATCAATTGGTTAAGTATGTTGATGGAGCCACCAATGGGGATTGAAGAAAGAGGGAAGCTCCAATTTCTTCAATTTGGAGAGAATTTTAGAGAATAGTAGAAATTAGCATTATTTTAGCATAACTCTAGTATAGTAAAATTCTTCTATTTTTTTCAAAGGACTCATGTTCTATTTATAGGAGAGGGAAGCTCTAACCAAACCTAACTGAATTCTAGAATTTTCCAAATTCAGTTTGGTTAAATTTGGACTAGATTTGGACCTAGTTTGGTTACTTTTTGATTCGGTTTGGTTCCATTTTGATTTGGTTTGGTTCAAGAGAGAGGAGAGATGAAATATCTCAATTTTTATGAGTTTAAAACTCATTCAAGCATGTGAAATATGCACCTCCTTTAATGGACTTCCCTTCCTTACATATGTGTCAAAATAGAATCATTATACCCAAAATATCTCATATTTTTAATATTGCTCATAGTTTTTTACTAATAAACCTTGTACATTTTCAACTCTTCATCTTATGTGAGCAATTACTCATTTTTGGATACCCATTTTCAACTAATTCCAATTGCACATTGGAAGTTCTTTTTGAATTTTCGTTTCAGGGAAACTTATTTTAATAAGATGAGATAATTTTCTATCCAAAAATATTAAAAATCTGAATATTCTCTCTCTAGGTTAAAACAGTTAGAAACAAGATCTTTTATATTTCTGAAGAGGGGATTGATTACAGGGGAAGATGCTGGACATTTTGAGAGGCTGGGGAGGAATCTTACATTCTCTCCCACTTGAAAAACACGAGATGTCCTCATCTCGCAAACTGGGGGTAATTTTGTAAGATACACGAATATGAGACTGAGAGAAAATTTAATTAAGATTAACCACTAAGAAAAGTCTCAAAGAGAGAAAGATTCAAGACAAGAACAAAGATTTCAACTTTATTCACTCTTGGAACATATACAGTAAAGATAGAAGAACTCTTTACACTTCCATAAGCCCATCCATCATATGGTCACAAAAGCAGCACTCACAAGCTGCACATGTATAAGGTAACTCATCTATGGGAATAATTCGGCTGGTTATTGACGCACCTACCTCAGTGGTGTGAGGTGATCTAACAAAAGGACCTCTGAGAGGCAAGCCAAAAACGGGGTAAAGGCATATCTTCTGATGAGGAAGAAAACACGCCAGTAAGAAGACCCGCTCAGAAAACCTAATATGCCTTGATCTCATCACACAATAGTATCGGGGACCCAAACCCAAAGCTTCAATAACCATAGCCAAGTGGACATTGTTACAAAAGTGCTGCTGACCCCACGGTGTTACCCTAGTTATGTCTTGATAGGTCCGCCATTTGGTCTGAGCTACAGAAGTTTCCAAGTGAGGGAAAAGTGAGCGCTCATACAGTTCTATAAAATCCTTCTTCACAGACTCACTTGTGTCTTGAAGGTGAGAAATCATCATGGATAAAACCAATTCCTGCTGCCAAGCCATGAAGGAGATTAAGAAAGAAAGGAGATCGATGAAAGTAAGATTACTGCGAGCGGCGGCAAGTAAAAGTTATGACTTATATAAAGGATGGAGCTAGCGTAACTTAGAAGCCAACGATATCTTGTCACTGAAGTTTTACCGTCTCTTCCATGATTTGGGTTTGGCACATATTTCTATAGAAGGTTCACATGAAATACATTATGAACTTTGAGATGACGAGGTAGGAAAAGCTCGTAGGCTAAGTCACCTACTTTCATTGAAATCCGATATGGCCCACAATATCTGGGGGATAACTTCTTATACTTCCTAAGAGATAAAGAACTTCTTTTGGGCCGTACTCGAATGAAGACCATATCTGCTTCTTTGAATTCACTGACTGCCCTCTTTTTGTCTGCATACTGCTTCTGTCGATCCTTGGCAGTCTTTTAATTGATGACCCAAACCTTGGCATCCAAAACACCGGTTCTCACTTCTGAACTCATCGTTATAATCCTTAAAACAGGTGGGACTTTTGAGAAGTATTTCTGGGAAAAGGGTCTTTCTTTTTTAAACAAAATCTTTCTTTTATTTAGAGAGGGAATAATTATAAGATCAGAAAGGGAGATTCTTACTCCTGTATACCTCGAAGGCTAGGGGAGGAATCTTACATTCTACCCCACTTAAAAAAGTGCGAGATGTCCTCATCTCGCAAAGTAGAGGACAACTCTTTTTCTTAAGATCCAATTTATTCTGGGGTTCCTTATATTCTCATCAACCCAACAGAATATGGGAATAAATATCCCTTATATAGAACTCATCATTAAATAACAATTCATTCAGATCATATCATTCATATCTTTAACACGATAATGGTCCATTAGACCGAAAAATTTCCTTCTGAACATTCCTCCATGGAAATTTCAGTTAAGTAAGTTCTCAATTTGACATCCCTTAACTTGATCTACCGGTCAAGTGTTAACAGTAGCAATCTGACAGCACAATCCACTAATCTCATAGTGATTTGCTGAATTCATTATCATCATTCCAATTATGAATATCATCACAGGGACTCATCCCATTCATCCTCATTGTGGTTTCGTTTAGGTTATTATATTTCAACTAAATTTTAAAAATCATCATTTTTCAATCAGAATCCAAATCAATTCATCAATTCTCAAACAGAATTAAAAATCATATCAACCACATTTGAAATCATCATCTGGATAGCATTAACGCTTATAATTTCAAGTCTTAGATTTACTCGTATATACTGTCAGTAAAGAGCTACAGTTATACTCTCGGTATATACGGGTAGTCACGGCCCTTGGAATTATAAGGTAAATACCATCATGTCTAGGCCTCAAGCAAGTCAAGGATTCTATATAATTGCGGTACTTCCATCTGAAGACCCAATTACCAAATTACAAATTTCAGTTTGAATATCAAATTGTATGACGTATATCACACAATTACAACCTTTTTGTTGTTACGAAAGTGCTGCTGACCCCAGGGTGTTACACTAGTTATGTCTTGATAGGTCCGCCATTTGGTCTGAGCTACATAAGTTCCCAAGTGAGGGAAAAGTGAGCGCTCATACAGTTCTATAAAATCCTTCTTCACAGACTCACTTGTGTCTTGAAGGTGAGAAATCATCATGGATAAAACCAATTCCTGCTGCCAAGCCATGAAGGAGATTAAGAAAGAAAGGAGATCGATGGAAGTAAGATTACTACGAGCGGCAAGTAAAAGTTATGACTTATATAAAGGAAGGAGCTAGCGTAACTTAGAAGCCAACGGTATCTTGTCACTGAAGTTTTACCGTCTTTCCATGATTTGGGTTTGGCACATATTTCTATAGAAGGTTCACATGAAATACATTATGAACTTTGAGATGACGAGGTAGGAAAAGCTCGTAGGCTAAGTCACCTACTTTCATTGAACACAGACCATTGAACGTGATTCAACATCAAAGCCATCGCGACAAAGCTTGTTCGTTCTTCCCACATGAAAGTCTTCAACATAATCACGAGGACGTGATCGTCATCAGGAAGGGGGCCCACAATATCTGGGGGATAACTTCTTATACTTTCTAAGAGATAAAGAACTTCTTTTGGGCCATACTCGAATGAAGACCATATCTGCTTCTTTGAATTCTCTGACTGCCCTCTTTTTATCTGCATACTGCTTCTGTCAATCCTGGGCAGTCTTTTAATTGATGACCAAAACCTTGGCATCCAAAACACCGGTTCTCACTTCTGAACTCATCGTTCATAATCCTTAAAACAGGTGGGACTTTTGAGAAGTATTTCTGGGAAAAGGGTCTTTCTTTTTTAAACAGGATAGCATTAACGCTTATAATTTCAAGTCTTAGATTTACTCGTATATACTGTCAGTAAAGAGCTATAGTTATACTCTCGGTATATACGGGTAGTCATGGCCCTTGGAATTATAAGGTAAATACCATCATGTCTAGGCCTCAAACAAGTCAGGGATTTTATATAATTACGGTACTTCCATCTGAAGACCCAATTACCAAATTACAAATTTCAGTTTGAATATCAAATTGTATGACTTATATCACACAATTACAACCTTTTTGTGCTACTTGATAAATTTTTGACATATTTGGCTTCTCAGTTGATCTTTATTAGCCAATTTGCTCTGATACCAACTGTAAGATCCCTGTCCCCATGGATTCGGGGTACTAGCAGTGGAAGTAGCACTTCTTGCGCAGGGCAGGGTCCCACACTCGGGGCTCGCCCACGGATATCCGAATAAGAGACTAATCCGTCGGTTTTTCCAAAACCAAACCCGGGAAAAACTTCTCTTATTCGAAAAGCATGGATGATTCCACCAGGATAACTTTTTACTCTAACGTGGTCAAGACCATTACTGATCAAGCTGATCCGACCGCAACTATAAAGATACTCGGTCAGATCAAGGAAGAAACTTGCACTTGGATCATTGGGATCAACGCTTTTTTCCCCATCAAGAGGCATAGCCGTTGATTCGTATCCATAGAACAATTACTATCCGGGATTTACTTTATCTATCGTAATAACAGAAATTTTTTCGATTTGCGGATCCATCAGTCCAGCCTAATCCCATCCAGTCCTATGGGTTAGCCAACTGCCCAACCACTGTAGTGATGGGATCCAATTAGGAATTTGGTTAGGTTTTGTCCCGGGTACGAGGGAAAAAGAGTTCCCAGGCTCCCTAGCCGGAAGTTCATGCAACACAAAACTAGTCACACCACTTACACACCCAATATGAAATTGCCTTTTTCTCAGCATCAACTAACTTTAAAACAATCCTTTAATGAAACCATTATGTCACTGATGACAATCCTCGAAATCTCTGGTTGAATCCATATTTCCAATCATTCATTCATCGGTGTACTTATGGCATCATTGGCAACCAGAACGCTCACCACCTGTTCACTCAGGGGCCTTTTCAATAGTTCCTAGCTCATAGTACCCGACAATATTTTCACATACAAAAATCAAGATGGAATCCTCGTTGAAGATCAGCAAGATCAATCAACAGATCCATATAAGAGAGCCATGGACTCATCTGTTGAAGACCAGCAAGGTCAATCAACCAGATCCATGCCCGGTTTCAGAAAACAACTCTTACTCCTTGTTCCAATATCTTCCACGATGCACGTGTGGGTATCTTCGACGACCCAGAGCCCGAGCACTGTATGGTCAGCACTGTTGCATGACGAATGAAGATCAATACAAGGATGCAACAAAAAAGACACTTAGGGCTCTTGAAAAGAGTTCCAAGTTGTGGATGAGTGTGGGAGTGGGTTTGACAATAATCCCACATGGGAACTTTTGGGAGTTTTAGAGTTTTTGTATAAAAAGTGGCTCATTTGAGAGCTTATGGACACATTGGGCAAACTCATGTTTGAGCTCTCTTGAGACTAGCTCTCCCTCTTCTTCCATAGAGGTGCAAGCTCTTCTCTCTCCCCATCTACATTGTTGTAAGTTCTATTCTTTTGTTAATTCAATGCAATGAGTTGATATTTGTCTCTCTTCTCATGTCAATTCTCTTGTGTGCATGTTTCTTATTGAGAGCTTCAAGGATTGTGTGCATGCTAGGGAAATGAGTATTTGAGAATGAAGAATGCTTTGATCTTGTGTAAGCAATAGCTAAGCTTTCTTCTTGTTTGGATGTATGGATGAGTGGAATGTGGAGTTGAGTGAGCAATAGCAAGATTGAGCTTGAGTGTGTGTTGAGTCTATGTCATTAGTAGTAGTTTTCTTAGCATTCTCTCCATCAAATGGATAAGCTTTTGTGCACCGGTACGGGTTGAATCCCTAGCTCCGAAAGGGATGCAAATCCTATTGGATTGAGCTAAGTGTGGATCATACTACTCTTGCTACAAGTGAGAGAGTTTTTCCGTCTCTCCATTGGCGCCGCTGCCGGGGAGAAGACTCAAATCCGGTTGAGAGTGTGTGGAAACCACCACTATTTCCTCTTTTGGTTGCAAAACCATTGAGTGATTAGGTTAAGTTCGGGTGTGTGATCCCGGTGTGAGTAGATAAGGTTAGGATAAGAAAAAAACCATTGAGCGGTTGAGGTTTCTCCCGCATTGTTTTTTATGTTTTATTGCTTTTATGCTTTTTCAAGTACCGTTCATTATGCTTACCTTCATTGTTTTTTGTCATTTCATTCTTTCATGCTTTTCGTTAATGTGTAATTAGTATAAATAAATAAAAAGAAAAGAGGTGCGTTGCTAAGCTCTTTCATAGCTTATGCAAGCCCCATAGACTCCCAAGCATGAAGTCCGCTTAAGGATGAGAGGAGAGAGGGAAAGAGAAGGGTGAAAGGAAGAGAGGTAGGTTGGAAGTGTTGACGGCGGCTTTTCCTTTATGGTTTTGTTGTTTTATTGGGAGACATCTCCATCATTAGAAGCAAAGACAAATAGATATACATATATATATATATATCTATATATATATATATGTATATATATATGTGCAGGGAGGCGGCCAGCTGAAAAAAGAAAATTAAAAATCTATATATATATATATATATATTTTTGCAGCGTTGAGCGCTGCATCAAACGTTAGAGGACAAGGCGGCTGAAAAAAAGCGTGCAGCAGACGGCTTTAAAAAAAAACAATTATATATATATATATATATATAATCATTTTTTACGATTGGCGTAGGCTGGTAGAAGCGCATCGAAGGCCAGCCGTGAAGTGGAGGCGACGAGGAGCAGAGGAGTAGGCGAGAGGCGGCCGCCGACGGCGTACGTCTGCAGTGTGCGCCTGCAGAAGTAGGAGTGAGACGGGCGTAGCCTGCAGCCGACAGCAGAGGCGGGCGTAGAGCAGAGCAGAGCACAGGGCGGCGTCGACATCAGGCTAAGGGAGAGTGACTGAGGCAGAGGCGGCAGAGAAGCATCTCGAAGCGGAGGAGTTGGGAGCGCCTGTATAGGCGGTGGTGGAAGGAGCATTGAAGAGAAGGTGGTGGCTGTAGTTGAGGCGGCTGGAGCTGAGGAGGCACAGCAGCAAAAGCGCAGGCGAAGGCGGAAGAAGGCGGCTGGAAGCAAACATCTGCAACAACTGAAGCGAAGCAGACAAAGTGAAGCTAAGCCAGAGCATGGAGCAGCAGAGGGAAGCGGTGGCAAGCATTGAAGGCAACCCACGCGCACCAGCAACGAATCCGGAAGCGAGCGGCGAGCGGTGGATAAGGTAGGTGGAATTTTTCATTTTTTTTATTTTTTTATATTTATTAATTTTTTATGTTTTTTTGTATTTTTAAATAAAAAACAAAAAAATAATATTTTTTTATTTAAAAAAAAGAAAAAGAAAGAAAGAAAAGAAAAAGAAATTTAAAAAAAAAAGAGAGAAAAAAACACGAGAAAAAACAATTAAATTAAAAAAAGAAATTAAAAAAAATAATTTTTATTTTTTGAATCCTTTGTTCCTTATTTAAATTTTTGCATAATTAAAGTTGTTTGCATTTTAGAATTTTTGTAATTATTGCATACTTAGTAAATTCATATTTTTATATTTGGCACGAAATTTATTAGTTTTAAAAAAAAACAACAAAAAAACAAACAAACAAACCAAAAAAAAAAACAACAACAAAAGGAGAAAAAAATTTGATAAATTGAGTGTTTTTTAGGAGTCTACTTTTTTGCATAATTTGTAATTCTTCATTTTTTAATTTTTTGCATAATTAGTGTAACTTGCATTTTTTTAGTTTTTGTAACTTTGTGCATAATTAGTATCTTTTTTAGTGTGATTCATAATTTTTGTGTAAATTAAAAAAAAAAGTAACAATCATAAAATCATAAAATTATTTTTTTAAAAAAATTATTTATAATAATAATAAAAATAATAAAAATAGGATAGATAGTTACGCCACACATATTCATTTTAGTGCATTTAGTGATTAGGTAGGTTAAATAATATATATATATATATATATATTATTTAAAAATAAAAAACAAAAACAAAACAAAACAAAAACACATAAAAAAACCAAAAAAATTTGACCTTATGCACTTGCGGTCGGGACGTCTTGTAGATTCTGCCATAGGGCCTAGGGCACCTTCTAGAGTACCTACGCAGGAAAGTGGGACCCAATCGGTAGGAAATTTGGCAGATATTGCTGAAACCCTTTCTGAATCCCAATCCGATACCCTTTCCTCCAGAACAACTAGTTCATTGTCCATGGACAATCTAGGGCCGACAAATAGTCATCCCGTAGCCCCAAATAGGACACCCTCAAGATTCTTTAATCCATTTGTTGAAGCCGACACCATAGGGTTAACACTCAATGTGAGACTCCAATATGTCTACACAAATGCTCAAGGAGCTGAGATCTTTAGGGATCCACAACAACGGTATCTTGTTAAGATCGCAGACATTTTCTCAGAACTTGATAGAGCACCTCTAGTCAATGACCAGGGTAACATGTACATGGGTGGAGATGGTGTTCGCTACGAAGTCACCTACCATCCAGAAAAGGTAGACAAATTAGGGGAGCTCTCTAAAATCGAGTTCTTAGACTTATCAGAACTTTCCAGAGCAAGGGAGTCTAGAGATGACTGGCTCATCGAGCCGGACATGCCTGGACCCTCCAATGCCCAGTCCTCAAAACCATCCATAGATGATTTACTTCTTGGAGATCTAAATTTGAAAAGGGATAGGAAAGGCAAGAGTAAAATGGATTAGGGGGCTGAAAACCAATGGGAGTTTGTACGACAAATTCCTGTGACAAAGGTCTTACAGGATGACCCACTTCAAGAGGTCTATAAGGACTCGTTAGAGGGATATTATGCCACAACTAGATTGCCACAGCTGGATCTTCCTCTAGCTCATGTGGTGGTAGTTGAGAAGCTTGCAGGACACATGAACAGAATAATTGATAAATGGGCCAATGAATACCGAACCTTAGATTGGAAAGAGATTCGGGAACTCACGTGGAAAGGACAACCATTATTCATGGAAGTGTTCTCAACAAATACAGCCAAACCAGGAGAGACAGCCTTTCTTGGAGAAACTGTTGCTCCTCCCCTACGAGAGTTCACTAGAGAGGGACCCTCAACATCTAAGTGGACCACTGCTAGTAGCCCAACTCTAGCACCAAGATATTGTCCTACACCAAATGTGCGACCACAGGTCACACCACACCAACATCTTTCTCACTATAACAATCGGCGGAGGGTAGGGGAGCCAACTCGGCATCCCATTAATGCACCTCCTGAAATGGGGGTGACAAGATCTTTGGAGGGGTTTGGTGAGGCTAGTAATAGGATACCCACACCAATTTTGGAAACATGTGGACCATCTTTCCAAAGAGAGGAACAATTCCCACTGAGAATGAGAGGCCGTAGGCCCTATGATGAGTATTCAAGACAAGTAAGGCCATCAACTCTTCAGAAACTGGTAAAGAAGTATGAAGGGTCGGGAGATCCATACGACCATGTAGCAGCATTTAGGCAAGCAATTCGAGCTGAGCAAGTGGCTGATAAGCATACTCAAATTGAAGGATTTGGACTCACTCTTGAGGGAAAAGCCCTGGCTTGGTTTCAGGCATTAGAGGCTTCAGACAAATCTTCTTTACGAGTTTTGGAAGAGAGATTCATTGCTGCTTTTTCCTTGATGGGAATTCAACATGACACGGTAGCACACATCTACTCTTTCAAGCAAGGTGAGAATGAGAGTGTTAGAGACTGTGTAAATAGAATGAAGCAGTACATTAATCGTTGCCCTGAAGATGAGAAGCCCGCCCAAAGTCGATTAATTTCTCTCTTCTTAAAAGGACTCAAAAATTCAACACTGCATACACATCTCTATGCGAAGAAACATACAAATTTCAATGAGTGTTGCCATGACGCTATGGATTTCACCGATAACTTCAAGTTCCAAGATGGTTCTGGCCCAGAGGTGAAACCTAGAGATCAGTGGGGAGACGACCAAAGTTCAGGGTCTAGCGCGCTAGTAAATCCAGACCAGATAGCTAACCTAGTACTACGGAGATTGGGACAGACCTATCGTCCACCCATGCAGCCACAACAACAGCAGCAGAGAATGAGGAGTGTACTTCCTACAGGTCCTCATCTTTGTGGAGCATGTGGCGGTAACCATAAAACAGAGGATTGTAATACCTTTTCTCCTCTAGTAACAAACCAACCCACAAAAAAGTGGTGCCAAGCCTGTGCTTGGAACTTTACCCACACCACACAGGAATGCACTCGCATTGCGAGAATGAGACAGGAACGTGAGCAGCCAAGGGGTGGAGTGGCTCCACAAATGTATCAACAGTATACTAATTTTGAACGTAAGCCACCGATGGCACAAGAGCAAGCACGACCTGTTCTTGGTGCTCAACCTCCTGCTCCAGGGACTGCTCCTGTGAGGGTTGTCGACTACGACAATTCAAATATGTGTAGAGAATTGGTAAACCCAGGCTATGTGGAGGAGGAATATGCATCATATTCAATCAAAGAAAATATCTTTGAAAGTCCCGCATACCCAAGCCAAGCACTGGGTGGACACTCAAACGGGGGAACAAAGCTCTTTAATGTTGCTAGGCGGCTACCAACCTAGGACTCCAGGCCCCTCAGGTCAATGGCAGTCAAGGAAAGTAGAGGCCAAACCAATGGGCCCCTGTTATGAGTGCGGAGAACCCCATTGGGCTCGTGATTATCCACATCGCTCAAGGCAAGCATCTCGGTCCAATACAATAGTACAACAGTTTCCACCAATTGAAAGATATTGTCTATTGTGTAGAACACTTCCCAAAAGACTGTCTGCTGAAACCACATGAGGAAGGCACCTCTCAACCAAAGGTCTCACTCAACCTTGTAGGCACAGTTCCATTGCCACCTTCATCTGAGAATGATGATGTCGTGCCACTTAGAGTCATGACTAGATCACAGACACGAAATGCAGAAATGCAAACTGATGAGACACCTCGAACTAGGGATGCAAAGATAAATTTAGTGGACAAGACCCTACAGTCCAGTAGAAAAAAGACCACTCGGTGGAAGAAGAACCAAAACAAACAAACTAAAAGTACATCCACTAGTTCTCAAGAAGCCTCTAAACAAAACATGGGGGATAAAACTTTTACATCCCAAGAAGTGCATGAGGAACATCAACCTCAACGTGGGCCTAGTGTTAAACAAAATGAGGCTAGTACGACTGAGGATAGTTCTGGGGGTTCTGTTTTTGTGGATAAAGTGAATGAGACTCTAGAGGCCATCATTGATGCTCATAGAAGTCGCATTGCAACTTTATCTGAGCTATCCAAGAAGCTTCAAGAATACCCAAACCCTCGTGAGGAGAAGATCAATCTAGCTGTACATCAGCAACTCATTAGTAGGGAAGCTCAGTCAATACTTGAGGGACCACCACCACCTATTCCTCGGGGCCCAACCTCTCTTAAGCCAACATTAGAAACCATACCAGAAGTGTCATCAAGTCGGGAAATGAAAAGTGAACTCATTTCACAAGCTCAGCGAAAGGTCTGCACCAATTGACACCCAATTGAAAGGGGGTAATCTGCCACCACCTAGCCTTGTCTTCCCATGCAATGATGAAGTTATTGATGCTAATGAGGACATGGCAAATGAGATGTGGGCTGCAGTTCATGAGAAAGTTCATGAGAACATGTCTTCTATTAGTTCGCCTCCATTCTCTGAGGTGGATTTTACCGGGGGCATGGAAAACAAATTTAGACACCCAAGCATCCAGGAGGAAGTTCAAACAATTGTTTCTCCTAGAAGTAAGCATACAATGAAAACCTTACCATCATATCTGGGAGAATATGAGAACTGTTCTCAAACCTTGAGGATACCCTCCATGCATAAAAGGTTGACAAAGGAGAAAGATATGAGTATGGTGCAAGCTATTTTGTTAGCACCAGTGGCTTGTACCTTACCTTTACTTGATTTGATAAAAATTCGACCTGAGTTGTGGAATAATATTGCCACATGTTTGTCAGAGCAGGTATTGCTACAAAAGGGTCACCATGAGTGTACTATACACCCTGAGACAAAACGTGTTATGCCAGTTCCTATCAACAAAGTAGGAAAATTTTGTGAGGACGATCAGGGAAATGCTACCCTCCCATTAGAAGTGCGAAAAGTATCTTCAACTGCAATACTTGATAGTGGTGCAGGAGTGGGCATTGTGACAAGGTCCATTTGGGAAAAATGGGGCAAACCAGCTATTAGGAGTACCAGGATGCGCTTGCAGCTAGCAGATGGAAGCTTAGAACACCCCCTTGGGCTGCTTGAGAACATATTGGTCACCACATGTGGGATTGAATATGAGCACACCTTTGCAGTAGTGGATTTTGGAAAACATCCAAACTACGAAGTGATATTGGGTAGACCATTCATGCAACAATTTAAAATGATTCAAGATTGGGGATACAATTATTTGTACCTCCGACATGATTCTGTCATCACAAGGGTCAACCTAAGAAATCACTCATATCGTGATGTAACAAGGTCTCCAATAGATGAGTTTGATTCTGCTTCATCTGAGGGCTCAAGAGTTACATTGTCAGATGGGCCAGAAGATCTATGGATGTGCGGAGCCTCATGTAGGGATTTCAACACTGAGAGACTTAAGGGTAATCGAAGTGTATCAAACGAGGCATACATTCCACAACCCTTCCCTGAGCATTTAATTGATCCATTAGAATGGAGTCATGTCCTTGCAACATTATCGACATGTGCTTTACCGAAGCCAATTCAATTTTGTGACTCAGATGGATATGATATTATTCCTATACGAATGGTACAACCACGTGATCTTCTAGATGATTTGTACTATAGGAATGCATCCACAATAGCACTGCATGTAGAGGAAGTCTCTGCTAAACCACGAGCTTTATCGTGTCAAAGGGGTAATGTTTCTACCTTACCCAACCCACAATCAAAATCTGCTCTTGAAGCTCCAAAACAAATGATGTGGATAATTGATGAGTACTCAAGTGAGGGCCATGGCTGGCATGTTCCAACTACTCTAGTTGCTGCTCAAAGAAGGCCAGGTAAGAAGGAATTATCAATGTGGCTACCCAAAGATGCGTACAAACTTGTACCATCTAGTCCAGTTGCTAAGCCTCCTAAGAAGCACATCATTTCCAAGCCTAAACCTCGGATTATTAATCGATGGGTCCCAAAACATGTTCTTAAAGCACAAGGCTATTATGAGGGTGCAACAGCAATTTGGCTTCCAAAATGCCATGCTTTGGCAGGGGTAAAAGAGTGTTTCAGAAAGATTCCAAAAGCCACCCCTGATTGTCCATATCAGTTGGTGCAAAAGAAATCAACACAAACTCTTCAAGAAAGGAAAGGTGGCTGTGATAGCACCTACAAAACTACTTGTGTTGATCTTCCTAAAACATGTATTGAAACACCGCTTGTCCCGATTTCTCCTTGTTACACAATTCAACCATCAACTTATGTACCTAAGACACATCCAACTCCCAAGGAGTCTCATTTGAGCATAGATTCTAGCATTTCAATGCCTAAAACCTCTTATCTTACTCAAATTCCAAGACAATTGCTAAAGTTTCCACCTCTTAAAAAGGATATACCAAAAACTAAAGATAAGGCATTAACACTACAATTAAAGCTCTTTGGTAAATCAATGTTTGAATAATGTAGTTCCTTATGCCTTTAGAAGATGTGTTCTCTTTGTGATAATCTTGTTTTTGATTGGAATTGTCATGATGGATATGAGTGTTCTAAATTTCATTGTTCTACGTCCAGATAACTCCTGATGGATATTTGGCGAGATACATGTCCACCATGCATTGACCCTGATAGTACTCGACCAGATCATCGCGGGGGTTATAGTGCTCCTCCGTTTCAAACACATTCTAGGTACTTCTATGCTCCCTTAGGTGAAAATTGCTGTGGGCATCACTTTGTCACGTTATTCTATCAACAGCATCACCCATTTCAACATTGTCAAGAGTGTGCACGGCTTGGTCCTTTGACAATCGTCACAACGTTTCACATATTCGTCGGCATCCATTTGTAAGGTTGGCCACCAAAGCCCAGACCACCTAATCAACTTAGCTGTGGTATTGCCAGAAAAGTGTCCACCACCAACACCAGCATGTGCATGAGTTAAGATTTTCAGATAGTCAGCTTCACATACACACATGCGTAAGTTGCCATCCTTGCCCCTCTTGTAGAGTTGGCCCTCTATTAGCATATAGTTTGCCGCTTCAATTTTAATAGCCTGCTTTCGATGTTTAGGAATTGTTTGATCCGTATGACCATGCTGAAGGTAGTCCACAATATACTTACTCCAACTTGGTGTAGTTGAAATTTGGAATAATGTGACATTATGAATTGGCTTCTGAATTTTACATGAAGCACAGTTACGAACAAATGTTTCAGCATCTGCATGCATGGTAGGCCACCATTGCCCATCCTGAGAGATACGTCGCACACAAGTAGTAGCTGATGCATGGATTCCATCGATACCCGCATGTGCTCATTCCAAGATCTCCTCATATTGGTCGGGGTTAGGTATAAGCCTCAACACTTCATCATTACCCTGACGATATAATCTCCCTGAGATTAGCTTGAATGGTCGCCATAGGTCCACATTAGGACCCGCTAGTTGTATTTGCCCACTTGTCAAAATTTCTAAAATGGATTCAGACCATCTAGGAGCTGTCTCTACAAGGAAAAGTGTTGAATCTAACATATCATCATCCACACCCACAAGAGCTTTGCCAGAGGTGATTCGAGACAAATGATCTGCCCTTAGATGAGTTGTTCCTTTTCGAACTGCAACTTCAAAATCAAACTCAAGAAGGATGATAAACCACCTTACTATCCTTCCAGTTGCACAAGGTTTATTCACCAAATATAGCAATGCTTGATGGTCCACAAAAAATATGAATTTGTTTGCCAAAAGGTAATGGCGAAACTTTTTCACTGCATATATCATGGACAATCCTTCTCTTTCTGTTGTGGTGTAATTCCTCTCAGCATTGTTCAACTGTCGACTAGCATATGAGATTGGGAAATCCTTATTGTGTTCTCCCGATTGAGCCAAAATACATCCAATTGCAAAGTTGGAAGCATCAATGTGGACATGAAAGATTTGGTTCCAATCTGGTGCCCGTAAAATGGGTGCAGTCACTAATGCTTGCTTCAACTTTTCAAAGGATTCCTCACACTCATCAGTCCAATTAAACTTTACAAGAAGAGCATATAACGGTCTGGCTAGGACAGCATACATGTAGATGAATCTACGGTAATAGCCACAATGTCCCATGAATGTTTGTACCCCTTTAGGGTTGATAGGCCGAGGTAATGAGACAATGATATCAATTTTATCCATATCTGTTGAAATCCCATTGCGAGAAACAATATGGCCCAAAATTTTCCCTTGTCTTACCATGAATTTGCACTTGTCAGGATTCAAGCATATACGATAAAGTTGACACTTTTGAAACACAAGTCTCAGGTGTTCTATATGATCATCACGCTCTTGTGAGTGAACACATAAATCATCCATGAAAATCTCAAGAAATTGCCTAAGGTACTCCTGAATACATGACTCATTAACCGTTGAAAGGTTGCTGGTGCATTTGTTAGACCAAATGGCATAACACGATAGGCAAAGATGCCATCTTCAGTAGCAAAGGCTGTCTTGTGTTGATCCTTTGGATCAATTGACACTTGATTGTACCCGGAGAATCCATCCAAGAAACTATATACCTTTTTCCCTGCAACTCGTTCCAGAACATGATCCATGATTGGAAGTGGGTAATGATCACGCACAGTAGCTGCATTTACCTTCTTAAGGTTTACACATACTCGGAGTTTTCCATTTTTCTTGGGCACCACTACAATAGGGGAGACCCATTCACAGTGTGTTCAATCTCATAGATAAATTCTGCCTCTAAGAGCTTGTCTATTTCTTCCTTTATCTTCCGTGCAAAATTTTCATTGTAGGTATAAGGATGTTGCTTGTAGGGTTTTGCATCCTCTCGCAATGGAATTGTATGCTGACATATGCTTGGATCAACTCCTTTGAGGTCTTTATAACTCCAAGCAAAAACATCGCGATATTCCTTTATTGTTTGTACTAATAACTTCTCCTCATCTAAGGACAAGTCTGTGGCAATCCACACATAGCGAGGCTCTTCTCCTGGCTTAGCAATATCAATCTTTTTTGCATCTTCTGGACCATCGTATGAAACCCCTGGCACGCTTGGTGTATGCAAAGGCAAGTGTGCTTTGTACACCGCCAGTTATGACCGCAGTCTCAATGTCCTACAAGTATGTAAGTTATTCCTAAGTGGCAAACCTACTCCTAAATATGAGCAAAGGTGATTGGAACTCATTTTTTTTTCTTCTCTCTCTTTTTTTTTAAAATATGTGTGTAGAAGGTGATAAAGATTAAGGTTCCATCCCAAAGAGACCCAAGCAATGGCCAAGAGACCTCCGCCAAGAGAATCTAAAGACCGCTAAGTATCTCAAGGGCGACAGACCCTTTTTCTTTCTTTTATGACCTAAGGAGTACCCCATGAAGATGAGGGCATCGGTCTCGAGGGCCCATAGTGTACCCCAGAGTCCTACCAACATCTATCAAGGCGATAGATTCCTCAAAGGTCTTTTTCTGAAGCTTTTAGACATCAGTGTTCACCCCATGGAAACCAAGGCATCGACCCCAAGGTGCTAAGACAATCCCAGGTCCTACCAAGCATTTCTCATGGCTGTAGACACGTCATGTCTCAATTTACTTTGGAGCCATATGTCGATCCATTCAATATTCAAGTGTGCCTTCATCTTCATGAGACTACCTACTTTGTCTCTGCCTTAATTGACTCTGGTGCAGATTATAATGTTCTCTCGTTTGACACCTGGATAGCCTTGGGTCAACCACCACTTGTGCAAATTCCTGTGGACCTACGAAGCTTCCCAGGAGAAGATAACCCTATAGAGGGAAAATGTGTCATTATGATGACCATTTAGGATCACCAGATGTCAGTGCCCTTTTATGTGGCACGTAAGTCCAAGGCAGTAGTAGAGGTTGTTCTCGGTAGATCGTGGTTAAGTGCTACCAATTGTTCATTAGATTGGAAGAATAGACAATACAAGTTGCAAATTGATTCTGATTGCATCTTGGGATCTGCTACACCACGAGCTTTATCGTGTCAAAGGGGTAATGTTTCTACCTTACCCAACCCACAATCAAAATTTGCTCTTGAAGCTCCAAAACAAATGATGTGGATAATTGATGAGTACTCAAGTGAGGGCCACGGCTGGCATGTTCCAACTACTCTAGTTGCTGCTCAAAGAAGGCCAGGCAAGAAGGAATTATCAATGTGGCTACCCAAAGATGCGTACAAACTTGTACCATCTAGTCCAGTTGCTAAGCCTCCTAAGAAGCACATCATTTCCAGGCAAGAAGGAATTATCAATGTGGCTACCCAAAGATGCGTACAAACTTGTACCATCTAGTCCAGTTGCTAAGCCTCCTAAGAAGCACATCATTTCCAAGCCTAAACCTCGGATTGTTAATCGATGGGTCCCAAAACATGTTCTTAAAGCACAAGGCTATTATGAGGGTGCAACAGCAATTTGGCTTCCAAAATGCCATGCTTTGACAGGGGTAAAAGAGTGTTTTAGAAAGATTCCAAAAGCCACAATTGATTGTCGATATCAGTGGGTGCAAAAGAAGTCAACACAAACTCTTCAAGAAAGGAAAGGTGGCTGTGATAGCACCTACAAAACTACTTGTGTTGATCTTCCTAAAACATGTATTGAAACACCGGTTGTCCCGATTTCTCCTTGTTACACAATTCAACCATCAACTTGTGTACCTACGACATGTCCAAATGAGTCTCATTTGAGCATAGATTCTAGCATTTCAATGCCTAAATCTATGTCCAAATGAGTCTCATTTGAGCATAGATTCTAGCATTTCAATGCCTAAATCCTCTTATCTTGCTCAAATTCCAAGACAATTGCTAAAGTTTCCACCTCTTAAAAAGGATATACCAAAAACTAAAGATAAGGCATTAACACTACAATTAAAGCTCTTTGGTAAATCAATGTTTGAATAATGTAGCTCCTTATGCCTTTAGAAGATGTGTACTTTTGAGATAATCTTGTTTTTGATTGGAATTGTCATGATGGATATGAGTGTTCTAAATTTCATTGTTCTACGTCCAGATAACTCCTGATGGATATTTGGCGAGATACATGTCCACCATGCATTGACCCCGATAGTACTCGACCAGATCATCGCGGGGGTTATAGTGCTCCTCCGTTTCAAACACATTCTAGGTACTTCTATGCTCCCTTAGGTGAAAGTTGCTGTGGGCAACACTTTGTCACATTATTCTATCAACAGCATCACCCATTTCCACATTGTCAAGAGTGTGCACGGCTTGTATTAGAAGAAGCTTCACATATTTGTTGGATATGCCGCTCTTACTTTAGACGATATGGCACGGGCTTAATGAAGCAAATTGTGGGAGTTACACCCCAACGCCATAATCTTCTTAATGTGAGAATACCAGAGAGAGGACCAAATCAACGTAGATTACCTGAGGAGGTTCAAGCACAACAATGGAGGGATACAAGCCTAAATGACTTGCAACCACCGATCTTGCAAGCCCTCCTTCCCCAAGCCTCAACATGTCAATATTGGATAAATATGAGTACCTACATTGCTCAGTTCCAAAATCAAAACTGTTTGATTAACCTTCCCATAGAACCAATGCCATATTTTAGTGAGGAAGCACTCCTTCCTCTACCACCTTCTCCAGCGGCCAGTTTTTGTGAGGGGTTGTCTCTGCATCCTGAGGAAATTGATACCATCTTTCCAGCAGACGAGGACACGGATCCACCACCAGTGCAAGGGTAAGTTCAGTGACTCCATAATAAGATCGACAAGCCAGGGCACTTTTCTCCCACTGGGTTTTTCCCCTCGGCTATATTCGGTGTTTGGCACCAATGGCAAATTTTATTTTTTTCTTTTCTTTTCTTGTTTGTTAATAAAAATTTTGCAGAGATCTTCGCTAAAACAAGAGCATCAAACACGCCCCACTAGTCCACCTATCATGCACACAAATTAGGAAGGGGAGAGACACACTACAATAGGTGTATTCAAATCTTAATCTTTATTTCTTTATGTGCTCTTATCTTTCGAATATATGGTTTGCATATTCACACAATGTTGGCTGGTTTAAGTTTTTGATTAGTTGTTAAAATATGGTGAGTGAATTCTAGAGTCTTAGAAGACTTAGTAAAAGATATTTCTATCTAAAGACAATGTAGGATATATACTAAGGGAATATGCCAAGTTCTTATGCTTTCAAGGTATATTAGTTATCCCTAGTGGTAGCTACCTCTTAGATATGAGCTAGGTGCTAGGAGTAATAAAAATTTATTTAAAAAAAAATATACCCTAAAAATATATATATACAAAGTGAATTGAGACATGACGTGTCTACAGCCATGAGAAATGCTTGGTAGGACCTGGGGTTGTCTTAGCACCTTGGGGCCGATGCCTTGGTTTCCATGGGGTGAACACTGATGTCTAAAAGCTTCAGAAAAAGACCTTTGAGGAATCTATCGCCTTGATGGATGTTGGTAGGACTCTGGGGTACACTATGGGCCCTCGAGACCGATGCCCTCATCTTCATGGGGTACTCCTTAGGTCATAAAAGAAAGAAAAATGGTCTGTCGCCCTTGAGATACTTAGCGGTCTTTAGATTCTCTTGGCGGAGGTCTCTTGGCCATTGCTTGGGTCTCTTTGGGATGGAACCTTAATCTTTATCACCTTCTACACACATATCAAAGAAAAAAAAAAAGAAGAAGAAGAAAAAAAAAGAGTTCCAATCACCTTTGCTCATATTTAGGAGTAGGTTTGCCACTTAGGAATAACTTACATACTTGTAGGACATTGAGACTGCGGTCATAACCGGTGGTGTACAAAGCACACTTGCCTTTGCATAGCATTATCTACCACTTAAGTCTCACTTTGACTAGTCTTTACTCACCTATTTTAGTACTCATTAAAACTTTAATCAGCCTTGCACTTGTATGCTCACGTGTGAAATTATCATTGTTGGTTTTTCTTTTCTTTTCTTTTTTTCAATAAAAGACTTTACTTGTATCCATTGTTTTTTTGTTGCAGCTCTTGCTACTGCCGCGCTCGAGGACGTGCGCAAAATAGGAAGGGGGGAGTGTTGCATGACGAATGAAGATCAATACAAGGATGCAACAAAAAAGACACTTAGGGCTCTTGAAAAGAGTTCCAAGTTGTGGATGAGTGTGGGAGTGGGTTTGACAATAATCCCACATGGGAACTTTTGGGAGTTTTAGAGTTTTTGTGTAAAAAGTGGCTCATTTGAGAGCTTATGGACACATTGGGCAAACTCATGTTTGAGCTCTCTTGAGACTAGCTCTCCCTCTTCTTCCATAGAGGTGTAAGCTCTTCTCTCTCCCCATCTACATTGTTGTAAGTTCTATTCTTTTGTTAATTCAATGCAATGAGTTGATATTTGTCTCTCTTCTCATGTCAATTCTCTTGTGTGCATGTTTCTTATTGAGAGCTTCAAGGATTGTGTGCATGCTAGGGAAATGAGTATTTGAGAATGAAGAATGCTTTGATCTTGTGTAAGCAATAGCTAAGCTTTCTTCTTGTTTGGATGTATGGATGAATGGAATGTGGAGTTGAGTGAGCAATAGCAAGATTGAGCTTGAGTGTGTGTTGAGTCTATGTCATTAGTAGTAGTTTTCTTAGCATTCTCTCCATCAAATGGATAAGCTTTTGTGCACCAGTACGGGTTGAATCCCTAGCTCCGAAAGGGATGCAAATCCCATTGGATTGAGCTAAGTGTGGATTGAGCTAAGTGTGGATTGAGCATTCTCTCCATCAAATGGATAAGCTTTTGTGCACCAGTACGGGTTGAATCCCTAGCTCCGAAAGGGATGCAAATCCCATTGGATTGAGCTAAGTGTGGATCATACTACTCTTGCTACAAGTGAGAGAGTTTTTTTGTCTCTCCATTGGCGCCGCTGCCGGGGAGAAGACTCAAATCCGGTTGAGAGTGTGTGGAAACCACCACTATTTCCTCTTTTGGTTGCAAAACCATTGAGTGATTAGGTTAAGTTCGGGTGTGCGATCTCGGTGTGAGTAGATAAGGTTAGGATTTATAAAAAAAAACCATTGAGCGGTTGAGGTTTCTCCCGCATTGTTTTTTATGTTTTATTGCTTTTATGCTTTTTCAAGTACCATTCATTATGCTTACCTTCATTGTTTTTTGTCATTTCATTCTTTCATGCTTTTCGTTAACATGTAATTAGTATAAATAAATAAAGAGAAAAGAGGTGCGTTGCTAAGCTCTTCCATAGCTTATGCAAGCCCCATAGACTCCCAAGCATGAAGTCCGCTTAAGGATGAGAGGAGAGAGGGAAAGAGAAGGGTGAAAGGAAGAGAGGTAGGTTGAAAGTGTTGACGGCGGCTTTTCCTTTATGGTTTTGTTGTTTTGTTGGGAGACATCTCCATCATTAGAAGCAAAGACAAATAGATATACATATATATATATATATCTATATATATATATATGTATATATATATGTGCAGGGAGGCGACCAGCTGAAAAAAGAAAATTAAAAATCTATATATATATATATTTTTTGCAGCATTGAGCGCTGCATCAAACGTTAGAGGACAAGGCGGCTGAAAAAAAGCGTGCAGCAGACGGCTTTTAAAAAAAAATAATTATATATATATATATATATATAATTAATCATTTTTTACGATTGGCGTAGGCTGGTAGAGGCGCATCGAAGGCCAGCCGTGAAGTGGAGGCGACGAGGAGCAGAGGAGTAGGCGAGAGGCGGCCGGCGGTGTACGTCTGCAGTGTGCGCCTGCAATAGGAGTGAGACGGGCGTAGCCTGCAGCCGACAGCAGAGGCGGGCGTAGCCTGCAGCCGACAGCAGAGGCGGGCGTAGCCTGCAGTCGACAGCAGAGGCGGGCGTAGAGCAGAGCAGAGCACAGGGCGGCATCCGGCATCAGGCTAAGGGAGAGTGACTGAGGCAGAGGCGGCAGAGAAGCATCTCAAAGCGGAGGAGTTGGGAGCGCCTGTTGGGCTGTAGGCGGTGGTGGAAGGAGCATTGAAGAGAAGGTGGTAAACATCTGCAACTGAAGCGAAGCAGACAGTGTGAAGCTAAGCCAGAGCGTGGAGCAGCAGAGGGAAGCGGTGGCAAGCATTGAAGGCAACCCACGCGCGCCAGCAAAACGAATCCGGAAGCGAGCGGCGAGCGGTGGATAAGGTAGGTGGAATTTTTCATTTTTTTTATTTTTATTAATTTTATTAATTTTTTATGTTTTTTTTATATTTTTAAATAAAAAAACAAAAAAATAATATTTTTTTATTTAAAAAAAAAAGAAAAAGAAAGAAAGAAAAGAAAAAGAAATTTAAAAAAAAGGAGAAAAAAAAACACGAGAAAAAACAATTAAATTAAAAACATAAATTTAAAAAAAATTATTTTTTGAATCCATTGTTCCTTGTTTAAATTTTTGCATAATTAAAGTAGTTTGCATTTTAGAATTTTTGTAATTATTGCATAATTAGTAAATTTATATTTTTATATTTGGCACGAAATTTATTAGTTAAAAAAAAACAACAACAAAAAAACAAACAAACAAACCAAAAAAAAAACAACAACAACATCAACAAAAGGAGAAAAAAAAATTGATAAATTGAGTGTTTTTTAGGAGTCTACTTTTTTGCATAATTTGTAATTCTTCATTTTTTAATTTTTTGCATAATTAGTGTAACTTGCATTTTTTAGTTTTTGTAACTTTGTGCATAATTAGTATCTTTTTTAGTGTGATTCATAATTTTTGTGTAAATTTAAAAAAAAGGTAACAATCATAAAATCATAAAATCATTTTTAAAAAAATCATTTAAAAATAATAATAATAATAAAAATAGGATAGATAGTTACGCCACATTAAATTAATTTTAGTGCATTTCCCTCTAGGATCCTTCGCAGGTGACCTAGCGCTTCACTCATAGGCCGCTTCCTTGTTCCCTCATCCACCGTACCGGAAGCTCACCATTTAAATCGAACCGAGGCTGGTCAAGACCTTGATCGACCTTGCTACGCGAGACGTCCCCATTTGACTCTCCGTCTCAGAGCAGTTGCAACTTTATCAGTTCGGTCTTCATGACCTTAATCCTCAAGACGGTCAAAATGCTTCCCCAGCATTCTTGACATAAAACAGTCATTTACAAACAGTCACAAAATACAGTTTCTATAACGAACTCTCGTCTTTCCACATTATCCACTCTCGGACCACATTACTTATTCCACATTCCATTCAATGTGTACTCATTCTCATCCATTCACTCATATAGACTACACATTATTTCACATTCATATTCACATTCATTATTCTACATACATATCCATGTTCGTACGTCCACATCATACATCCGATTTCATATTCATACATACGCATCTACATGCATGCATCCACATCCACATTCATACATCCATACTTCCATTTCCACATCCACACATCCAGATTCACATTCATACATCCACATTCACATTCATACATCCATTTTCACATCCTCATTCATACATCCACATTCACATACATACATCCACATCCGTATCTACATCCATACATCCACATCCACATCTTCATTCACATTCACATCCATACATCCACATCTTCATTCACATACATACATCCACATCCACATCTTCATTCACATTCACATCCATACATCCACATCTACATACATACATCCATTTTCACATCCTCATTCATACATCCACATCCACTTACATACATACACATCCGTATCTACATCCATACATCCACATCCACATCCATATTCACATTCATACATACACATCTACATGCATACATCCACATCCACATTCAAACATCCACACTTTCATTTTCACATCATTCACATTCGTACATCCATTTTCACATTCATACATACGCATCTACATGCATACATCCACATCCACATTCATACATCCATACTTCCACTTCCACATCCACACATCCACATTCACATTCATACATCCATATCCACATCCACACATCCATATATACATATCCACATTCACATTCACATCCATATCTACATTCATACATCCATATTACATCCATTCTCGTCCCCTAACACATCCCATATACATCTTATCACATCTCATACGCATCCTATCACTTCTCATACGCATCCCATACACCTCTTATCACATCCTATCACTTCTCATACGCATCTTATCACATCTTATCACATCTCATACACCTCTTATCACATCCTATCACTTTCCATACGCATCTTATCACATCTCATACACCTCTTATCACATCCTATCACTTTTCATACGCATCTTATCACATATTATCACATCTCATACACCTCTTCTCACATCTTATCACATTTCATATCTTTTTATAGAATACAAGAGAATTCTTATATCTGATATAAGATTTCTCTACACATTTATTTATGCATAAATTCCATTTAAGGAGACTAACACTTTCGAATTAAAAATCAATCTTTTATGCATCTTCCTATGCATAAATTCATTTTAAATGAATATGACACTTTTGAATTAAAATTCAATCTTTTACGCAACTTCCTATGCATAAACTCAATTTAGATGAGAATTGACACTTTTGAATTAAAAATCCATCTTTTATGCATCTTCCTATGCATAAATTCAATTTGGATGAGAATAACACTTTTGAATTGAGATTCTATTCTTTTATGCATCTTCCTATGCATAAATTCAATTTAGATGAGAATGACACTTTGAATTAAAAATCAAACTTTTATGCATCTTCTTATGCATAAATTCAATTTGGTAGGAATTACACTTTTTAGATAAAAGAATTTCTCTTATGCATCTAAGTTATGCATAAAATCCATTTATGATGAAAATCACACTTTTACTATAAAAAGAATATCTTTTATGCATACCTCTATGCATGAAATCCAATATGATAAAAGTAACACTTTTACAATAAAATAATCAACTTTTATGCATACCTCTATGCATGAAATTCAAATATGATAAAAGTCACACTTTTACAATAACATAATCAACTTTTATGCATACCTCTATGCATGAAATTCAAATATGATAAAAGTCACACTTTTATAATAAGATAATCAACTTTTATGCATACCTCTATGCATGAAATTCAAATATGATAAAAGTCACACTTTTATAATAAAATAATCAACTTTTATGCATACCTCTATGCATGAAATTCAATTATGATAAAAGTCACACTTTTATAATAAAATAATCAACTTTTATGCATACCTCTATGCATGAAATTCAAATATGATAAAAGTCACACTTTTATAATAAAATAATCATTGACTTTTATGCATACCTATATGCATGAAATCCAAATATGATAAAAGAAACACTTTTGTATTAAAATAATCATTGACTTTTATGCATACCTATATGCATGAAATCCAAATATGATAAAAGAAACACTTTTATATTAAAATAATCATTGACTTTTATGCATACCTATATGCATGAAATCCAAATATGATAAAAGAAACACTTTTATATTAAAATAATAATCTTTTATGCATACCTCTATGCATGAAATTCAAATATGATAAAAGAAACACTTTTATATATTAAAATAATAATCTTCATTGGGATCAACGCTTTTTTTCCCACCATCAAGAGGCACAGCCGTTGATTCCTATCCATAGAACAATTACTATCCGGGATTTATTTCATTTATCGTAATAACAGAAATTAAGTCTCGATTTACGGATCCATCAGTCCAACCTAACCCCATCCAGTCCCATGGGTTAGCCAACCTCCCAACCACTGTAGTGATGGGATCCAATTAGGAATTTGGTTAGGTTTTGTCTCAGGTACCAGGGAAAAGAGTTCCTAGGCCCCCTAGCCGGAAGTTCATGCAAACATAAAACTAGTCACACCACTTACACACCCAATATGAAATTGCCTTTTTCTCAGCATCAACTAACTTTAAAACAATCCTTTAATAAAACCATTATGTCAATGATGACAATCCTCTAAATCTTTGGTTGAATCCATATTACCAATCATTCATTCATCGGTATACTTATGGCATCATTGACAACCAGAACACCCTCTATGCATGAAATCCAAATATGATAAAAGAAACACTTTTATATTAAAATAATAATATTTTATGTATACCTCTATGCAGGAAATCCAAATATGATAAAAGAAACACTTTTATATTAAAATAATAATCTTTTATGCATACCTCTATGCATGAAATCCAAATATGATAAAAGAAACACTTTTATATTAAAATAATAATCTTTTATGCATACCTCTATGCATGAAATCCAAATATGATAAAAGAAACACTTTTACATTAAAATAATAATCTTTTATGTATACCTCTATGTATGAAATCCAAATATGATAAAAGTAACACTTTTATAATAAAATAATCATCAATTATGCATAACATAAAAATTAATTTCTCCATGATTACAATAAAATTCTTTCAAATAATCTAGATGATAATTCCTAGAATATAGTAGGAAGTTCTCTTTTCATGCTTTGAATGAAATTATTTTATGTGTAATTTTTATAAAAATTTTGCCATAGCTCCGCTACTATGACTGATAAATCTCAATTTATTTTGAAGGATAAAGCTTATCATTAAGAGAATGATTAGAATGATCCCTAATTGGATCATTAACCCAATAATGGATTGAATCATCAATATTCATGAAATACATAAACTAAAAGCATAGAAAAAAGCCATTCATTTGGCCTCAAGCATAGATTAATCTTGGATTAAGGAAAAGCTTTATGAAAAGCTTCATTTGGATTGAGAATGGGTCATGAGTATGACCATTTCTTGAGTGAGAGAGAGAAATTACATAAAAACCATTAGAATTAAGCATAAATAGAAATTTATGTAATTATTTACTATCATTAATCAATTAACTTCAATAGCATTCATCAAATTATGTAACTCTTCACTACCATTCATCAATTAACTTCAATAGCATTCAAGGACCATTCCAATTAAGCTTCTCAAGCTTGAGAGGGGTTGAGAAGAGAGAAGCATTGAGAAATTATAGAAAAGATTAAAATTCACCATTTACCTTACAAATTGCTTGATTCTTTGTTCACGGTAGAGGCCCCCAACCAATCAATTGGTTAAGTATGTTGATGGAGCCACCAATGGGGATTGAAGAAAGAGGGAAGCTCCAATTTCTTCAATTTGGAGAGAATTTTAGAGAATAGTAGAAATTAGCATTATTTCAGCATAACTCTAGTATAGTAAAATTCTTCTATTTTTTTCAAAGGACTCATGTTCTATTTATAGGAGAGGGGAGCTCTAACCAAAGCTAACTGAATTCTAGAATTTTCCAAATTCAGTTTGATTGAATTTGGACTAGATTTGAACCTAGTTTGGTTACTTTTTGATTCGGTTTGGTTCCATTTTGATTTGGTTTGGTTCAAGAGAGAGGAGAGATGAAATATCTCAATTTTTATGAGTTTAAAACTCATTCAAGCATGTGAAATATGCACCTCCTTTAATGGACTCCCCTTCCTTACATATGTGTCAAAATGGAATCATTATACCCAAAATATCTCATATTTTTAATATTGCTCATAGTTTTTTACTAATAAACCTTGTACATTTTCAACTCTTCATCTTATGTGAGCATTTACTCATTTTTGGATACCCATTTCCAATTAATTCTAATTGTACATTGGAAGTTCTTTTTGAATTTCCGTTTCACGGGAACTTATTTTAATAAGATGAGATAATTTTCTATCCAAAAATATTAAAAATCTGAATATTCTCTCTCTAGAATATTTTCTCTCTCTCAGTTGATTTTATTTTTGATACACTCTATATCTTTTGAAGACCAAGCATGCTTTCACTCTACTTTCCTATTTTACAGATACAGTCTACCACAGCAAACCCTGTCGAGCTTACCATACCATAGCTTCCGAGGACGGAATCTACATCAAGAAGGGGGGCATGTTAACCTATGGCAGACATTGAGACGTATTACTTTTTACGTCATATAATTATTTTATGTATTCTGAGTCATGGGCCCAGCTTGTGAGCACCACATGTAAAGGGTAAGGGGATTGGGTGATCGTCGATGAGAGGCGCACCTCGAATTTCATCAGGATAAGGGTTAGGATTGGCCGGCCATGTGTGGGCGCCCATGTGTGAACGGCTAGGTCACATATAAAAGTCAAATGTAACCTAAAACCTCTCATTCTCTAAGTGTTGAATACAAGGAGTGCTCTTGCTTCATCTTCTCCATCTCCTTCTCTAGCGTGTGTGTGTGTCTGAGAGAGAGAGAGAGAGAGAGAGAGAGAGAGAGAGAGAGAGAGAGAGAGAGAGAGAGTGTGTGTGTGTGTAGCGATCGAGCATTGCGTGGCGGCACGGTGGCGGCGGCAAGGCGGTAGAGTGGCGGTGGCGGCTCCTTCTTCATTGCAGCGCGAGAATCCTTCACGACGACGACGGTGGTCTGAGCGGTGAGTGACACACCATTGCTCCTTGTTTTGAGCTTGTTGGTTTCCTGGTCGTAGGTCTAAAATTTCAACAAAATTTCCTGAATTCTGTAACCTTGATCCTCAGATCAGAATCAAGGGTCTTAACTTGATTTTAGATTCGGTGGGTGATTTGAGTGAAATTTTCCTGAACTGGTCACATCGTCTTTTCTTGAAAAACTGGCGAAGGAGATTAAGTCTTGGTCATAGTCTGATTCAGGGTTTGAGTCTAGAAAGGTTCTCCTTGAACTAACTCTCGAAGGGTAATATTTCAATTACTACTTTACTTAATTTCAATCATTGAGTATTTTTCTTAACTGAATTCATGAATTCCTATGAGAAATAAATTAATTATTTATCTAAAATTCCTACTTCGATAGTTTTTCTGAATTTTCTCATTACCATCCTAGAGAACATGAAACGGTAGAATTTTCTCTCACAGAGTATTTACTTATTCATTTACCAATATTCATGGGATTTAAACATAGGATTAAAGAGATTTTTGCTAGAGTTGCTTGGTGAATAAACTCATGAGCAGTCGCATCCAAACCAAGGACCTACAAGTAAACAAAGTACATGTTTGATGCGGGATTTTAACTTGGCCCCAGCTCTTGCAGTTGTGCCCTAAACTCAGAAGGACATGGAGTAAGCTGGTCAGCACAAGGGTATCTAGGAAAAAGAAAAAAGGGGGGTCAGCTTAATGTAGTGCATGTAAAAGGAGATAAGGATTACTTGCCTATTATGAATGCCTCAGTGAACAAATATAGAGTTCCCAAAGTATATATTGATGGTGGTGCCCAAGTCTATATAATGACCCAATAGACAATGGAAGCTTTAAGGCTGAAGGTAAGTGCACCTTCTGAGTTTAGGTTAGAATGGAAAATAATGCATGGTTTATCTTCCCAATTGAAAATTATGAATGGGCTTCTCTAGTAGTAATCACTTCAAAGAAGAATGGAAAATGGAGAGTATGTTGATTTTAAGCCTCTGAATTCTGTAACCAAGAGAGATTAGTATCCACTGCCTTTCCAAGATGAGATTCTAGATAGTGTGGTTGGGCATGAAAGATATAGTGTTTGTGATATTCAAGATACTTTCAAAAGCCTCTGAATTTTGTAGCCAAGAGAGATTGTTATCCACTGCCTTTCCAAGATGAGATTCTAGATAGTGTGGTTGGGCATGAAAGATAGTGTCTGTGATGTATATTCAGGATACTTTCAAATTTTAGTTGCTCCAGAGGATTAAAGGAAAACCACCTTCATTACCCCATGGGGGTGTTTTTCTTACAAGGTTATGCCCTTTGGGCTTACAAATGATCCTGCTACCTTCCAAAGGTTTATAAATATGCTATTTGAGCCCAACCTGGGGTCCTTCATTAGAGTGTTTATTAATGATTTTTGTATCTACAGTGGGTGGCAGATGGATCTATTGTGAGAAGATGAGGTTGGTTTTGAAGAGATTAAATGATATGGGTGGTCACCTGAACCCAGACAAATGTCATTTGGCTCAAGCCAAGGTAACTCTACTTGGCCATGTGGTTTCTAAAAATGGGATTGAGGTAGATCCTGCAAAAGTGGAAGATTTGCTCTTATTGGAGGAACCTCATAATGTGAAGCAGTTGCTGACATTTACTCAAGGTAAGATACCTTGCCAGATTCATCTTTCTTTAGGTCTTATCTACTCCCAAAACTTTTCACTATACTAACCCATTACTCTCTACTTCCTCATCTCATTTAGTCTAACATTCCTTCCAAGAGATTATCTAAGTGGTTGATTGAACTGCAAGAGTTTCATCTCACTTGTATGGTGGAAGATAGCACAACAACTACACTCGCTGATATTGCCAAATGCTTTATTTTATCTTTTGATGGGGATTTTAAGAGAAGCTCAAGAGTGGCTAGTGGAGGTATATTCTTTTTAGATCACTACAAGGGATCGGGCTCATACCCGCGCTCCTAGCCGCTAAAAATGACTTGTGGAAAAAAAGTAATGGGCCCGTGTATCAGTCCATGTATCACCGCAGCCAGAGACATGCGTGTAAAAGCGCATGTATAGAAGCAGTTAGACGCGCTGATACGAGGGCGTATACACGCGTTTTGTCAGTTTAGCTGCGCTTAGACGCGCTGATACGAGGGTGTATACATGCATTTTGTCAGTTTAGCTGCGCTTATACATGCGCATTTCACAGAGTATCCGCATATATACATGCGACTTTTTACAGAGTTGACGCGTCTATACACGCGAACAGAGAGCAAAAAAAAATCTAGAGAGTGCTATTTGGTACCTGAATGTTGTTCCAGCATTCCAGCACCCAATAACACTCTCCGGATTTTTTTTTGGATGCATTGCACCATCCACGACGAGGAAGATTTAAGACAAGAACGACATGAATGCATACATTGTCAATACACGATTCAAGACAGACATGAATGCAATACTATCAATTCACGATTCAATATTACTATCAAAATTTTATGTGTACACATATATACAAGGGAGTCCATATGTCGAAGTAGCCCATGGCTTCAGTTACAAAAATATATATACAACCACATCCTCAATATGGAATGTGATACTATAAGTCTGAGTACTACTCAGACCCAGATGATGACTCGCTGCTCCCTCCATGATCAGATGAGCTCACATCGGTCGGAATGTCCGATGAGTAGTGCTCACGTCCACCCTCTGCAGTGGCGGTGGGTGGATCATCAACAGGTGCAGCAGCAGCTTGTGCCTATTCAAGTAATATATAGTATATAAGTATATATATATATGTAATTCAATAAACCAAAATCATTCGTTTAGAGTTTTCAAGTACATGTCGACTGTATGGTCTCATGGCCATCTCAAACTGCACGTCCGTAATACGTCCCTCGGCTCTGAAGAGGGCCCACGTGTGTCATGTCTGCTATGCCGGCAAGCATACCCAGTATCGTGGGCTGTGGGCTTCCTCCCCGTAACCCGTTCACTGTATCATAATCAACACAATTCTATGATTAAAACAATCATAGAATTAATGAATTAAGTAAACAATCAAATAAAGTGGCAAGATACTTACGAACTCTGCCTCCCATGACTCGACGCCGCCAGATCCGAAATGCGAAGATCCAATGGTCTCCATCTGGATCCGTCGTGCCTCCACATGCTGCCTGCTCTTCACGCCACCCTCTGCTCATTTCTTTGCCTCCTTCCACTCGCGTTTGTGCGCAGTGGTGGCAGGTTTCTCGACAGGATAGCCACCCGCAGCTACATTTAGCCCATCATCGTACGCAAGTTTCTTAAGTTGAGATCTTTTATTACTTAAGATCTCCCTTATTCGCGTCCTTCCCCATACATCCGAGAATGTTGCATGTGGGGGATTGGGGTACCGACTATGTACAGCATCTATCACCTCCCCAACTAATCAGCTATTTTGATCTTTAAATCTAATAAAATAATTTCTATACAAGTTTGATACTACCCCACGCATGTACTCCATTATCTCTTTCCCCTTCGCATCCATCACTATCCCGCCCCTATCCGTCACATCATAGCAGATCACTCCCTCCACCTCTCTCACCTCCTCCTCATCCTCTCACCACTGTCTCCTCTAACTCTTCTCCCTCTATCTCCTCTCTCACCGCGTGCCCTATTGCCTCCTCCACCAAAGCACCCGCCACATCCTCCACTCCCACTCTTCCTACTGCGGCGTTTGCTCTCCTCTGTACTGTGGATGGAGTCACGACTGGGGGATTGTCTACGTGACTAGGGATGGAGTCACGACTGGGGGATTGTCTACGTGACTGTGTGGCTGCTGTGAGGGAGTACGTGATGGTGGCTGTGAGCCCTGACGTGACGGTGCCTGGGAGGGTGTGCGTGAGTATGTCTGGGACGGGGTATGTCTCCTCGGTGGGCGTGGAAGAGGAGAAGCTGCATGCCGTCTCATCGGACTCGCAGGCATAGACGACAGTGGAGTGACATGGATACTCGAGGGCGGGGTATAGATACCAGGCATTCCAGGAAGGGGATGGGCATACATGTACTCTGTAAGATCAACTAGATCAGGATGGCGCCCAAAATAATTTAGCATCTCCATCATCCAAGTGCCGTACGTAAATGGATCGGATGAAGAGCCTGGATCCATAAAGAATCTGCAAAAATAAAAGTATATACATGATTGCATCAAAGCACAAATGCAAGCTAGCACATATGATTTTGTGAAGGCAAGCCATATGCAGATTGGATCATCTCTCTGAAGAACCTGGATCACAAGCATGGGTGAAACACAATTGCGTAACCCGTCCCAAAATGCGTGTATATGCATGTGAACGTCTGTGCAAACAGGATACACGCAGACATACACGCGTTCCTACACGTGACCTGCGCAAAAGTTTTTTTGAAAGCGATCGACCTTCGACAAATCGTCCTTATGAAAGAAGCCCACTGTCACAATCGTTCACAAAAGTACTACGCATAAAGGAAAGAGACAATAGCATAAACAAATGGAAGGAAAGAGACAGGACAAAAGATAAACTGACTCACCTCTGAAAAAGTGAGTCTTCTTTTTGGCTGGTTTCCTTCACCCGTGTGTGCTCCTTGTCTGCTCCTTACACTTAGGTTTAGTGCTCTGTTGGAAGAGGCGGCGATGACGAAAGAGGGCAAATCTTAGTTTGAAAATGTGTATTTGGAGAAGGCGGGTTATTTTAGGTATAGACAAGTCGTCGCGTGTAACAGCACGTGTATTTTTGCGTTTATAATAAATCAGTCGCGTTTATACATGCGATTTTTAGGATGTAGCCGCGTTTATACACGCGATTTTTAGGAAGTAGCCATGTTTATACACGTAATTTTCAGGATGTAGACACGCTGATACACGTAATTTTAAGGATATAGACGCACTGTTACACGCGATTTATAGATATTTTTATACTTTCATTAAAAACTGATTATGATTTTGTGTTTGCTCTTTTGTACATAGGATGTCATCAACCTCCTCAAGCAGTTCTGGTGAGGATGAGACAATGCGTCATCGTAATCGCGATGTGTGGTTGGGACAAAGGATCAAGTGTATGTGTAATCGATGTCAAGGATGCATTATACGAGCGCGTCGAATTACCTTGAATCACATCTCCATGTATGGAGAATGGAATCAAACAGGTTTAGAGGTGAGTAGATGTAAATTGATAGTATTCAAATGACTCATGGTATCCAAATTAAATTAATAGAGTTGTAATATATATACTCTAATTGAAGCAGGATGCAGTACCACACCCTAACATGGTGCCCTACGCACGGTGATAGCATGCAAAGCGTCGACGAGATGATGCTGGAGCGCTTCATGAAGATCTTAAAAGACTTTGTGAGGCAAAGTGCAAGGCCCGAAGGAAGCATCGTCGAGGGTTGGTTGATACAAGAGTCTCTTGTATATATTTCAAAATTTCTTGGTCAGGTGGACAGCTCTTTGCCACGACTATGGAGCAATGAAGAAGACTTGAGGATGACCTCTATTGTGCCTCAAGGAAAAGGACAGAGTGAAGTAATTGACAGAACATTGATTGATGATCTCAATTTCACTTGCATCCTTAATAGTGATGTGATAAGCAGATGGGTTACAAGATATGAGGATGCAAAGACAAAAAGGCAAGCAGAAAGAGCTCTCTTTCGGAGACAACATGGCTCTCATAAGGCGTACCCTAAGCATCTAGCAACACTTTCGAATGATATCCATGTTGATTGGTTGCATGAGGAAATGGAGAGAGCGGCGAGGGGCTGCATATCACGGCGGAAGAATGGGAGTATGCACGAGGATGCATGTTAAAGGTACATAGAACTAATGTTTTGCATTAGTTGTAAGTGATTTGCTTTTAATATTTATTCACATTGCTTACACAAATATTGCTTCTATTTTGGTCCAGTGCACTATGTTCAATGCTATATGGTGTGAAGGCAAGCATTTTCGAACACAAAGAATTGATGAAAAGAGGAATACACAAGATTGCGATGTCAATAGTAGCTTTGAGGGAGCTAATGGAAAAATGGATGATTATTGTGGCACAATCCAAGACATATTTAGGCTTGACTTTCGTCGCTTCTTTGTGTATGTTTTGGATGTCAAATGGCAAATGAACGTGGTGGAAAAAGGGCCTAATGCCACGATAAAACGCCATGCAAGTGGCTATGTAACTATTGACTCTACAAAGTTTTGGCAAACAAAGAAAGATAGGCTCGTATTGCCACAACAATGTGAGCAGGTATGCATTTTTTTACTAATGTGTTTCATGTACATATATATCTAAGCTTGCGTACCCCTTCACTTTTGATATGCTAATTAATTACTGCAGTATGTGTATTTGAGTAGGTTATCTGCCAATGGTGCATGACATTAAATGGTGGTACGTCATCCCTATTGCACCACGTTCCAAAGTGATGTATAATACATTCACTGATATGGAGTATATGGAGGATGTAACAAGCCGCAAAATGAAGATGATGTCGAACATGCCAATGAAGATGTTGTGATCGATGATCAAGAAATAAGAGATGATCATGATAATGAGGATGAGCATGCCATTTCTCATGATCATGAGAATGACCCTACCATTGGGGATGATGGTGATGTTGATGAGGATGATCAGGACATCGATACCATTATCAATGGACAGAATATCGATAGTGGAATAAATTTAATCGTAGCCTTACAAATTGATCAAATGGATATTGATGTTGATCGTTTGGCAAGGATGGATCTTATTTAAGATGAGATCGAACCCTAACCAATCCATCACTGTATTGTTCTAAATTGATGACATTTCTATTGTATATGTTGTCTTTTAATTATCATCTCATGATTTATTTTTGAATATATTTCATTGTTGTAAATGCATGTAGTGGGATTGTGTAATGATATATACTGTAATGTACTATGAGATGGTTACAAGAAAATAGTTTTTAATTTTGTAAAGGAATGGAGTTTTTCTCAATAAAAATCTCGCGTGTAATAATGCATGTATATTTGCGTACATATACACGCACTGATACGGGAGATAGCTTATTGGTCATCAAGAAACTTCAAGCTGTATGGAAAGCCAAGAACCGCAATTTGAAAGAATGGTGTTTTCAAATAAGAAGGGTGTTGCAGAGATTTTAGGAGGTACATATTCAACATGTGAGGAGGGAGTTAAACCAAGCTGTAGATACATTAGCAAAAGGGGGGTTAAGGCAAGGATTTGGATGTATATGTCATCACTGTAGCTGTAAGATTCCTCCCTCCAACTTTTTGAGGTGTGCAGGTGTAGGAATCTTCCCTTCTGACTTATAATTATTCCCCTCTCTAAAATAAAAGAAAGATTCTGTTTTGACCTAGAGAGAGAAAATATCTAGAAGGAGATAGTCCAAAATTGAGATATTTTTGGATATAAACATCCTCCTAGTGTCTAAAATGAATTCCCCTGAAACAGAAATTCAAAAAGAACTTTCCAATGTGTAATTGGAACTAATTGGAAATGGGTATAAAGGACCTTAGCCTAAGGGTCTAGATTTTTTAGAAATTTTTGGATTATGGTCCAATTTTCCTATGGGCCAATAGGATCAATCCATGTGTGGGGAGGAGATAAATCCAATTTGTAAAAGAAGATGCCCAAAAATGAGTGAATGCCCTCATAAGATGAAGAGTTGACTATGTACAAGGTTTATTAGTAAAAGACTATGAGTATTACTAAAAATATGAGATATTTTGGGTATAATGATTCCATTTTGACACATGTGTAAGGAAGGGGAGTCCCTTCAAGGAGGCGCCTACTTCACATTCTTGAATGAGTTTTAAACTAAAAAATAATGTGATATTTTTATCTCTCCTCTCTCTTGGATCAAACCGAATAAAAAAGGAACCAAACTAGGTCCAAATCTGGTCCAAATTCAACCAAGTTGAATCTGGAAAATTCTAGAAATCAGTTGGTCTTGGTTAGAGCCTCCCTCTCCTATAGATAGAACCTGAGCCCTTTGTAAAAAAATAGGAGAATTATACTATGCCAGAATTATGCTATGCCAGAATTATACTATGCCAGAATTATGCTGAAATAATGATAATTTTTACTATTCTCTAAAATTCTCTCCAAATTGAAGAAATCGGAGCTTCCCTCTTTCTTCAATCTCCATTGGTGGCTCCATCAACATGCCAAACCAATTGATTGGTTGGAGGCCTCTACCGTGATCAAAGAATCAAGCAATTTGTAAGGTAAAGGGTGAATTTTGATCTTTTTCTATAATTTCTCAATGTTTCTCTCTTCTCAACCCATCTCAAGCTTGAGAAGCTTAATTGGAATGGCTTTTTAATGCTATTGAAGTTAATTGATGAATGGTAGTAAGGAAATACATAAATTTCTATTTATGCTTAATTTTAATGGTTTTTATGTAATTTCTCTCTCTCACTCAAAGAATGGTCATTCCCATGACCTATTCTCAATCCAAATGAAGCTTCTCATGAAGCTTCTCCCTAATCCAAGAATAAATTCTATGCTTGTTTAATTGGAGGCCAAATTAATAGCTTTTTTATGCTTTTAAGTTAGTTATTTCATGAAAATTTATGATTCAATTCATAATGGGTTAATGATCCAATTAGGGATCATTCTAATCATATCCATAATGTTAAAGTTCATTCTTTTGGAATAAATTGAGAGTAATAGCAGCGAAGCCATGGCAAAATTTCTGTAAAAATTACACATAAAATATTTTCATTCAAAGTATGAAAAGAGGACTTCCTACCATATTCTAGGAATTATCATCCTAGATAAACTGATTGATTCTCATTGTAATCATAGAAATATTGATTTTTAGGTTTATGCATAATTAATGATTTTTTTGATAAATTTATTTATCTATGAGAAATAATTAAATGTTAAAAGAGGAATTCCCATTACATTGGAATTCCATGATTGGATGGGAAAAGAGAATTTCTTATCATATTAGAATTATGGGATAATTTATTTAATTTCCAAAGATAAATTTTTAGATAAATTTATGAGAAGTAATTAAATGTTAAAAGAGGAATTTCCATTACATTGGAATTCCATGATTGGATGGGAAAAGAGAATTTCTTATCATATTAGAATTATGGGATAATTCATTTAATTTTCAAAGATGAATTTTTAGATAAATTTATTTATCTATGAGAAGTAATTAAATGTTAAAAGAGGAATTCCCATTACATTTGGAATTCCATCATTGGATGGGAAAAGAGAATTTCCTATCATATTGGAATTATGGGATAATTCATTTAATTTCAAAAATGAGTTTTTAGATAAATTTATTTATGTATGAGAAATAATTAAATGTTAAAAGAGGAATTCCCATTACATTGGAATTCCATGATTGGGTGGGAAAAGAGAATTTCTTATCATATTGGAATTATGGGATAATTCATTTAATTTCAAAAATGAATTTTTAGATAAATTTATTTATCTATGAGAAATAATTAAATGTTAAAAGAGGAATTCCCATTACATTGGAATTCAATGATTGGATGGGAAAAGAGAATTTCTTATCATATTGGAATTATGGGATAATTCATGTAATTTCAAAAATGATTTTTTAGATAAATTTATTTATCTATGAGAAGTAATTAAATGTTAAAAGAGGAATTCCCATTACATTTGGAATTCCATCATTGGATGGGAAAAGAGAATTTCCTATCATATTGGAATTATGGGATAATTCATTTAATTTCAAAGATGAATTTTTAGATAAATTTATTTATCTATGAGAAACATTTAAATGTCAAAAGAGGAATCCTTACGACATTTGGAATTCCATCATTTAGATGGATAAAGAGAAATTTCTAGCATATTGAAATAATGGACATTTTAAATGAATTTATTGTATAAGAAATATTTGATGGGAAAAGAGGAATTCCCATGGTAATTGGGATCCTAGAAATTAAATGGGGAGAAGAGAAATTTTTAGTATAAATTCGATTTATGATTATTTTACCATAAGAGGAAATATGGGTAGAATTGATTTCTATAAATCCCATGAATTCTTTTACTTAAAAGAAGAATATTGAATATAATTAAATTGAGAAATTGAGAAACAATATAGAAATAGTCCTCAGAAAAGAGTCTTTAATTTAGGCCAAGCAATTGGCAAGAATTTAGAAAAAAGTCCTATTATCGATATCAATCTGGAAAAAGCTATTAAATGGTAATCGTATGAAAATGGGATGTGATAAAATGTGTATGTGATGTGATAAGATGTGTAGGGGATGTGATCAGATAAGAATGGATGTGATAAGATGAGTATGTGATGTGATAGGATGTGATAAGATGAGTATGAGATGTAAAAGGATGTGTTAAGATGTGATAAGATGAGTATGAGATGTAAAAGGATGTGATAAGATGTGTATGGGATGTAATAAGATGTGTATGGGCTGTGATAGGATGAGAATGGATGTGTGAATGTGAATAAGAATACGAATGTTAATGTGAATGTGGATGTGGATGTGCGAATGAGGATGAGGATGTATGAATGTGGATGTGAAAATGGATGTATGGATGTGGATGTGGATGTATGGATGTATGGATGTGGATGTACGAATGTGGATGTGAAAATGGATGTATGGATGTAGATGTGGATGTGGATGGGGATGTGGATGTATGAATGTGGATATGGATGTATGGATGTGGATGTGGATGTATGAATGGATATGGATGTATGAATGTGGATATGGATATGGATGTATGGATGTGGATGTGGATGTGGAAATGGATGAATGAATGTGGATGTGGAAATGGATGTATGGATGTTGATGTGGATGTATGAATGTGGATGTATGGATGTGGATGTGGATGTATGAATGTGGATGTGGATGTGGATGTATGAATGTGGATGTATGGATGTGGATGTGGATGTATGAATGTGGATGTGGATGTGGATGTATGAATTTGGATGTGAAAATGGATGTATGGATGTAGATGTGGATGTGGATGTATGAATTTGGATGTGAAAATGGATGTATGGATGTAGATGTGGATGTGGATGTATGGATGTGGATGTGAATGTGGATGTGGATGTGGATGTATGAATGTGGATGTGAAAATGGATGTATGGATGTAGATGTGAATGTGAATGTGGATGTGGATGTGAAAATGGATGTATGGATGTAGATGTGGATGTGGATGTATGGATGTGGATGTGGATGTATGAATGTGGATGTGGATGTGGATGTGGATGTGGAAATGGATGTATGGATGTAGATGTGAATGTGGATGTATGGATGTGGATGTGGATGTGGATGTGGATGTGGATGTGGATGTGAAAAATGGATGTATGGATGTAGATGTGGATGTGGATGTACGAATGTGGATGTGGATGTACGAATGTGGATGTGTATGTGGAATAATGAATGCGAATATGTATGTGATATGAAGTCGATATGAACGAATGGATGAGATGAGATGTCATGTGAATCAGAATGTGAATGAATGATATAAGATGTGAATAAATGAGATGTAATGAGAAATGGATGTGATGAGACGTAATGTAAATTAAGAAAGATAGGAATGGATGTTATGTGAAGTGAATGAATCTGATGTGATGGGATGGAAAATGATGTATCTGGTTAAGAATGGATACACATATGAATTGGATTTGGGTTAAGTAATATGGATTGATGAGGGATAATGTGGAAAGACGAGAGTTCATTATAGAAACTGTATTTGTGAGCTGTTTTTGAATGACTGTTTTATGTCAAGAATGCTGGGGTAGCATTTTGACCGTCTTGTGAATGAGGTCGTAGAGATCTATCTGTTAAAGTTGCAACTGTTGACGGAGAGTCAATGGAGGACGTCTCGCGTAGCAAGGTCGGGTCTTGACCAGCCTCGGTTTGATTAAAATGGTGAGCTCCAATACAGTGGATGAGGGACCACAAGAATCACATCATAAAAATCTACATGCCTAGTAAAATTCATGACCACAAACATATGGCAAACAAAATGAGAAGAATTTAATCTTCAAGTTTTGCAAAACTTAAATAGGCTGTGATATGGTACCATCAATCATTTTTACAATGAGGTTTATTCACTCTAAGGCTGGTTTTCCCCATTTTTTCGAACATTACTTTGAGATGATACTTACTCTAACTCCACCATCAAGGATCGCAAGATCTTGATAACCCTTATGCACCATTGGAAGTGTTACGTTTGTGTCGTTACTCTCATAATACTTTTCTATTTGGTTGACTAAAATTTGGACTAATTTCGGCAAGTCATCCCTTCCTTTAACCACTTGCAAATCTTCCTCAACAGGTAAGGATAATTCTTCTTTGGTTGGCGGATTAGGTTGCATTCTATCTTTTACCCAATCTTTTAAATCAATCCAAAATAGGGGGTTTCCTCTCAACTAGGTTTTAATTGGAATTTTTATCTCTATGGAGAGAAATGTTGTTAGCCCTACCACATCTCAACAACACTGAGTCTGTGGAGTGAAATGTTGTTAGCCTTGACACATCTCTGGGCATTCGGATGACCAACATCATTATCATACGATTCTAGGACAGGATTCATTAAGTCATACAAAGGATATTCTCCTCCTTCCTTAAACATCCTTGAGAATAAATCATTCTTCTCTCCTTATTTTGAGTTGATCTCACCCTCACTATGTTCCGGCATAGGATTTGGCACATTTAGCTATTTTGGTTCCCCTGTGGTGTTTCAGGATAGACCATTTTAAGCTTGCAATCGTTCCTTAAACTTCTTCTGGCTTTCCTAAACTAGGGCTCATGATGCAACCTCTAGTTTCTCTATGTCCTTCTGGGAATTTGGGTACTCACCCACTCCTCTATTAGGTTTTGTGGGTTCATTGGCTGGTTGGGCCTCTTTTTGTGCACCAATTCCTTCTTCCAGTACATTATACTAGATCGACTATGTCCACGCTGCCCCTTGGTGTGCTTGTTTGATGATGTATAAGTATTCATCCTCCCCATAGATAGCATCTCAATATGTCATCCTTACCTCTTCTATAAAGATTTCCAACAATCAATTGGTAAGGTTCTACTTCTTTAAGCAACCTCCTTGCTAGATCTTACCTTAGCTTCTTTCCCTCTAGAAAACCATCAACTAGAAAGTTAGCGATTTTCTCGCTCCACTTTGGTATAGCCTCGACTTTAAACAGTGTAACATTAAGTAAGTCATCATCTACTCCAATTAGTTCCTCACCATTAGTAGGTATGCAAGATAGATGATCAACCATGACATGCTTTTTTCCAGGTCTTACAACCACTATGAAGTAAAATTCAAGAATAATCAACAACCACCTATAGTGATTCTTCCTATGGAGCAAGGTTTATAAACAAGCTTGATGTTCCCGGGATAGGCTGCTTTAATGTTGAATGGCACTTGGGTGGCGATCTAAAAACCTTAAAGTGTATGTTGGGTTGTAAAACAGGTGCGAATACTATATTCTCATGTGTTTACTGTTGTCATTCCAAGACATCAGTAGACTCAAGAGTAAAAGGGAAACAACCTAGCAAAGGCAAAAGTCAAAAATAGGTGGGTGCAAAAAAAGCAATCGTTTTTTATGCTGAACAAAGGAAAGGATCAAAGGTATGGCATAATGGCATATTAAGTTGTGACCAGAGCAAGCCACCTAGTCATGACTAGGAGGACAATGCTTGGAACCCAATCTTGGACATTCCACTATGTCAAGTGCATGTGTGCACATTACATGCAAGACTCGGGATTTTGGATAAGCTATTGATGCTCCACATAAACTATGTCTGGAACATGGAGCCCGAAGATCGACGAGAAGAGTCCATACGTGCACTAGAGGGTGTACTTTTCTCTATTGGACTACATGCTGGAGCAGTGGTCTTGACAAAGGACAGAAAATCAAACCCTACACAAGACAACCCTAATAAAATTTGCATGGGTGGATCAAAGGCAAGACACTTGCTATCAAACCACTTGGGTTCTCATAGCCACACTAACTTTGAAATTTGGAAGAAGATATGTGATGTTACAACATATCAAGGAAATGATACCAGGCTTGGCCTAAAACGTGCACGTGTATGGGAGGTGTGTGATAAAATGGTCGATCTTCTAGAGCGACCTCACCTAGATGACCATGGTATTGAGGCACTTAAACAAGCCACTTGTAGATTTATAGAAGAAATGGTCGAGGCATGGGGAGAAACACACATTACTCACTACATGGTAATGTTATATTTCTTGTGTCCTTGTAGTATGTTCTTCATACTGTTTGTTGACTTTTTGTAATTTTCTATGCAGCATATATTGTATGCACATGGGCCATACTTTCTCAATAGATATGGCTCTTTAGCACTTTGGAGCAATCAAGGCATGGAGAAATAACATTACCAAGCAAAGGCCGTGTATTTTTTTTAAGGGCACTCGCCATGGTGGTGGCAAAGTCAAGAGTAATGCGCTCCATGAAATGTTCAACTGGTTCTATCGCGTTCTGGTTGGCAAAAAAAGGCAGAAATCTCGCGGTAATTTGTCTCTTAGGCATCAAATACTGAAAACTGTTAATGCAAGAAGAACTGAAGGATACAACCGATCAAATGCTAGGGAGAGACTATGGCAGTGGGTTGCAAGCAAGCGTCGGTGCGGTTCCTCATGGGCTTAAACTCTCTGATTGTAATCTTTTTGTGTTTTTAAATTTTCTAAAAGTTTTAAAAAAATATATTTATAGACATATTTAAGTCATTTTTCATTTATAACCACCACATTTCATTTTCTTCTTTGTGCTCTACTCCCTCTTGCTCTCCCACTATCTCTCGCACACGTACATACCTAGGCCATGCCAGAAGAACAGGAGTAAGACGAGCGGTTTTTCGATCAACTCGGCCCACTACCTACTACAGCAAAAAGGACAAATCTACCTATAGTAACAGAGCAAGAGGCAAAGGAGATGAGAGAAGAAGGGCGCAGGAAGGAGGCCGAAGAAGCGCAGCGCAGGAAGGAAACTGAAGAAGCAGAGCGTAGTAGAGAAGCGGAAGAAGAGCAGCGTCGAAAAGAAGCCGAGGAAGGTCAAGGGCAACCACCCGAGATTGTTATTGAGGCCGACAACCTAGAGCAGCTAGAGGTTATCCTACAGAACAGGGAGGTCGAGCTCTTGTCCTATGGCATCACGAAAGATATCATTGACAAGAGTTTGCTCTTGTGAGGGCGGCTTGGAAGAAAGAAATGCAAAAGAGACAACAGCCCAAAGAGGACGCAAGGAGGGCAAGCCAAGCACAGCCGCAAGCAGCCACATCCAAACGTTCAGTCAAGACGTGTGCAAAAGAATGGAGAGCAAGTTTCGAGACCAGCTAGAAGAGGAAGAACGTGCACAAAAGAAAAAGAAGTTCAGGTCCGAACAGCCACCGTGGGAGAATCAAAGACCACCACCGCCTCCACCGGTTACAAAGAAGAAGAGAAAATGGAGGCCAGGGACAGTCGCGCTACGAGAGATTAGGAAGTATCAGAAAAGCACAGATCTTCTCATCCCCAAGGCACCCTTCTCTCGACTGGTGAGAGAAACAATAGAAAAATTTACTGACAGGGTTGACCGCATACAGAGCACAGCTCTTGAAGCTCTTCAAGAAGCTGTTGAAGATATTGTAGTTTCCGTTTTTGAAGACTCAGTGCTGTGTATGGCACATGCCAAGAGAGTCACTTTGAAGCCTGTAGATATGGCCCTAGCCCTACGCCTACGTTTAGAGCATAGCCTTCTACCTCAATAGGCTAACCCACTTTGTAATTCTCCCTACAAACTTTTGTAATGTTCCCAAAATCCTTTGTAACATTTTCAAACATTAATGGAAGCTTTTTGAGTTGTGTTAAATTTTTTGTTGAGTCCAATTTTTTTTGTATGCTCAGTGCCAATGAACATTTCCTAAAAAAAAAATATAAAAGCACTGTACACACAGGAAAAAAAAAACACACACACACACACACACACACACATATATATATACACACACACACATATATATATACACACATATATATATATATACACACACATATATATATATACACACACACACACATATATATATACACATATATATATATATACACACACATATATATATATATACACACATATATATATATACACACACACATATATATATATATACACACATATATATATATATATACACACACACATATATATATATACACACACACACACACACACACACATATATATATATATATATATACAAAAAAGGTAGAGTCTATAAAGTCACCTAGAGACCCTTATTGAGGGCCTTATGAGCCTCACAAGACACACAAAAAAAATCAAAAAATAAAAATAAAAAAATGCCATGTGCGCTACGGCGCGGTAATCGCCTGTTTGACATGGTCAAAATGCAGATTTCCGCACCGTAGCGCACATGGCTATTTTTTAATATTTTTTGATATTTTTTTGGTCTTGGGATGCCTATAGGGCCCTTTAGGTTCCCTAATAGCCCCAAAAAATCTTATATATATATATATATATATATATATATATATATCTTATAATAGCCCCAAAATCTTATAATATCTTATATATCTTTTATATATATATATATATATATCCTATATATCTTTTATATATATATATATATATATATATATCTTTTAATAGCCCCAACATCTTATATATATATATAGGTACACACACACACACACACACACACACACACACACTTTTTTTAATCACGATCACATTTAAAATGAATCCTAAACAATATTTTCTATTAACACATGAACAAAAGCTTGAAATTGCAAGGCTTGAAATGGTATATCACAAGTACGCCAGGAAAAATCACAACGTACAATGCACAACAAAAAAAATTTATTAAACTTGGAAGAGAAGTTTGCATTACATCTTTTTAATAAGCTCTTGGAAGAGCTCAGGAGAGAGAGTTCTAGAGGCTGGTTTCTGGCCTAAGCTTTGGAATATATCACTCAGCTCATTGATTCCTTGAGCCTTAGAAAGGGCACAATGGCTTAAAACTGAGCCGGAATGCTTGCCCGTAAAGCAATACAAGGCAGTTTCCCTAGCTACCAAAATACATTTATTTATGTTTGAGGCTAAGGGGTCCTCCGACAAGACTGCACTAAGTGCTTTACATTTTAGGAGCTCGGCACAGGCGATCTCTGAATAGTCTAAATGAAAAACCCGCACTATGTCGACTCTGTGAGGGCAGGTATGTAGTGCCAAAGAGATGCATCTCGACCCTGACTTTAGGCGCGTTCCTCCTACGCACATAGCAAACTTGTCCACTTCAAAAGCAGTCTATCAACATGTCAATATAGAAGTTAGGAAGCATGAAATGATACAACTAAAAATCATTTGCTTTACAACTAAGAAGTTAGGACATACCTCAGTTGCATCGTCACATGCAACTAGTTACTCATTTGTCAAGTTTATGCTTCCTTGGTCTTGAGCATCGCTAGCAATCAGTGTGGTTCAAAGGCAGCTATGCTCTCATAGAATTGCACATCTTGCTTTATTTCAACGAGCGCTTTGGCCACTATATCTTCCAGGGAACTGCTACCAATATCGTATGCAAGCGCTTTTGTGAGGTTGTCATCTTCAAAAGAGATTTTCACTTTTCCTTTGTCTTTACCATATGGATCTCACAAAGCAACCATAACCTGCTTCATACCTCTACACCTCTTTGTGTACATGTTCCGTACAAGTGACACACATCGCACCCCAACTTTATGGATTGCAAAGGGGGAGAGAGCTCTCACTTGTTTCTTATCACCTGCATGGGATAAAAAAGTTGTTCAACACAATGGAGACACCATCAGATGTGGAGTAATAGTTGAGAAGGTTGTGATGCGCTACCATATTGCCAAGCAACAGTTGTCCATTGCGTTTCCTTACAGGCGATGGAAGCTTACAAATGGAGAATGGGAGGCGTTAGACTCGGACACAACCTCTACAGAATAGGGTGTGCTACATATATCCATGCAAGAAGGTGGGGATGTAGAAGATGTTGCTATGAATGATGACTGGTCCCTTGCCAACTTACGTGACTACTTGGTTCTTCGATTCTCACTGAGTGGTGATTTTGCTTTGATAATCAATGGAAGAGTAGTGCGCAAAAGGTGGGAACGATCTTTTCTTTGTAGAGAAATTACTTTCCCTGGCTGTGTAGCTATCAAACAACCACTGGATATGTAATCTTGGATTGAAGTAAATACAATTTCAAGTTTTTTGCCTCACTGTCTTATTAAGGTTTTTCAATTGTCTTGTGCAAGTTTTATTTTTTTGTGATAGTGTAAGGTTGGTCACACAAGCATCTGTGGCTTGAGCCACTAGTAAATTAGAAATGACCTTGTGATGGAAGGATACGTTCTTGCTTTCGCATACCATTTTTTAAAAATTTTTTGTACTTTAAAATTTTAAAAGTTTTTAAAATTTTATAACAAGGTGGCCCATTTATAAACTATACTTTACTCATTTTCATCAATTGACAATTACCGTTCTCTCCTAACACTTGCTCTCAATTTCGCACACCTTTTTGTATCACACACTCTCTCTTTCTTGCAATCACTCATAGTCATGGCACCTCTACTTGACGCACTTATTGCACAGCTAGGAAAGCTTGAGCTACTTCATAGGGTTGATGAGATCGTCCCTATGTTTGAGGGAGTAATTGATGTGCGTGCAACAATGCATCTACACGCGGATGCTTTTACAGATGTCATTGAGTATGTGGATCAACACATCAGCACGTACTCCATCATGTTTGAGGGTGATGAGGGCCTATGGGTTCCGGTTGACCTCATCAAGTACATATTCAAGGAAGACAAGAATTTTAGATTCCACCTATCAAGGATTTTAAAATCCCTCACAGAAAAGGACTATAGGAATGAGGAGGAAGACTTGCTCTTGGATCTACAAATGGGCAACATTGCTTTCGATCTGCAAACAAGCCATGGCCACTAAAGCATTGTCTGGAATTGGCCATTCAATAGATGTGAGAGTTGGTGTAGGTTCTGGAACTAATTTTCTAGTACCATTTGCTATCGTGGGAACCACATATGTATCCTCATAGAAGAAGATGTTTCATGCAAGAAGTTGTGCAGTTGGACACCCTCCAAAGATTAAACTACCAAGCTCCACATGGTATGCTTCAAAGGTTCCTGAAATTGCCTCCATAGGCTCCCACTCACCAAAGTTTGAGGGAAAAACATCTACGCAGAGGAACCCAAGAACAATCAAAGCAGTGCTCAGTATACCATTATTAGCACACAATTGATTTAAAAACAAGAATATAAAGTGGTGAAATGACTTACAATTTGCAGGAAATCGTTGACGTTGGTCATGGTCTGCTAGTGTCAGCTCTGTTGCCTTGTAAACATGTTGGACCTTGGCTAGCTTTTTTCCATCATGATCTTGTTTGAGCTCCAATATCCGCCCTTTCCAATGGTGACTTTGTATATCAACGTATCGCTTTGACACCTTGTGGGTTCCTCTTGTACTAGGCTGCATCGTAATCCAATTCCACTTCTCGTACTATTTGATGTTCCAGTGCCCATCCTCATCTTGACCACTGCTACAAGAGAGAGATTGAATACTGATCGGAGGCCTTCGAGCTTTAGAAGAAGACATCAGATGTATATATTAGGGAGATTATAAACCTTGATGGCAAAGGGAAAATAGAATGGTGAGGAAAAAACTTAGACTAGGGAGATGTACATAAGAGAAGGAGTTGTAGAGCAAGTTCCAAGGGCTTGGCTGTGCTATTACTGCACTTTGAAAGAGGATATTAGAGGGGGTGAGAGGAGACAATGAGTAAGATTATGAGAGCCAAAGCATTTGCAACTCAAGCTTCCATAGCTTGGCTCTGCTGTTACACTCTGTAAAAGGAGGTTGGACAAGGTAGAAGGATGAAGTAAGGAAATGTAAGTGAGGATCAAACTTCCATAGCTTCTGAGAGGAGGTTGCAGATCAAGCTTCCATAGCTTCTGAGAGGAGGTTGCAGATCAAGCTTCCATAGCTTGGCTCTGCTGTTACACTCTGTAAAAGGAGGTTAGACAAGGTAGAAGAATGAAGTAAGGAAATGTAAGTGAGGATCAAACTTCCATAGCTTCTGAGAGGAGGTTGCAGATCAAGCTTCCATAGCTATAGATCTAGGTTTGTGAGTGAAGAGAGAGGTAGATAGCTAAAAGAAGTAGTCTAGAGAGTGAAAAATGCCCTACTATGAGAAAGGGGAAAGAGAGAGCATTTTGAGGGAAGATGGGAGAGAGGGATAGTGGAAAGTGAAGGGGAATGTGCATTGAATGCAAGATAAAAATGATGGGAGCTCATTTTTGGGCCTCTATCACTTTAGAGACCTTACTTAATGATGGCTGCAGCTATCCTTTTCTATAAAAAATAGAGGAAAAATTCATATATATATAAATTTTTTGAGTTTTAGGTGATTTTAAAAATTAAAAAAGAGCCTATTTAGCCTATTATTCTAAGTTTGACCACTACCTTCTAGGCTCTTACAAACCATTGGTTTCAGTCCACATGTAATCTCTCTATTTGTCTATTTCTTAATCACCTCCATTAGGCAATGGCAAATAAAAGGGCCCAAAAAGACTCCATTGAGTTCCTAATTGGCATGCTGGGCAAAACCCTATGGGACCATACACCTCGTTGTCGGTCGCTCAAGCTGGCCTCTAGGCCCCTCAGGCTCGATCGCTTGATCCTCCCGCCCCCTCAAAGGGATGTCTATGCATTAGGGTGGGCTTATTCACCGCACTAGCCTGGGCCCTCAGAACTAGACATCATCACAATCACTCGCCTCAATCGGTGAACCTCATTCTCCCAATGGTATGAGGGATACCATGGGTCCCGACCGGGCTTTGCTAACGCCGCTGCCCAGCTACACAAGCACAGAAACAGAGTTAGCGTCAAAGCCAGGAGAAAAAAAATACATGTACTCTTTCTCTTAAAGATAGCAATTTCAATACAAACCATTGATTACAAAATATAACATCACTTCAAATAGTAGCTTCATAGAATTGCTAACATTTTTCAATGAAAAAATTCACATCTTCTTTCTTGATTTATTAATATTAATATTAAAGAATAATTTTAAACTCTTTTTAAATGATAACCAAGTTAACCTGGCTAGTGTTCCCTTGTGGAGCTTGCAATGGGAGGGTTGGAGCCGCATTAGGAGCATCTTCTCTAATTTCATTGTTGCATGCTTCTCCCGAGGTAAAATTTTGGCATTTCTAGGATGGGGCCATCTTGATCACCACCTCATAGTGCTCAACGGTGCGATCGCAACGCTTTAGTCAGATCTCGATTCCGAGATCGTTTGCTCACTCTATGAGCAAAAAACCGCAACATGTGAATATCCTCTATGCTCAAAAACCTCTTGCTAAAGTCCATGTAAATGGGGGGAGAGAGAGAGAGAGAATTGTGAGATGTCCTAAAGGCAAAACGTTTTGCTTGCAGAAGGTGAGGGCTGTAAGTCTCTTCACACAGGGGGGGAAAAGAGTTAAGGATACCCTCTCCTCTCACAAGGGTGGGGTGATTGAGAATGGGCTTATCTGAGAGTCGGCTGATTAGGGGGTGCTGAGAGGAAGGCCACAAGGGACGGCTATAGGTACAGCAAGTATAGGATGCATGCGTAGAATGGCGGTATGGATTGTCAATATGGCCTCGTGTAGCATGCAGCCTGGAGGTGTACATGCAGCCTGGAGGTGTGCTCTACGCAATAAGCTGTTGGGCAGGGAGTACCCCCAGGGGTTTATATAAATGCATGGTACGGTTGCGGTGCTGAGCAAAGTACGGGTGAAAGGGACAGTGTGCCATCAAATTGTACTAGTCATTGGTCTATATGAGCCTGGGGAAAGGTACGGTGGTGGTGCACAGGCAAAGGTGTGGTATGCATGTACCCTTTTGGTCAGAGGTAGCATGGATGTCCACATGGCGGTACGAGTGGACCATACAATGGGTGGTCGACCTTTGGTCCTTACGTGTCTATTGCACGGGCACCTTGGTGAGTGTGTACTGTCCTTTTTGGGATGGGTGGTCGACCTTTGGTCCTTACGTGTCTATTGCACGGGCACCTTGGTGAGTGTGTACTGTCCTTTTTGGGATGGGGTTCCAAATTTGGGCGCCGGCCTCGATTTGCGTGCCGAAGCGCTCGGAGGGCGAAAATGTTTTTTCAGCAAAAATGTCTAGGATGTTTCCCTGGTCGTTGGGGTGTAGACCGTCCATCAATCGGACGCCCTAACGTGCATTTATTAAGGTTTAAAGGCTGTCATTTTTAAAACTAAAAATAACTAAAATTTGCGTATACGCTTGATCCGATGTCTGTTTTGGATGCTATAAAATCCTATATTAGGGTAAAATCACACGTAGATTCCAAATTTGGACTCTGAATTTGAAGATTCTAAGTGGAAATGGGTTGTTAAAAAAACACCATAAAAACTCATAAATTCATCTATTACGGACATTCTTTTATTAATGAAGATGGGCATGTTACACGAATCTTGGCTGAAGCTCATGAGTCTATTCTTAAGACTCAACAAGCTTACACTTAAATAGGATAACAAGCACAGAAGACCAAAGACTTTTGAGTAAAATGATTTAGTTTGGCTTCACATAGAAAAGCACAGAAACGGACTAAAGTCTGTTGAGAAACATCCAGCCATTAAATTATCTCCATGATTTTATGGGCCTTTTAGAATAAGTGCTAAGATCAATGACAATTCTTATCATTTGTCCCTTCCTGACCATTGTAATATTCATAATTCCTTTCATATTAGTCTTCTTAAAGGTACACCACTTCTACCCCCATTTATGATGACCCACCTCTCTTAGAGGCTGATACAGAAATTCTAGTTCCAGAAGCAATTCTTGATCATCGTGAGAAAACTACAACCCCCAATGGCAATGTTTATGTCAAATATTTGGTTAAGTACAAGAATCATCCTGTAGAAGAATCTCAGGGGATTCCAGACCATGCCCTTGCTACACACTCTATCCTGATGGATTCCTTTCACAGACAATTGCAGTGAATTTTACACTTGGTATTGAGATCGGTGTAATCGTGTGAAGGTCACCGATTTGAGGTATCACACGATTGGCAGTTTATTTTGGTATTTAACATTGGTATGTGTGAAAGTCACCGATTTGAGGTATCACACATGGTTATTTTTTTCCATGAACACTCTTACATGTGGAGGTAGTTTAAGTTCATACACAACTGTGCCAATCCGATGATGTATAAATCGAAATGGACCACAATATCCAGGAGATACATTCGAGCATTTTCCCATTGACAAAGTCTGAGAATCTTTAGGAACTTTTGAATAAACCAATTCTCTTGGTTCAAGAGACCAAGTTGAGTGTCCTCTATTAGCATAGAGCCGTGCCCTTTCCTGAGCATGAGCACTCCTGATAGAATCTCGAGCTTCGGTCAACATTTCCTGCATATCACACAAGAAATCCCTCGATGCATCAAGCTCGATGTCTTAAGACCGACATCAATAGGTGCCCTGGATTGATACCCATATATAAGCATGAACGAACTAAAACCAATAGCCTTATGTTTAAAACTGTTATAGGCAACTTCCATCATTGGAAGATATTTTTTCCAATTTGATGCTTTCCAAAGACATATGCACAAAGCATATCCTCTCTACAATCTGATTCATACGCTTTGTTTTCCCATCAAACTGCAGATGATCAGAGGAATTCATAGTAGTCAAAGTAATTTTCTCGTTGTAAACCATTCAAAATAAAGTAGGAAAACATGGCATTATAACAGCAGGAACCAGGGATTCATCGGTGCCTCGACATACCCACATCTGCACATGGAATAATCAATGTCCCGAGTTACCCATATCAACATAGACAGTCATCAACATCTCGATGAGTCACATATGTCCATCCGTAAACCATTAGGTTGACTGTATAAATCACCTTAAGTACGAAACTAGAGAAAGAAATGCCAACAAAGGAAAAATCCAAATTTCCTTAATCCAAACACAAGATAAACTCATTGAACTCTAAAGAAAGATATTTCAACAAGTGAAAATGTTGACGAGATTACACTCATCAATACATGCAGGTTATAGATAAAAGAAGTTTATCTAAAGAATGCCCACACTATAACTTCTAATGAATTTAGAAAATGAGATTGTCTTTGAATGTTGAGGTCAACATGCTAAGTGATGTAAGCAAAGCAACAATCTTGAGCCCAAATTATCCCATAAGATAATATATGTGAGGGATCGCTAGCGTCCCATACCACCCATACATACCTTACCAATTTGAAACTCCCTAGTATGCCGTCTAGGAAATATGAATAAAATCCTGTATAAAAGGAATAAGATGGCCTTATCCTAGACTTTCACATACTAAAACTTGTCTCTATATACTTGAGACCACATCAAGGAATAACTCTTTCCGAGTACATCATTAGAAAAGAATTTTGAATTATTGGCGCCTTTCTAATGATAACTACCCAAAACACAATAAAGTTAGGGTAGAAAAATAACTCACCTAGATATATAAGCAACTAGGTATCCAAGTTGGAATATGTACAAAAGTACAAGGAACATACTCCAAAATTATGTTTAAAAAAAAAGGCAAATGCTACCTTCTTCAAAGCACATGATATTATCCAAAAGATCAAAAGATCCTTATAAAACCATGGATAAAAGCATAGAAGCTTCTCGAATCCATAAAAAACCATAGTTGATCATAAAAATCAATGCATGCCAAAAGAAGCATTAAAATTAGTGGCCAACTCATCAATCCCGGAGTATATAAACGTGGTGTTTGTTCAAGCAAAACTCCAAGGTAAGTAAGTGAAAACACATGTGTGTAGCACTCATTAGAAAACCCCTAGACACAAGTGATCTAGGCAAAACCTGATGAGTCCATATAAAACTTGAAAAACATCTAATAAAATCCACCAAAACAAACCGATCAACTGACCCATGATAGAATTTATCTTAGACTTAAGAAATTAAGCACAAACCACACAAGTGCAAAATAAATTATCATGGACAAGTGTCAAAGATAAGACACACTTTGAATGCAAGTTATAGCCATCAAAAGTATGGAACATATCCAAAAAGAATGGCTAAACAATGGTAAAAAATCATGAAACCATCGTTTAGAATTAATCCAAATAAAAATAACTACTAATACGAGGTACAATCGTATTAATAATATGCGAATAGCCCGCATCAATCCAATGTTAGCACGAGAAAATGTACTTCAACATTAAATAATCCTCGAAAATATTAAATTCTCGAGAAAAAGAATTATCGTAATTTTTCCAAAATTTTCCTAGTTTTATAGGGCCTCAAAATACGATAATTTTGAATTCCACCAAACCTATCTTATGGCATTCCAAACCTATATTTTTCCAGAAAATTTTTAGCAATTAAATTTGCCAAAATACCATTGATATTTTAAAATATCAGTTTCCAGGATTTTTAAAAATAATTTCTAAAAAATTCCTAGTTTTTTCTGAGAATCCCATCGTTCACGAAATTTTCAATTCCGCCCGATAATTCTCAAATCCAATGAAAAGCTAAATTTTAATGGATTTTTTAATTTTTTGGGTCAAAAATATATTTTTAAAGGAATTTGAATGGTCATCTCACGGGCACCCGAATGGACACACCACATGCCAAACACCAACCCCACATTTTCTCAAAATTTAAAATAGCCTTTGTCTAATTTTTCACTAATTTTCAAGAATTTTTTAAAATTTTTAATTACCCCGAACACATTTAGAATACGAACGGTCAAAAACTTTTGGTGGAATCCCAATGGTTTTCCCGGAATATGGAAAGCCAAAAGTTTCGGGAAAATGAAAAGACAAAAAAAAAATCGGAATGTGAAAGGTCAAAAGTTTTTGGAATCCGACAGGTCAAAAGATTTTTCGGAATTCGGAAAGCCAAAAGATTTCGAGAAAGCGGAAAGCCAAAAGGTTTCTCAGAAGATAAAAAGCCAAAAGGTTTTAAGAGAAAAAATTTCAGAAATTTCTAGAGATTTTTTTCTCAAATGTCAAATTTCCTCTATTTTTAAGGCTTTTTCCAAGCTTTTTTTGAATAAATACAAAAGCTTTTTTTAATAAAAATAACTCATTCAAAAAAAACAAAGCTTAATAAGCTTTATTAAAAAGCTTATGGAAGTTTTTTTAGGGGGGGCGAGCAGCCCCCCTTCTTGCGTGCAGGTGAGGGAGAGGTCCTCTCTCCTCACACCTCTCTCCTCTCCTTCTACTCCATTCAACAATCCTCTCAACTCACCATCTTCTATTCTCTGTTAATCAGAGAGAAGGATTAACTTTTAATTAATCTTTTAATCATAATTAGAATCTTAATTTTGATTAACATTAATAAAAAAATATGCTTTTTTTAGGAGGTGTTTATACACACGAGGGGAAAATAGAAGAAAAATTCAGAATTGAGAGACGAAGAGGGTCCCACGCACACGAGAGAGCATTCAATGCATCAACATACTACCCCCTACTACTGTATTTCAGTAGAAAATCGACAGAAATTTGATCGCATACCCGTGGAAAAACCCGCACAAATGTATAAAAAATATATTTTTAACCATAAAAATGCTCAAAAAATTCCTAAAAAATTCTAGAAATTTAGGGAATCCATTCTACCAAAAATATCCACAATAAAATATGTGGTTTTTTGGTAAAAAGTTCCATTAATGCTTATTTTAAACCACAAAAAATAGCATTAAACTCACGAAATTCCCCCGCAACGTTGATTCGTCCATTGAATAGTAGTAACATGCATTCCAATCCCCATATCAACGATCCACCTTCAAATCATCAATACAAATCAAAAAAATAACATTCTTATTAGTAAATATTAAATTTTACTTCAAAAAAATACCAAAAAATATAATAAAAAAGAAAAATCAAGAACAATTAACTAGAGATTGCTCTGATACCACTGTTAAAACCCTAAGATCTCTCTAGATAATTGTTATGCATAAACATGCATAAACTCATCCACCTGACCACCCTTGAGCCCAAGGGATGCACACATGAATTATAATGAAATACATCATACCTTTACCTTGATGTCCCATACCATCAAGAGGTATAACTCCAATCCAATAGCATGTAGCTATAGCGTGAAATGGTAGGTGAGTAGTTATGATCCTCTACACAAGAGAGCATAGAATAACCTAGCCTCAAGCTAACATCAAGAGAGCATAGCCTAAGCCTCAAGATAACATAGCCTTGGCCTCCAAGCCTCCCTTGAGTGCGCCCCATGTCCCTATTATATAGGAGGGCCCTCAAGTGACTCTTGACTCTCCATTTCCCATTTGTGACCCTTGGATGCCTGACCCTAACCTTAACCCTTAAGGTTAGTCCTCCTAACCCATACTCCACTAGAGCTTGTTTCCATGCTCCCATGCTCACAAGCCTAATGTGGGTTAGCCTCCTAGTGGAGTATGGGTTAGTCCTCCTAACCCATACTCCACTAGAGCTTGTTTCCATGCTCCCATGCTCACAAGCCTAATGTGGGTTAGCCTCCTAGTATATGCACACATAATGTGCATATAATATATATGGGGTTCCACACAAACCCAATTAATAAATGGGAGTAGGTATTACATAACATTTATTGATGATTTCAACAGAATGACATGGATTTATTTTCTAAAAGAGAATAGAGAAGCCTTGGGAAAGTTCAAAGAATTCAAAGCACTTGTGGAAAAGCAATATGGTCATTGGATTAAATGTTTGAGGATAGATGGTGGTGGTGAGTATATCTCACATGCATTTGATATGCATTCTTGAGAGATCATGGTATTAGAAGACAGCTTACATGCAGGTATACTCCTAAGCAAAATGGAGTTGCTAAGAGAAAGAATCGTGTGATAGGTGAAGTGGCAAGAGCTTTGATGAATGAGAAGAGTATGCCTTTATATTTTTGGGCAGAAGCATGTGCCATAACGGTGTACATTTTGAATAAGACACCTACAATTGCCATACACGAGAGTACTCCTGAGATGAGAATGATGGGTTTTAGGTCATATATTGTGCATCTCAAAGTTTTTGGATGTATTTCCTATGCACATGTGCCAGATGGGAAGAGAAGGAAATTGGACCCAAAGGCTAAGAAGTGCATATTCATTGGTTATGCACAAGATATAAAGGCTTACAAATGTTACAATATAGAAACTAAACAGGTGCTCATTTCTAGAGATTTGGAGTTTGATGAGTTGGCAAGTTGGTACAAAACAAAGATAATGTTATGGTGGATGACATGGATGAAGATGTGCATGTGAACTTGCCAAAAGAGAGCACTACTTCATTATCTCGGCCAGGTGAAACATTAAGTGGAAGTGATAACGTAAGTCCATGGTTAGGAAGGTTGAGACATGATAGTGTGAGCACAAGTGGAAGTGTTGACAAAGGCAAAAAGAAGGTTTAAGGAATTGGCATAACAGGTTATGAGTCATCTAGCTTGGAAAGCCTAGATGAAGAACTTGGCATCCCAGCCTTACGTACTCTAGGTGTAAGGCAAGAGAGATATGTTCCTCCTCCACATGCTAGAGCACAGGGTGTATAAAGTGATCCACAGGTTTTGAGAAGGTCACAAAGGATTAGGTATCCAATGGAGAGATTGACATATGATGGGGATGCAATGCATTATGTATACATGACATCAATGATAAAGCATGTGAAACCATTATGTTTTTGAGAAGAAGATATTTTCTTAGCATTAAAGTGGTGAAAACAAAGAAAGGCATTTGGTTTTTTTAAAGGTAGTATGCATTGAATATGTAGCATAGGTGATAAAGAAGAAGAAATTCATGTCGATAAAGAATAAATTCATGTTGCAACCACCATCTAGGTCAAAGGTCTTGCTCTAGATGAGGTCTATATGATTGGGCCTTCTAAGCCTCCTTTCCTCGTTATGTTGGGAAAGGGTTCTCTGTCCCCCAAAATTTGAATATTTTGGATGTATTTTTGGAGTTTTTGTAATATCTTGATGCTCTGAATAGCAAAGATGTATTCGTATCCCAGTTAGGAGTTATTTTAATGCCTTGTTACTATAAATGTCAAAGATGTCTTATTATCCCAATTAGGAGTCACCCAAGGGGGAATCAGTGGGGTAGGGGTGACTAAGCAATAATCTCAGCTTCTGTCATAAGTTGATTAAGGGAATAGCATGGCTAGTTTGCCTCTCTATTAGTGATGTGATTGAGTTAGAGGTTGGTTTCTTCTTTTGCATTTAGGTCTCACCACCTTTGCTCTGAGGAGGGGGATGTTGGAATAATTTGAATCTTAGTAGTGTGAAAGGTTAACTTAGTCTTTTGGTGTAAACACATTGGGTGTGGCCACCTCTTATTAAGGGTCAAAAGATAAGGCCTTGGTGCCTATTAAAGCATTGTATACATGGTGTGAGTATTATCATTCATAATATAATCATTCTGTTCATGTGCAATCTTTCTCTCACTTGAGCTCTATTGTATCTCTCTCTCTCTCTCTCTCTCTCTCTCTCTCTCTCTCTCTCTCTCTCTCTCTCTCTCTCTCTCTCTCTCTCTCTCTCTCTCTCTCTTCATGTATGTGCACCTATTCACCATGGTTTGACACTCTCCCCACCACTCTGTGGTCTTGGAACTATGATTTCCTTCAAATAAAGACTAGAGAAAACTTTTCATGTAACAAAGGATTTTTCCAATAGAGGGCAACTCAAAGAGTATCTATCACAAGTTTAGAAACCGTATAAAAAACCAAGCATGCAAAAAAGGATATTCCCAAGAGAGGACAACTCAAAGCATATTTATCACTAAAGAACTATATAGAAAACCAATCATGCCTGTAATTTCACAAAATGAACCCAGAGAAGACCACCAAGCTTAATATGATGTCAATGAGATGCAAGTATATCTACTTGTGATCTGTGAAGCTATTTTATATAATCCATCAGTCCCAAAGTTGCTTCTTCGTAGTCCACAAACCACCCCATAGCCACCCTCTGCTTACTTGTATGGAATTGTAAAGTCACTAACTCAAAGCAAGATTAGTCCTAAACATAAAAAACGAAGATTGTGACTCTGTATTTATGTGCATGGACTCCGTGTGACCACATAGGGCATGTTGGTAAATATTGCAAGTGAGTGGTGATGGAGTTTAAGGATTTTGGAAGCTTAATGGCTCTCACCTTGAACAATATTGATGCTTTAAATATTCTAGAAATAGTGGCAAGTAGCCCTTATTAGCTTGAAGCCCACGAAAGTTTTAGCAGAGTTTTGATATGACTTTAACTCTGTGGACCACAACCACAACCAAATGATAGTAAATATGATGCATCACAAAAGGATTGGTAAGCCCTCGGATCGGATGTCTAATGCAAGGATAAGGATAAAGAAGTCACCTAATTGTTGAGTGTATCTTTGTTGATGTGTCTATGCTCAAATTCAATGCATGTGTATGTAGATGCATATGCTGACTAGGTGGATTTTGTAAGCCACACTAGTCAAAATATACAGGGTGAGAGTATAAAAAGACTACCTCGCTCCTTACATGACACACATCGAAACTATAGAGGATGATTGGGTTCCTTCTTTGCTTCACACTTGCAAACCACATGTTAGTATCCGATTCAAGGGCATGACCAACCATCTATACATTATTAGATAAGAATTTATAGCTTAAAGTAGTGTAAAACAAGCTCTAGCAATGCCAGGGACAATTAACCATGCAATTGGCCACAAGAAAATATAGAGTTAAGACTCTTTGTTTATCACCCTATTAAAGTATAACAAGGTCATCCAAATCTTAAACCTGATTAAACAAAACCAAGTCTTATCCTAATACTAAGCTAGCTTTGTGATCTTAATCTCATACAAGGGAACTATTCATTGTTATTAGATGAGATATCTTTTATACAATCTTACTAAATGTCCAAGCATGTGGGTATGGTTTGACCATAGTGTAAATCTCTAATCTAGTGTGTGCTAAACTACTAGTATATGTGTGAAATTTGATGTATTACACTTAGCCTGTTTATCCCTTGTTTACATAGTGTGTGGCTCCTTAGAGCAAAAACAATTTCATGAGATGTGCATGAAAAATTCTTGGGGTGGGCAAAATTACAAAAAGTGACCCAAATAAATAGATTTGTTGATGCTAATAACTCGTAATGACTCTAGCTTCATAAAACATATGTTGAAATAAATCGTCAAAGACATCTACGTCATTAACCACGGCTAGTGTACACCTTGGGCTAGGCATTATCACAAAGTACCAAAAACTTATATCTCTTGAAACTCATGGACCTTGTCCAGAACTCTAAAAATATTTTTTGATAGGGGCCCAACCACCAAAGAACGGGGTTAGCAAGAACTCTTAAATTAAGTTGGGTAAGACAAATAAGGAATTTATTAGAGAAAAATATTAAATAACCTTTGGAAATATTACTCTTGGGGATTTTTGGTAAAGGGTGAAATTTGGCCCAATGCAGGTGGCAATTTGAGGTGTGCATAAAATATAACCTTAGCTATTTATACCTTATTAATAAGGGACCTGCTTAAGAGGCTTAAGCATCATAATTACCCATTCTCATCCATGTGTCCCTATTACCTCATTCGCACTTTTGTAGTTCCCCACACTAGCTTAATGGTTCATATCATGCATGGCCATGGACCCACTTTTATAATGGAAGGCTGACCATATAAGGCTTGTATATGCATGGCAGTCTATTTTGGGTACGCCGTCTCAAGAAAAGCCCTTTGTATATAAGTGTCTTATCATAATGTGAAGGACACAACATTTTCTAGGAAATAAGCTTCTACCTTCTTGCTTATGTTGGTTTGTATGCATGTGTATCTACAAGTTTCAGATATCATTGTTAAGATGGCTAATGGGACCGTTGCCAAACCAATTATGATGTTATGAGACTTAAAGATCAAGGTTCTTCTTAAACAATGGGTTAAACATACTTTCATTGTTATGGACTTTTCCAAACAACCCAAATCATATGAGATGATCTTAGGATGCCCCTTAATAATGAGAGAAGAAAAGATGGTGCATGACTAGTCTAAGAGTCGTGTCTACCTCCAATTTGATGATTCCATCATCAGGGTTGATCTTGTGACTGGCTGTGTACACCTTATGGTAGTGGAGGGCTTTTTGAAAATTTTTCAAACACCACCAGTCATCTAGCCCCATTGTTGCAATACTATTATAACTGCAGAGAAGAAATCGATGTAGGGAAGAACCCACCCCGCAAGGATGCTGAAAAATAAGCTATTGAGCTTGAAGATGATCTGAAGTGGATATATATGATGGCTATAATCAATTTGATGGCTATAATCAATTTGAAGTGGATATATATGATGGCTATAATCAATTTGAAGGGGATCCATAGGATCTACATGGGGATGCACTTGATAGTGGAGAGCTCCCCAAGGTTGTGCCATTACGAATGATTCATGCTCTGCATTCTAATATGAAAGGGATTAGTTATAGTGAACTTGAGTCCACATGGGATGACTTTGACACAAGCACCAATGGTGGTGAGGAATTTGAAAAAGAGATTGAAAGCGACACCAAAAACAACACCAACTCCTCAAATACTACAAGCAGAAAAGAGCTGACATCATTAAGAGAAATCATGGGAAGTGAAACTGAAACTACAAGGAGTAGCTATGAATTTGATATTGAATCCCAATCTGAAGAAAGGGATGAGATTCCTAAAAAAACCAAGGATTATCTTAAAAAATGGTGGAGACGTAAAAGCTATACAACTAATCATCATAAATGGTTACAAAACAGGATAACTACAGCCCACAATGGCTTCAATATGTTGGTGCATTCGATGCACATCGCAAGTAAAATGACAATTGGGGAGAGGAATTACAAAAAGTTATGTATTGCAACCATCCTTCCATTTACTTGATAGCCAAAATAGATGTCATCGATGAACCAAAACTTAATTTTTCCCCTAGGTAGAAGAAGAGCAAAGAGTTGGCCTAAAAAGAGAAGTGAAAGCCATAGCTAAGGAAGCTAAAGAAAATCAGGAGCCAACACCTAACTTGTGCCCTATCCTAAAGCACTATAAATGTTTTACAATTGGGGAGATTGCAAGTTAGTATTTGATATTGCCACACAAAAAATCGATAAGTGAGGTAGGAGGAGTCTATAATTGTCCAATTAAAGTAATTGAAGTAAAGGGAGTAGACTTGCCTGCTGATGAACTGAGGGAAGGCCCTAAAAATCGATAAGTGAGGTAGAATGCAATGAAGGAAACCTAAGGACTGCACTCATTAGCATGGAGTACACACATGTCCCACTCATCATAGTGAGGTAGCATGCAATGAAGGAAACCTAAGGACTGCACTCATTAGCATGGAGTACACACATGTGAAGGCACTCTCACAACATCACCCAACACATCCCACAACCAAATATTTCGAAGTTGAGGGGACAAGCTTTCCCACAAACGCAAATTCCACCAGCCATGAAAGGATCAAGCAAACAAAACACCTAAGACTCTTGCTTATGTTGACCCTTGTATTAGTGAGAATGAGAGGGATTATACTTCACATGAACACATCACCAAAGAGTATATGGCTAGCAAGAACTAAGAGTTCTTTTTGATGAATTGTAGTCGATCATAGCTTCATACTATTTGTGAACCTTCATGATCTTCATCTCCTTCACAGGGTGGCCTTCACCCAAACGGCTCCTCACATGCTTGAATACAAACCACAGCATGAGCAGTAAGCACCACCTTCAAGCTATGCACTAGGCATCTTCATCATTCTTTGGAGCAAAACCAGTAGCATCTTCTCTTGAGTGAAACCTCAATTTGAGTAGCATGAAGAACAAAACTAGGTCTATGCTGGTCTCCACTGTATAGCATATTCAATTCTCTATAACCAAACTAGCAACGTCTCCTCAACATTCATGGGAAAAAACTCATAACTATTAGCCCACCATGTCTTTTATAACAATGCAAGCCCGACATCCTTCTGGATTACTGGTTCTTCCTTTTCCATCTTTATTGCCAATTGTGCTGGCTTCTTCACATGCTTGGCCTTAGAAAATGACCCTCACCAGCTTCATGCTGCTCCCATGCGCTTACTAAACCTGTCTTGCTCGCTTCTTCTCCGTGATCAAGAGAGTTCTGATGATGACCAATTCCTCCACCGACTCCATATTGCCTTCATCACCTTTGGTGCCCATTTCCCTCAAGTGGAGGCCACTAAGGTGTAAAACAACCTAGTGTTTGGACTTTTATTTTATATTTGTTTTCATACATGCTATAGAAGATTTTCCTTGCTACCATCATTGGCTATTACAATTTTTTATTACATCTCTAGTCTACCTAACCTTGGCTATCTCCAAAACCTCATCCTATCAGAAGGAACCACAAAATAACCTTTGTATTGACAAATTCCTAAAGTGATGAATCACTGCACCCGGTCTTCTCAGGCAACCATTGTCACAGTTTTCTATCCCTAGGTATCATTACCAAGGTTTCTACCATTGGGTTCAAAACATATCAATCATGGAGAGCTCTTGGTAAGGTACAACATCATCTCTTGGCTATGATATTCACGCACACAATGCATCAAGCACAATTCTATAAATATACAAAATGTAATGATGCATGTCAAGGTACAAGCCCCTCTACTCTAAAGAACAAACATGTTATAACACCTACCCTAAGTACAAGCCAAGCATCATTGTTGTACACACAAACACCATGGTTGTATACATATATACATGTCTTTTTCCAGCCTCACATACTAAACTACTAGAGCATTCATGCTCAGTAAGCAGAGAATAGAGCACAGATGCCAAAGTCTCCTCCTTCTTCTTGCTGGGAAAGGTCTTCATCTGCAACCTGGGAAAAGAAACTCATCTTTCAGTATGGTCATGAGATGGGCTATGTACTTCCTAAATCTAAACCCATTTACTCTCTTCTTGTGCCATTTTCCATCTAGATCTGCAAGTTGATAGGTTCCATTTTTGAGTTTTTCTATAACACAAAATGGTCCTTCCCATTTAATCTAAAACTTTGAAAGGTACTATCAAGCCTGTTGTTATATCTTAGTACGAAATCCCCTCTCCCAATGCCTTTGGGTCTTTAACTTCTTGATTGAACCTCTCTTGTTTCCTTAGCAAAACTTGAGCATAATGCTCAAAATCTTGTATCATGTTAAGTAGTGTTCCTGCAAAATACCAAAACCTTTGTTGTTGTAAGGCATTACTACCTACTTCTTCATACTTCATAAGTACCTTTACAACTGGTATCTCCACTTCTTATAGGTAGCAAAGCCTCCTTCCCAAACACCAAATGGAAAGGAGAAAATTTGGTCCCCTCTTTGATTGTGCAACCCTTCCATCATCTTAGCCAACATCTTTATAAGTTCACCATTGAATCTTCATTCATTCCATTACACTGAGGGTAATAAGGAGTAGTGTACTTATGTTGAATTTTCAACTTTGCACACAAGTGGGTCATGAGATCTCTCCTAAATCCTGGTCCATTATCTGATAGAAGCTCCACAAACTTACACAGATATCTTCATACACAAATTTAGCTACTTATTTAGCTTCAACATGCTTCACAGCTCGAGCTTCCACTCATTTTGAAAGATAATCCATAGCAGTAAGAATGTAGTACTTCCCTCTAGATGTCATGGGCAAAGGTCCCATTGCATCAATACCCCATCTTTTAAAAACATTAAAATACAAGAATGTATGCTTGAGCTCATACTTTAACACCCTCTTGCCCAACTATTGGCAAGACCTGCACTAATGTGACACATCTTTTTGGATGCTAGGCCAAACATAACCTTCCAAAAACACTTTATGCAAGGTTATTGTCATAGCATAATGACCACCACATGCTCCCTTATGATTGGCTTCTTCAAGGATTTTGTAAATTTCCTCTCTCCATGGTTCCCTTCTTAGTACCAAGTCAGCATCCTTCATATACAAGACAGCATTAATCAATATGAACTTTGTTGCTTTCTTAACAAAACCATATCTCTTGGATTTCTCCAAGTTCTTTGAAAATGACATGTCAACAAAAAATGCTCCTCATGCTCTAAGCTTTCCCTTCCTCAATACAAATGAGGATTAGCCTTTACAGTAACACCTCTGAAATGCTAAGCTTCCTCATTCTCCTTCCTCTCCACATGTGTGAGAGACCATGCTTCAAACTTGTTTAATAACCTTTTAATTTGTTGACACATCTTTTTCAAAACTATATTTTTTCTTTGCCACACACACCTAATACTTGTTTTACAACAAGTAAGACATCACCTTTGATTTTCAATCTCTTAATTCCCATTTCTAGTGTAAAGGGCAAACCTTTTTCCAAAGTTGTATATTCAACTTCATTGTGACTTGTTACCTGCAACTTCATAATTAACAAGAATCATAAAAAAACATGGTTAAAAATTCTTCCATCTTTCCATCCTCAGCTTTTTCCACCTTTGGTTCTACCTGTTTATGATCAATAGGGCCCTCCTTATAAGTGAGTATATCTGCAAAAGTAGCCCTAGTTGACTCCTCTACTAGAAAAGAGTATTGGAATTATTACAGTTCCACGACCCACTTTATCATTATTTTAGAAAGAATCACATTGTTTATAATATCAGGAAGTAAAGCATAGCTATTTAAGAACATAAAAGAATTTGTAAGGAGATTATGTCAAAACTACAAGCAAAGATTACACTGATCACATCACCTGCTCTGCTTCACCATAGCTTCTTTCCATTACAGCTTTCACCCTGCTTGCATAGTAGATGGGCTTCATGTAAAGACTTCCCTTTCCTTGTTGGAGTAAGAATGCTCCCACAACAGCAACACCTATTGTGAAGGATTTACATATAGCACTTTGTCCAAGTCAAGAGCTTGCACCAATGAAAGGCTACAAAGCACCTTCTTGACCTTGTTGAAAACCTCTTCACATTCATGGGTCCACTTTAGAGGGTCATGCTTGACAACTTGTTAGAGAGGATACAAGACTTGAGAGGCCAAAGGAATAAACCTACCCATATACTTGACCTTGTGAATAAAAACCATTAATTGCTTTGTGTCTTTAGGAGGAGGTAAGAGCACTAAAGCTTTTACCTTGTCACCATCTGCTTCAATACCATTTTTTGAAATAACATGTCCAAGCAACTTGACTTTACATTGAGCAAGGAAACATTTTTTTGGGTTAAGTTGACTACCACCACTCCTATCCAACCTTTCAAATGCAAAATTCTACTACTGTATATGCAAATGTGAAAACTTTGATGAACTTTCCAAGGTAAGGTGCAAACACAACATTATTACTCCTTTAAAAAGAAGAAGGCCCATTGGTCAAACCGAAAGGTAACACTTTGTAGCTAAAACACCCCCAAGGGGTTATGAAGGTGGTTTTTTTAAATCTTCAGGAGCAATTTTAAGTTGAAAATAACCTAAATAACCATCACAGATGCTATACCTTTCATGACCTACTCTATTGAATCCAAAACTTCATCTATATAAGGAAAAAGATAGTGGTCCCTTTTTGTAGCTGCATTAAGTGGCTTGTAGTCCCATGAATTTAATTTATAAATGACTGAGGGGGGCTTCACAAACATCTTCTCAAGCAGTTATGGATCCAATTAGCACAGCCCTTTGGAGGTGTCCAAGAAAATATGGATTCACAAGAGGAGAAAAAGTGAGGTGGTAGTCGCGGGACATGAATCTCCCGCGTGAGCCCTTAAACAAAACTAGTAAAATTGACTCGGGGCTCCACTCGCTTTTTTAAAGTTTCTTCCCTCTCCTTCCCTCTCCTTTTGTACCTCACATCCCCACCTTTAAAGATCAAAATCCTAGATTTTAGAATGTTATATTTAGAACCTGAGGCATTGGCAAACTCCTGAACAATAATAGAGAATCATCAGCAAAGCATTGAAAGTACCCTTTCATATCAAAATTGATATTTGCAATTCAGTGTTGAATGCTTATGTCATGTTTCTAAGTCCAGTATTAAAATTTGGGAAGTGTCACTGGAAAGAGATCATAGGTCCTATCAGAGATTTCCTGTGGAGAAATGGTATTGGTAAGAAAAGATTCCCTGCGCCGCCTGGTTGGCTTGGGAGAACTTGGTCGTGCCCAAAAAGGAAGGGAGTATTGGTATCATACGTCTACCCACTCATTGTGATGCTAGAAGGACTTTGATGCTACCTAGGATGCTATCTCAAGTCTCTACTTGGTCCTTGATGATAAGGGAATTGGTGGAAATGGCTGAGGTATTGGTCAAAGGCAAATAGGGAAACTTAACCTGGATAGACAAATTGTTTTCATTTGCTCCTTTGAAAATCACAGGCTCTGATTTCTGTAAAATGCTCTGTAATTGTTGGAAAGATAATCTGGGCTTTATGGTTTGGGATGGTGGGGGGAGGATAACTGGGAATTCCATGCTCTCATTGGGGTTATGGTGGACTCACAAGTTTAATCCCCCCTTAGCTACACTTGATACTGAAGTGGCTAAGAGTCTTAATATCAAAGGCATTAGACATTTGGTTGACTATTGGGACAGAGATTTTGCTGGGTGGAAAGAGATAAATCTATTATCTATAGAGTTTCAGTTAACCAAAAAAGAGAGAGACTTGATGACTCAAGTGCTTGAGTTGCTGCACAGTGAATTATGCTCCACAGCCACACTGATATCTGAGTCTGGATTAAGGAATGGTCTTGGATTAATGATGTCAAATTAAAAGAAGGCAAAACTAGGGACATTTATACATTAATGAGAAAAGGGGATGCTAATGTTATGTACTGTACAAAATATGGAATGTAAAGTTGAGTGCTTCTAGCTGGAAAAAGAGATGGCACTTAATATGGAACTGTCAGGTTCCTAGGAAATTTCAGGTCTTTTGTGAAAGGTTTACATGTGGGAACTTCCCATTGGGTATAAGCTGCATAAAAGAAACATGGGTAGTGGCATTTGTCCTAGATGCAGGTCTTCTATAGAAAGTGGCAAGCATGTGTTTTGGGACTGCCCTGCCTTAAGGAGCACCTGGTGCAAAATGACTAGGTGGATACAGAAGGGTTTGACTATGCAAACTTTTTGGGAGGACTGGCTACTTGGGAAGTGGGTAATCAATAATGAGCTCAGTGGATTGGTTTTTTACATTGTAAGAACTTGCACTTTATGGGAAATTTGGATTAGCAGAAATGAATTTGCTTTTTTGAAGACTACATGTACAGGATTGCAGGATACTGAGTTGATGTATAAATGTATATGCATGTGTTGGTATGTATGTAATGTAAATAAAATTTGGTCTTTGGAGCTAGATTTGCTGATTCAGAATCTGCAGAGGAATATACCTTGATTATGTCCCTGTTATCTTGGCAGGGCTTCATGCATACTAGGGGTCTCTCCCTAATGTGGATTTGTTGGATGCAGGTGAGGTGCTGGATTGAGAAGAAAAGGCCTCCTAGATTTGGCCCCAAAACTCAGAGATGGTACCGCAAGGAAAAACAATTGGATCATACTTTTGTGGCTTTTATTGAGAACCCTCTTGGCACTAGACCTACTGTCAAGGTGTGGTCAAAGCATGGAGGAATGTTGAAAAAACAATCTCCCCGAGGCTACACTATTGAGGCCATGATGGAGGCTTGCTTATTATTGGGATATCAGATCTCATGGGATCAGTGTAGCTTTTTATGTGAAGATGAAAGATGATAATTTCTTTGTAAAATTTTGAGGCCATGATGGAGGCTTGCTTATTATCTAGATATCAGATCTCATGGGATCAGTCTAGCTTTTTATGTGAAGATGAAAGATGAAATTTTGAGGCCATGATGGAGGCTTGCTTATTATTGGGATATCAGATCTCATGGGATCAGTGTAGCTTTTTATGTGAAGATGAAAGATGATAATTTCTTTGTAAAATTTTGAATGAGATAAAAAAGGAGTAGATAATTGTGGTTGTGGGGTGATATATGACAGAGTTTGATAGTCGAGGTTTGGGGATGATGTATGATTGATTTTGAATAGTTAATATAAATATTTTATTGATCCCAAAAAAAAAAAAGTTGCTTCCCTCTCTCTATTCCAAAGCTCTTTCTTCCTCTCCCCCGAACCTTCCACTTGCAATTCTTCCTCTCAGGTGTAATGCATGGGAATAGTGAAAATGAAGAATATAGATCCAATTCCCGTCGTGCTTTGAGATCTTCTACAGCGGGGGCGGGGCTGATGAAGGGATGAGGGAGCTTGGACGCTGCACATGACGATTAGGGTCTCGAGCAGGAGGAGGAAATGGCGCCCTCTTTGCCGTCCCTCCAAGCTCACAACAGCAGCTGTCATGGCAGCATTTCTCCTCTCCACCCTATTCGTCCTCCATGCACTCACGCCATCGCCGAGATCACAATTCCCCACTCGCCTGCGAGCCACTGCATTTCTGCAGAAAGAGGCCACCATCAAGCCCGAGCTAGGGCGCTTCGGAGAGCTCATGCTGGGCTTTCTGCGGGAAGATCTGCCCTTCACAATCTTCATCCCAACCCCCTCTTCATTTGACAGCATGCTGGAGGCCATGAGTCAGAGATCCAACACATCAGGCAAGCCCACCTCCAACTCTACTATCGTCGCAGAGCCCTTCGAAGAGAGCAATTATGCTGCGATTTCTAGGGTTTTTGGGTTCAGCTCTGTTCCAAGGCGCATCTTGTCAAGCATTGTGCCCTTTGAGGGTGAGATAGGTTTTGATTCTGTGTCTGGATTCAGGCTCAACTTGGCCCGGATGCACCCAAAAGGTACCCTTGTGGTGAACAACCTTGCTTGCAACACAGTGGACATAACCAGAGGCTCCATCATCATCCATCTTGTTGATGGAGTCCTCATGGACAGTGAATTTGAGCAATCTGTCATGCCCTTCCGAGATGATCTTGATGAGGAAGGTGGGATGCCGTGAAGGTTGTTGGTCGCCAAACTTCTGCACATTCCAGGGAATGGCGATGTGTCGCCTCCCTGCAACCTGCATGGCTGGGAATGGTTGTCAATCTTCAAGTTGTGGAAAGATGGCTCCCCACTGGCACAGGTAGCCATCTAGTTACATACATGCATCCTGGCTACCATTCCCTAAACCTTTCCTCATCACAACCAGGGGTTTTCAACCTTCACCATGATGCCATTACATTGGCCATGTGCCATTATGATGTGTTTGGTTTGTTTCTGACATCCTGATGCAATCTATGGCAATGGCATTGATGATTGTCCCATGTGACAGGATTAGTCCATCTCCCTTGTTTCATTTTCAGTTGATATGTGATGCTATCAATTTTGCAATGGCATTGCCTTTTGAAATGGGGTTTTCAATTTTCTTTTGAAATGGGATTTTATTTTGCAATGGGATGTTTTTGGTTCCCTCAATTATTGTGATCGAAAAAGATCATGCACCCCTGATGCACATTACATGCAATGTCTTGAAGCATGCTAAAGAAAGTCCAGCATAATCCACAATGAGATCTTATCAAATGGACATTACACAAGCGAGAAGCTTGTTATCAGATACATTGTGATTGCATGTTAGCAAGTGGCCACATTGACATAGTTAAGGTGCTTGCTTTCCTTACATATACACAACGTGTCTTCCTCATTAAGCATTACTATGCCATGCAAGCAAGCTCAAAGATCAAATATCAAGTGCACGTTTGCTTAGCTATTCTTCTTTGAAAGCAAAGTTTTGGTGTTTATTGAGAGTTCTTAACCTTGTATGTTGGTTAGATTTACCCAATGCGTTTGCCATGTGTGTGATATGCCTATTGTATCAAAAACACCTAGCCACTCTATTATGAGAATTAAGGGTTGGTGTGCCTCATATATGCTAACACAAGCGTTTTGTTTTCGGCCTTAATTTTGACTCGTACAATGCATAATCTGGTCCATTTCCTTTTTTCCTCTCTGTCTCTCTCTCTCTACAAATATTCTCCAATTGAAGAAGCATTTGATTTAAATTATAGCACTTCATTTAAACTATAGCTTAGACATTCTTTGCCAATTATCAAAATTTTGTCCATGTCAAGCAAACCAACCTCTACCTCTTGTTGAATGTGGCTTGATGTGTCATGTTACAAGGGAACTTTTTTCTATGCTCATTCGGTGAAGCATTTAAATGAGTAGAAGTAGGTGAGCCGGGTGTTGTTACGGCATGAAGTTTTTGCTTGTATGCATATGTGCATACATACGTATGTGCATATGCAAGTGTGCATGTATGTATACATCTATGCATGTGTGCGTGTATGTATACATGTATGCACGTGAATGTGTGTGTAAACATGAGTGTGTGTGCACACGCGCGCGCTTTTGTATATGCATGCATGCATTTGTGTGCATGTGTGTGTATATGTGTGTGCATGTGTGCATGTGCGACTCTCACATAGACGTATATCTGTGTGTGTCTCTCACATGCATTCTCTCTATGTTTGTGTCACATGCATAGACACAACCCTTTCACAGACACACACTCTCTCCACATACACGTATGTGTGTGTGAATATGTTTCTATATAATAGTATTACTATAATGTTATTATATATTTACTATATATATGTATATTAATTTATATATCATTATTATATTATATTATTACATATTTATTATAAATGTATATTAATTTATATATCATTATTATATTATATTATTACATATTTACTATGAATATTGTTTTATTTTTTTACTTTTTACTTTATCTATTTATATATATTATTATTATATTTACTATATATATTTATATGAAATAATAATATTTATAATATATATTTACAACCATGCCAAATGGTTCAAAATTTCTCATGTATACTTTTGTTGAGAAATGAAAATTTAATATATGTGTCTTGCTAGATCTCAATTCCCAAATAAAAATGCTCAAGGTCTGTCATTTCAAAATTTGAACTCAGCATCTTATCCCCCATCATAATGAGGTCTGTCACTTCAAACCCAAGGTCTTTCATTTCAAACTCTGAACTCAACATCTCGTTCCCCATCATCATGAGGTTTGTCATTTCAAGCCCAAGGTCTTTCATTTCAAAATTTGAACTCAACATCTTGTTCCCCATCATAATGAGGTTTGTCATTTCAAGCCCAAGGTATTTCATTTCAAACTCTACACTCAACATCATGAGGTCTATCATTTCAACCCCAAGTTCTTTCATTTCAAAATTTGATCTCAACATCTCATGTGTCTGTTGAGTCTTCTCTTCATGGTTCCCCATCACCATAATAAGGTCATCCACATATAGAAAAATGATCATCTACTTGCTCTGCTTAGAGAAAATATACAAATTTACATCTAATGATCTTTTAGAAAGACTAATATAAAGCACCTATCCATTGATAATGTTCCCAAGGGGCCTGTTTTAGCCTATACAATGCCTTTCAAACTCTCTACTTTGTTTTTCTAAATCAGGTATCTCAAACCTGTGTGGCTGCACCATATAGGGCCTCCTCCTCAAGATGACCATTCAAACATGTTGACTTCACTCCATTTGCAATACCATCCATTTACCATGAGTGGCCAAGGATACACTACAAGAGAATGAGGGCATAGCTATGTGATGTAACCACACCATGAGTAAGAGAATGTAGTGAGAGAGCAGCAGGTACAGTGAGAGTACAAAAGTGCCACATTAAAACATGCAGTTATATGTGGTTATATTCGCGTATATAGTCCCGTATTGAGATAAAGTTCGAGAGACATACCTAAGGGTAGAACTTCCACAGACACATGAGAGAAAATGTGTGTTGGTTTGTGGTGGGATGTAATAAAGGTGTCCAAGAGAGACCAGTTATCATGCTAATGTGTGTTGTTTGTGTTGGGAGGTAATATATGTGTCCAAGAGAGACCAATTGTAACCAATCGTGGTGTATCTTCATTTTTGAGGAGGACCGAGATTGACATGATCGTGTTTAGAAAGAAGAACCCATACAAAAAATATGAAATTAACATTACTAATTAAGAAAATGAATAATGTATTAGGGTGAGCTTGACTTAACATCATCTTCAATTAAATCCATACATGCTAATTTGTCATCTCAAGATCCATATCTCCACCCATTACAAGATCCATATCTCCACCCATTGTAAGATCAACAAAAAGATCTATGCCACTGCTAGCTATAGTGGACTCCACATCATCATCATCTAGATCATCATCATTAGTATGTCTGGATTCGATTGCTTCATCCTCATCTTGGATAGGGACACATTTATCTTCATTGGTTGGTGGTGTCTTGATCTTGGCATCTTGCACTTGGTCCTCCGCATGTTCATTTTCAACTCCCACTTCATTCATGAGCTCTTTAACATTCGCCTCTTGAAAAATACTCTTTGAACAAGGAGTAACTTCTATGATATACTACCATTTCTTGTCATTTAGGTCCGATTGAAACAAAACATAGTATGAGAGAACACACAAAGTGTTAATTAAACATGCACAAGAATAAAAGCTTGAATAAAATATTTATGGTTACTTGTTCACAATGTTAAGGTAGCACAAATGTCTCTCTCTCTATTTGCCAATATAGAGTCAACCGCCATAAATCCCTACTAATACATAGAAGTAGCAATTGATACGCTATTTCACCATTCCTTTCTAAACACTTTTTGTATGGCCCATATTTTTCATGGTTGATATAGAACCTCATTACACCACATCCTTGAACCATAATTAAACATGCACAAGAATAAAAGCTTGAATAAAATATTTATGGTTAGATTTTACTTGCTCACAATGTTGAGGTAGCACAAATGTCTCTCTCTCTATTTGCCAATATAGAGTCAACCACCATAAATCCATTTGGATGCTTTTTCATGGTTGATATAGAACCTCGACACCACATCCTTGAACCATTTTACATCCAATATATAAATGTGGAATGTACTAAATCCAACCTCTAGAATGTTTTGAATCATGCCACAATAATCAAATGTTGATCCACTCTCTTGCTCAAAACCCCCATAACTCCATAGTCTTGAGTATTTTGTACCTATATGTTGAGTGCAAGGCACCTTTCCTCAAACCATATGGCATTGTAAACCTTATACTACCACACCAACGCCAAACCAATTATATATTTGAAAATGAATGACTATATAAAGTGATTCTATTTGGATTAGTTAAGATATATAAAGGCACATTTACTAGAGGCTCCCATCCTCTTGCATACTCTCAT
>NC_141076.1:4350000-4357500 GCF_041138505.1 Cibotium barometz
CATGGTGAGTTGTGCTCACTCTCAAATAAATGCATCTTACATGTAATGTCTACAAGAAAGGGATCTAGGAATTGAGAAGATTGGCTATGCTCATTAACTAGACTCATAAAGGGAGTACCACCATAGATCCACTCTCATAGGGAGTAGCACGTAGACATGGGAAGTCTATCATGGCACAGCCATGAAAGCTTGGGCCATAAGCTCCAGAAGATGAAGTGTATATTCATCCAAAGGTATGTAAAGTATGGTAAGTTGCATAGGCCATGTGCCTTTTATAGTCCCAAGGCCACATGTGCCACATGTAGAAAAATGTCATAATCCCCATATGTCTAGGCGGCCCATGCCCTAAATGCATGTGCATACTAAAATTCCTAAATTACAAATCATCTTCTTATATAATGATTTCATCCTCAAAATCAAAGGGTGGTCATTCATAAACAAACATATACAAGAGGCTATATACAAAAGCCAAAAAGTCAACCCACAGTGACATATCAATGCCAAAGGCAAATAGATTATCAAAATGCCGAAATGTGAGTCACACCAAAATCACATGAACATCGAATCAAATGGAAAGGATGGTGGAATGCTATTGAAGAGGAAGTCAAACAAACAAACACTAGATGGTTGGAAGGGAATTCCAAGCCATGTAAACTCTAAGACAATGGCTCCAAGTAAACATGGATCAAATGTGAAGTGTAAGTAACCATCATCAATGATGAGGCTAACTAAATATTCTCTCATGGATCCCTGAAACCGATGTAGTAATACTCCTAGGTCGAAGGGAAAATTCACAGGCCCGTCTACTTGACCATAGTGTGAATCCCACATCCAAGGTATCCACTAAATGAAGCCATAACTTATGGCCGAAATGCCGAATGGTCCTAACACAAATGAATCACCATGGCCAAAACCAATATGTGTTGCATGTGAAATGCCACATAATCAAATACCATACACCCTAAGTGGCATAGAATACATCCAAAGAGAAATGTCTTGGTTCCAAAGATCATAGGATCATGTCGACAATCATGGAAGCCAAATAAACATAACTCGAGGTCAGTATCATGCAAGATCAAATGTTAATCAATGTCCTCGTCCCATGATGTAACACCTCTGGAATAATCCAAGGCATGATCCACTGCATCAATATATATATATATATAGACATGATCAACATATCCTCATATATGCAAGACCATCTAGATGTGTATGATGGTCCAAAGTAGAAACGTGATCATTAAGATCATCATAATCATCATTGAATATCAATAATAAATTTGCACATGAGAGATAAGTGGTATCATCCCCACCAAGTAACTATCCATGGCATCCTCAAGGTCTCAAAGGTCATCCCCATAGACATGGTCTATCTCCATCGAGGGTGCCTCTATATGACCTTATCCCATGATAAATCAATCGCCATCAACACTGAATCTAAGAAGACTATCTCAAATACAAATCTCTCAAGATCAACATCATATGATCAAATAAGAAATTATTATGATCCATGTGTATAATCTAGCCTCTCTTATGAGCCCTCACCTCAACAAAGGCATCACTACCCTAATGTACTACGCCTGATTGCTAAAATACATGAACTATATCCACACAAACATTGTTAGGTAATCTATGAGAACAAGAAGTAGTGGTTAAATCAAGAATGCACTCACATGTGTAAGCCCCAGAAGAAAAGCTTAACATATGCAACACAAGAAGATCAAGGTTATGCTCAATCTTGTTAACCCACATGTGAAGTATCACCATAGATCCACTCATAAAGGGAGTACCACCATAGATCCACTCATCATAGGGAGTAGCACGTAGACATGGGAAGTCTATCATGACACAGCCATGAAAGCTTGGGCCATAAGCTCTAGAAGATGAACTGTATATTCATCCAAAGGTATGTAAAGTATGGTAAGTTTCATAGGCCATGTGCCTTTTATAGTCCCAAGGCCACATGTGCCACATGTAGAAAAATGTCATAATCCCCATATGTCTAGGCCCATGCCCTAAGTGCATGTGCATACTAAAATTCCTAAATTACAAATCATCTTCTTATATAATGATTTCATCCTCAAAATCAAAGGGTAGTCATTCAGAAACAAACATATACAAGAGCTATATACAAAAGCCAAAAAGTCAACCCTAGCAACATATCAATGCCAAAGGTAAATAGATTATCAAAATGCCGAAATGTGAGTCACATTAAAATCACATAAACATCGAATCAAATGGAAAGGATGGTGGAATGCTATTGAAGAGGAAGTCAAACAAACAAACACTAGATGGAAGCGAATTTCAAGCCATGTAAACTCTAAGACAATGGCTCCAAGTAAACATAGAGCAATGTGAAGTGTAAGGAACCATCATCAATGATGAGGCTAACTAAATATTCTCTTGAGTCAAATAAATAGCTGCAGTATACATCATGGATCCCTGAAACCAATGTAGTAATACTCCTGGGTTGAAGGGAAAATTCACAGGCCTGTCTACTTAACCATAGTGTGAATCTGACATCCAAGGTATCCACTAAATGAAGCCATAACTTCTTATGGGGCTGAAATGCTGAACGGTCCTAACACAAATGAATCACCATGTAGGCCGCCAAAACCAATATGTGTTGCATGTGTATTCAAATGGAATGCCACATAATCAAATACCATACACCCCAAGAGGCATAGAATACATCCAAAGAGAAATGTCTCGGTTCCAAAGATCATAGGATCATGTCAACAATCATGGAAGCCAAATAAACATAACTCAAGGTCAGTATCATGCAAGAACAAATGTTAATCAATGTCGTCGTCCCATGTAACACCTCTGGAATAATCCAAGGCATGATCCACTGCATCAATATATATATATATATATATATATAGACATGATCAACATATCCTCATATATGCAAGACCATCTAGATGTGTATGATGGTCCAAAGTAGAAACGTGATCATTAAGATCATCATAATGATCACTGAATATCAATAATAAATCCACACATGAGAGATAAGTGGTATCATCCCCACCGAGTAATTATCCATGGCATCCTCAAGGTCTCGAAGGTCATCCCCATAGACATGGTCTATCTCCATCAAGGGTGCCTCTATATGACCTTATCCCATGATAGATCAATCGCCATCAACACTGAATCTAAGAAGACTATCTCAAATACAAATCTTTCAAGATCAACATCATATGATCAAATAAGAAATTATTATGATCCATGTATATAATCTAGCCTCTCCTATGAGGCCTCACCTCAACAAAGGCATCACTACCCTAATGTACTATGCATGATTGCTGAAATACATGAACTATATCCACACAAACATTGTTAGGTAATCTATGAGAACTAGAAGTAGTGGTTAAATCAGGAATGCACTCACATGTGTAAGCCCCAGAAGAAAAGCTTAACATATGCAACACAAGAAGATCAGGGTTATGCTCAATCTTGTTAACCCACATGTGAAGTATCACTAACCTTGTGTGTAACAATGGATGTATCACTAATCAAGTGATCTCAATCCTCTATTTGATCCTCATGAGATCATCGAATGCATCCAAAATATTCCTACGAAGGTGGGTGGGCATAAGCGTATCATCACCCACAATGCTCGATGCCATCCTTGCCCTGGAGATCATGCCCACATGATCTAACTCACACATGTCACTATCACATAGATCATCATTATGTGTATCATGTGCATATGTGTCAATGTCATCACCATGTGTATGTGTGGTAATATCACCATGTGCATGATCATCTGAATCAGTTTCGGGGTAGTCTACATCCTCATGAACATAATCATGATGGCTGAAGAGTGTAGGACAATCATGCAAGTCACCCAAAAGAAGAATCATCTCATGCAAACAATGCAGAAAAATCCGTGTCAAGGTAGCCAAGAAATGAATCAATAAAGCCACTATGCGTAGACCATCTAGGGCATACATCCCTCTCATCGAACAAGTGCCTCAAGTGGCTAAGCATCCAACTCTTAAGCTCGAACATCTAACCATGGCATGAGTATGCCACCTCGTCATAGCATAAAGTTGGTGAATGAGCATCTAGACGTCTAAGCCTCAAAGTACCAAAGGTAAGTGTGAAGTCAACAAAAGATATGTGATCCATGACATGAAATGCCAACTTGCGATAATGAGCATAGAGCCATAATGACAAAGCATGAGAAAATCTCCTACAATCGAGATATGAGATGGTAATAGATTAGTACTTTTACATAATTTTTAGATTTTCTATTGACTTAGCTTTGAGTGGATTAGAAATGGAACTAATGATAATCATTTTTTAATATATGCAAATCACAAATTCCAAAACCCTAATTTCTACATAGATTTGAGAGAATCTTGATTTTTTTATTTTTGAATTAAGATTTTCAACAATTTTATGAGTACTTTTCTTGGACTTTTCTTCCTAAATCTCCTTGATTAATACTTCTTTTCATCAAATCTAGTCATAAACCTTAGTTTCCTTCTATATTTGCCTAGTTTCTAGGGAATCTTGGCAATTTTGGAGGATATTGAAGATTAGTGTGCAGATTTTGGTGCAGCTCTTACCAAGAATTGGTGCAGATTGAAGATTTTATGCAGATTTCAGTGCAGTTAATAATTCTGAAGTAGATTTGAGTAGTTTAATACACAGATTGCAATCCTATTAAGGAGTTTTATGCATATTGCTATGCAGTTTGTAATTTAATTGCATATTTATATAAATCTTCCTCTGCATAGTCAAATTTCAAGAATCTTGATGTAAAATTATAAAGTATACAAGATTAAGTATAAAAATCAATAGATCTTGGTACAAACTTGAGCAGTGAGTGATTCTTGATTGAAACTTTCTTAATCTTGATTATTTCTTGCAAGAATTATGTTTCTTTAAGAGATAATTATTAAAACTTAAAGAAATCGAGAAATCTTATATAGTGTAACACAAGATATGCAATATTGTGGTGTTCTTGCTTAACTTGAAGCAAGTAAGTAAGATTAGTACATCTTAATGCAAGATTATGACAATAGTTGATAATGTGATTTGATCTAAGAGAGTTGGACAGTTTATTGATTAAGAAAAGGATAAATATTGCAAAACTTTGATGACAAGTTGCTAGAAGATTGAACGGACAACAAATACAAATAGTTTAACTAAGCTTTTAGTAGCCATTTCAGTATGAGCCTTGTTGGGAATTGAACCCAATCCACTAGTGTAATCTAGTGTGCTCCATACACCACAGGGTCTCTTAATCTACATACAAGGCTTCAAGAGTGTGCTCCATACACCACAGTGTCTCTTAATCTACATACAAGGCTTCAAGAGTGGAAATGTCTCTTACAAATTGAATTATCCTTCGGAAGCATCACTGAGCTTTGTAAAAGCTCTTAGTAAATCACACAAGGTAAGTGTGCAGAATTCAAGTCTTGGTGCTGCGATTAAGATTCATTGAAGACTTGTGCAAACTTGCAACATTGGAAACTATTTCTTGACAAAGATGTGCAATTAACAGTGACCAATACTGATGTTTAGTCCAAATCCAAGTTTTGATCTTTGAACAGTGCCAGCCATCCTTGAGCTTTAAAGCTCTAGGCTTCATGGGCACACAGAGGAATCCAAGTTCTCAGGATCATTTTTTAAATTTCTTTTCTATGGCCTTGGGACCAAAGAACAATGCCATATCCTGATAATCTAGGCTCTAGTGATTGTTTAACAGCATGAAACCAAGCATTAGAAGTATACACAGTAGAGGACACTGCTAAACCAGGTGTTACTCAAAGCTTTGGTTTCAGATGTGGCATCATATTCCCTAGTACCATAAAAAGGGTATTATCCAAAGCATTGGCTAGTGCTCTCAGTAGGGTACAAGAATGTCATTGGTGCCCGACGTGCCTCTCCTGGCACATCTTGTCCTCCATTGAGCATAAAGAAGAGAATAAAAGAAATGATTAGAATGTGAAGTGCATCAAGGATTACCGCAGAAAAGTAGAGGGAGAACTAACCAACATCTTCCAATGACGTTCTGATTGTTGTTGATGAAGCATCTGCTCCCATCATCAAGCCCTAGTGAGTTTGTCGTATTCTACCATAAGATGAAAGGAGATTACTACAGACACCTTGCAGAGTTCAAGACCAGAGATGAAAGGAAGATAGCTGAAGACCAATTTTTGGCATCGTATCAAGTTGCATCCAGTACGCCGGCAACAGACTTGTCTCTAACACATCCAATTAGACTTGGCTTAGCATTAAACTTTTTGGTCTTTCACTATACGAGATCTTTAACTCACCAGAGCAGGCATGCCATCTTACAAAAAGCAAGCTTTTGAGATGAAGCTATTTCCTAACTTGACACTCTCAGTGAGGATTCTTACAAAGATAGCACTTTGATTACTTCTATTGAAGTGAAGTTGCACATCGTGTATTAATCAGACTACAACCAGTACGGCCGCGTTAATAGACTTGTTGTCGACAACACATCCAATTAGACTTGGCTTAGCACTAAACTAAACTTGTTGGTCTTTTACTATGAGATCGTGAACTCACCAAAGTAGGCATACCGTCTTGCAACATAAGATTTTGATGAAGCTGTGGCCTACTACCTAACTCGACACTCTCAGTGAGGATCGCAGTCAAAGTCTTTGGCATTACTTCATTGGTAGTGTACCTGCTAACCACACAGGAAGCGGTTTCAAATCACATGGTTTTGTGCCATTGCCTCATCTTCAAGAGCCGCCGCACTTCCTTAGATGTTTGCGGCGGCGGCGGCGGGCTGGTGGCTGGCCACGCTTGTATTTTGCGACACCCGTTGGTCGAAACCCTTGGGAAAATATATTATGCCATCATGTCACAAAAAGGAGAACATCAGTGTTTTACCCTAGTGAGATTATTTTGCTTTATTTTACAAAAAGGGTTTTTTTTTAAAAAAAAGAGGAGACCATGACTGTTTTGTCTCTTTGAGTACGTTGATGCATTAGTTTGAAAGGAAGAACTAGCATAATGAGTGGATGGCTGCTGTACGGACATATGTGGATATACACACATCTCTAATTATATTTATAATTATCCGTATTTATATTTATAAAATTTCATAAAATATGGATAGAAATATATATATTTCTGAATCTAACAGCGTATAGATATACATATGTTTACCTATATACTTTTGTGTGTGTGTGTGTGTGTGTGTGTGTGTGTGTGTGTGTGTGTGTGTTTTTATAAATTTTATATATAGGTTTAAGAGATAGAGAGATTTATAGATTTAAATATCAATTTATAAATTTGAATCTTCACATATGTCAACAGCCCCTTTTCTATCTCTTTTTGTATGATTTGGGAAAAACAATCTATACAAGATTAACCACAACCCCACCTCCCTCCACGTGGGCAAAGGAGGTGGGGCTAATTCAAAATAACCACTCCTCCTGCAAGCATGAGGAGGAGCCAAATCTCACATCTTCTAATGCAATTTTGAATTTGAATTTAAGAAGATCTCAT